>NC_057796.1:83948747-84268553 GCF_018294505.1 Triticum aestivum | reverse complement strand
GGAGCGGCAGCAGAGGCGGCGGTGAGCGCGGCGAGATGCGGCGGTGGCGGCGCTATGCAAGGGCGGCGGCAGCTGCTGGTGAGGAGGAGAGAGAGGCGGGGCCCGGGGCGCCCGAATTTATAAGAGGGGGGCGATGGCGTGGAGGAGGGGGCTGGAGGAGTCCGGAGGCGGCACGGACGCCGAGGCAACGACGGCGTGCGGCGGCAGGTCTCACGCTCGGGAGGCAGATGGCGCGCGGGACTGGGCCGTGGCCTGGCCCGGTTGGCTGGGCCGGCCCAGTTCGTCAGAGAAGTTTTTTTTAACTAGTCAGACAAAAAGAATAAAAACAAAAAGAAATAAAAAATAAATATAGGCATATAATATATCAAAATTTCCAGAAAAAGATTGTCTACAACGTGAACATTTTTATAGCATCAAATAAAATCTACAAAAATTCAAATAAATCAAACAGTGCTACTGCTCTAATAAAATCCAATAAAATTATTTTAAAATTACCAAAATAGTTCCAAATTTATTTCTCTCCAATTTTGTGATGTAGGGAATCATTTTACCCTATTTTCCATATAATTTATTTTTGGAGAAAAATAATTTGAATAAAACCCAAATAACTCCAAATTGAAAAATGATTTCAAAATACCTTCAAAGGGGCATTTAAATTTGATTCTTTGAAACTCCCAACTCATATTTCATATGTTTTGAAGAAGTCATTTTATCTTCTCTCATGAAAATCATTGAGTTGCTTAAAGTTTCTTAATTTGAAAAATAGTTCCAAATGAAATTCAAATATTTTCAAATACCCTTTTCATTTAATTTAAATGGAAGAAGTCATGTCATCTTCTCTCTAGGGTTTTGTATTTGAAAAGAATTTGAATTCAAGGAGATCATAAAAGCAAGGTGAAAGTTTTGGGAAAGTCATTTTATTCCCTCTCATTTAACTTTCAAAAAGTTTCGAATTTCACTCACTTTCAGGCAATCAATCAGACAACAATCAAACAAACAATCAAATCTATTTATTTATTATAACATTCCAAAATTTAGAATTTTGGGATGTTACACAAATTATCAAAGTAACGAACGCGAATCATATGAGCATGATGAAAACTAGCTTGACAATAATTCCCATGTGTCCTCGGGAGCGCTTTCCTTTATATAAGAGTTTGTCCAGGCTTGTCCTTTGCTACAAAAAGGATTGGGCCATCTTGCTGCACCTTGTTTTCTTTTGTTACTTGTTACCCGTTACAAATTACCTTATCACAAAACTATTTGTTATCGATAATTTCATGCTTGCAGAGAATACCTTACTGAAAACTGCTTGTCATTTCCTTCTGCTCCTCGTTGGGTTCGACACTCTTACTTATCGCAAGGACTACGATAGATCCCCTATACTTGTGGGTCATCAGACGGGAAGTTGAGAGTACCCACTGACGGGTTGCAGTGGAGAAAAATCGAGAGAAAGTACAGGGAGGACTTTGTAGGTGACGCAAGGAACGTATGGTTTGGTCTAAGCGCAGATGGCATTAATCCTTTTGGGGAGCAGAGCAGCAACCATAGCACCTGGCCTGTGAGTCTATGTATGTATAACCTTCCTCCTTGGTTGTGCATGAAGCGGAAGTTCATTATGATGTTAGTGCTCATCCAAGGCCCTAACCAACCCGGCAACGACATTGATGTGTACCTAAGGCCATTAGTTGAAGAACTCTTACAGTTGTGGAATGGAAAAGGTGTACGTGCGTGGGATGAGCACATGGGGAAAGAATTTGATCTAAAGGCGTTGCTGTTCGTGACCATCAATGATTGGTTGGCTCTCAGTAACCTTTCAGGACAGACAAACAAGGGATACCGCACATGCACACACTGTTTGGATGATACCGACAATAATTGTAAGAAGAATGTGTACCTGGGACATCGTCGGTTTCTTCCGAGCAGGCATCCCGTAAGCAAGAAAGGCAAGCATTTCAAAGGTGAGGTGGATCACCGGACGAAGCCTCGCTACCATACTGGTGCTGATGTACATGATATGGTCAAGGATTTGAAGGTAATCTTTGGAAAGGGTCCTGGCGGACAACCTGTTCCGAATGACGATGACAGACGCGCACCCATGTGGAAGAACAAATCTATATTTTGGGACATGCCCTATTGGAAACACCTAGAGGTCCGCTCTGCAATCGACGTGATGCACGTGACGAAGAATCTTGGTGTGACCCTGCAAGACAAAAGATACACCGGAGCCACGGGAGGACCAGCAACGATTGCACGGAAAAGATGGCATACATCAGGGTCATGCCAGCTACGCTCTTACCAAAGAAGAGAAGGAAATCTTCTTTGAATGCCTGCTCAGTATGAAGGTACCATCTGGCTTCTCGTCGAATATAAAGGGAATAATAAATATGGCAGAGAAAAAGTTTCAGAACCTAAAGTATCATGACTGTCACGTGATTATGACGCAACTACTTCTGGTTGCATTGAGGGGGCTTCTACCAGAAAATGTTCGATTAGCCATTGTGAAGCTATGTGCATTCCTCAATGCAATCTCTCATAAGGTAATCGATCCAGAAATCATACCAAGGTTAGAGAATGATTTGGTGCAATGTCTTGTCAGTTTCGAGTTGGTGTTCCCACCATCCTTCTTCAACATCATGATGCACGTCCTAGTTCACCTATGCAAAGATATTAACGTCCTGGGTCCTGTATTTCTACACAATATGTTCCCCTTTGAGAGGTTCATGGGAGTCTTAAAGAAATATGTTCATAACCGTGCTAGGCCAGAAGGAAGCATCTCCAAGGGCCATGAAAATGAGGAGGTCACTGAGTTTTGTATTGACTTTATTCCTGACCTTAAGCCGATTGGTGTTCCTCAATCGCAGCATAAGGGCAGACTGGGTGGAAAAGGCATGTTATGAGGGGATCAAATAATATGTATGGACGGGCATTCTCTCACTCAAGCACACTACATAGTTCTACATAATTCGGCGTTGGTGGCTCCATATATGGAGGAACACAAGAATTTTCTACGCTCCAAACACTCGGAGCAGTCTCATGACTGGATTACACATGAACAAACGGGGACTTTCGCCGGTTGGTTGCAGACACGTGCCATGCATGACGCCGCTATTGAAGATGACTTGTACTTGCTGTCCAAGTTACCATCTTCGAATATAATGACTTTCAAAGGGTACAAGATAAATGGGAATACATTTTACACGATCACCCAAGATAAGAAGAGCACCAACCAAAACAGTGGTGTCTGCTTTGATGCAGCAGCCAAGACGGGAAAGGCCACATATTATGGTTACATAGAGGACATATGGGAACTTGACTATGGACGTGGTTTGAACGTCCCTTTGTTTCGGTGCAAATGGGTCAATATGACACGAGGCGGGGTAACGGAAGACCTGCGGTACGGAATGACAACAGCGGATCTCAACAATCTTGCATACACAAACGAACCATTCGTCCTAGCCAATGATGTGGCGCAGGTTTTCTATGTGAAGGACATGTCTACCAAGCCGAGAAAAAGAAAAGATAAGGAAGCGAATACATCATACGATGATCCAAAGCGCCACATAGTTCTTTCAGGGAAAAGAAACATCGTGGGAGTGGATGACAAGACAGACATATCAGAAGATTATGAAAAGTTTGATGAAATTGCTCCATTCAGAGTGAATATTGACCCGAGCATCTAGTTAAATGATGAAGATTGTCCATGGTTACGGCGCAAAGGGACACACGCGAAGAAAAACTTTCACACCCAAAGATCCCACTCTGGGCTGTGATCGGCTTCACTGTCACCACTTTCTTCTCTAGTGAGTTTCCGGACTTGTATATGTTTGTAATAGTTAGGGTGCTTATGTGTTTTGGCACTTGAAACATGTACTTTTGTGCTTCGGACAAACGTGTACCTTTCTGACATCATTTGCTATTTTTTATTCATTTACTGAATTTTTTGAGCTAAATGACCCTGAAATTGAAAAGCACTACAAATGAACTCTGAAAAGGTTGAAAGTTGGCATGGTATCATTATTTCACCCACATAGCATGTGCAAAAAAGTAGCGAGAGTTGCGTCAAAAACAGGATGCACTTCGTGTACAAAATGGACAATCTCTTTCGAAGTATCAGTGTTTCGGATGAAAACTCATCTGTTACAAAGGCATTTCATTTTTTAAATAAGCTAAGTATTGCCAAATTGAATATAATGATAAAACACACTAATATTAAACATAAGAAAAAAGAATCAATGAAAAATCTATTTTTAAAGTTAAGTTATTCACAAACTAGTGATTCACACAAATTTCAAATAATTCAAATTTAAACTATTCAAATTTGAAAACTACTGGCACTAACAGAAAGTTTGTAATTTTTTCTACCTAAAGCAAAAATATTCACGAAGAAACTCTAAATACAGGAAAAAAACAACTCAGAAATAAATAAAAGAATTTAAATAAAGCAGAAAATAGAAAAGACTAAATAAAAAAGCCCACCTATTGGGCCATAGCGGCCTGCATACGACTAGAACCCAACCTGTAGTTGGGCCAGGATGCAGGCTCGCAAGCCCAGTAGGCCCCACAGGGCATAGTAGGAGAGTTAGGCCCAGAAGGCCTGCATTAGAGAGGAGCTCAATGCAGTTTCCGCGCCGGGGCTTATAAACAGGTCTTGGCGCTCCTCGACTAGCGACGTGGGACTAAACTTGCCGCACCGCACCTGCGCCAGCGCACCCCATTTAGTACCGGGTCGTGGCTCCAACCGGTACTAAACGGGTGTCGTTCCCGCCGCTTGGAATGGCAAAATTTGACCTTTAGTACCGGTTGGTGGCTCCAACCGGTACTAAAGGTCATCCCTATATATACAACACTTACAAAAATTTCAGTTTCTTCTCCTCTACTTCTTCGATCCCATCGCTGCTGTAGCGACCTGACCTCAGATGGTCAAGTCTCTGTGCTTAAGTGTCATCCCTGGATCGGTATGCTGACACACACAGTACTCGAGGATTTATAACAGAGGTAAATCACATGCATAAATAACGTAAACACTATTACCTCAATCCAAATAGCGGAAGTAACAACAAGGTTGTGGATTCCCATCAACACCAACGGCAAAGTTGAGTGTAGAAATTGTAACACTAACATATCACTTACTCGTCATAAGATTCCTGCAACATGAGACGTTGCAGCCACAAAGGGTCAGTACATTGAATGTACTGGCAAATTCACACCATAGAGCAATGATGAATAAAGGCTATCACTACATGCACATATGGCTGGTGGAGGCTCTATGGTTATAATGTTTTTGCGAAAAGCCAATTTTTCCCTACATCAAAGGAATATATTTTATTTAACTATCATGGTAGTTGAAACATTGAGAATGGTACCCCCATCTCAATCCCAATTAAAAGTTAACAACCCAACAAATTAATTAAGTAAAGTGATGAGATCCATATGATAATCCAAGAACCAGATACTCAAGATGTCCATAATCGGGAACACGGCTAATCATGATTAGTTTGTACACTCTCCAGAGGTTTGCGCACTTTTCCCCACAAGACTCGATCTCCTCCGTTGGATTTCTCGCACTACATGTTGTTTGAGAAACGGATGACCGAGACACAGTCTTTCAGAAGCATTAACTCTAACCCCGGGTAGACAGTACCAACCTACACCCCCTACATCTGCTAGCCTACCACTGGAAGAGGTCATGCAACATACTCAACTATGCTAGAGCCCATAATAGCTTGTGGCTGCACACGGAAGTTTCTAGCATGAATAATCTTATGATCCCTTTGAGCCTGGGTGGCGAACCATAGGATGATCACACGGTATATCCCCGGGATCTCCTAGGACAACACTGGTATATCCCCAGGTGTCCGGGCAAGTCCACTGGTATATCCCCAGGGTGCCCCTACCAATCCACCCAGATGTGTATTAAAGTTGCCACCTTAAGTTGAACCATTAAGTAAACAATCTCACATCTGTCATGGATACACCCAACCAATCCACGTCTACGAGCATAGCAGAGCAATATGAGCATAACGTAGAAGTAACTCCCAAGGTTTGAATGCAGGACAATAGGTTCCTACCTCATCAACTTCGCAATACCCACATGTTAATTAGATCCTATTCATGCAATGTTTGAGGGTTCAAGCTAATGCATAAAAACTGGGTAATAAAGGGATATGATCAAAGTGTGAACTTGCCTCGTACTGTTGATGCAGATGATTCGCACTCATAACTCCTGATAGTTCTACTCGTCACACTCCGGTCAATCTATCGTAAGCAAACAATAGTAACCACACATAAGCAATCACTCAAAAGATCGGAAAGAACGAAGAAGACAATTCAGAAAACATCAAAACCAAGCAATAACTCTTGCAACATAAAACAATTTCTAACAGTACCAAAAGTATATGAATTTGGCCTTATCAGAAAGTTTTGGTCAAGAGCTTCGATTTGCAAAAAGAATCAACTAAATCAGAGTTATAAAACTCGAGTTACGATCAAACAAAGTTTAAATACAAATCTGTTTGAATTCAAATTTTAAAACTGTCAAAAATATGTTTAAGTTGTTTTACTGGATAGAGGCGATCAAGACGAAAAAGTGGGCGTTGGTTTCGTTGGATTTGGACAAACGAGTAAAAAGTTGCGATCGTTCGAAAATCAGGGACTAAACTGTAAAAAAGATAATTACATCTAGGTCCCTGGCCGAAATTAAAACAGAAAAAGAAAAAGACTAAATAACGAACGTTCGTTACCGGATGCTAACGAACGAATTCGTTCGCTGCAAAGGGATAAACAGCGAACGTTCACCGAATAGGACTAACTAAAAGAAAACCGATCTAAAAATATAAAACCGAACTAATAAAATAAAATCGGGTGGTTTTATCGGTTTTACCGGCTCGGGCGAATAAACCGGCGGCGGCGGCGGTTAACTCCGGCCAGGGCGGCGCAGCGAGACAGCGGCTCCGGCGGCAGTGAGGCGGCGGAGAGCGGCGCCATGGCGGTGGCGCGGCGCGGGGCAGCAGCGGCGGCGGCGCGCGGCACGGGGCGGCGGAGGAGAGGCAGCGGCGGCGACTGTGCGGCGGCGGCGCGAGATGCGAGGCGAGGCGAGGCGAGGGGAGAGCGGCGCGGTGGCGGTGGCGCGCTATTTATGGAGGGGGTGGCCTCGGAGGCGTGGGAAAGGGGCAAAGCCGGGGCGGAGTCCGGTTGGGTCACGGCGACGGCGGTGATGCCGTGCGGCGGCGGGAGTCCTGCGGGAGCTCGGGGACGGGCGTGGGCGAGCTGCGTGAGCTGGGCCGTGGCTCGGCTGGCCTGGCCCGGTTGGCGGGGCCGGCCTAGTCGGCGGAAGGAATTTTTTTAAACACAGGCAATAAATAATAATAAAAACGAAAATAAATAAGAATATTATATAGGCATATAATATATCAAAATTTTCAGAAAAAACATTTTCTACAACTTGAACATTTTTCTAACGTCAAATAAAATCCACACAAATTTAGATAAAGCAAAGAGTGCTACTGTTGCAATAAAACCTCATAAAAATCATTTTAAAAATACCAAAATTATTTCAAAATTATTTCTCTCCAATTTTCTATTGTAGGGAATCATTTTACCCTATTTTCCATATATTTTATTTTTGGAGAAAAATAATTTGAATAAAAACCAAATAACTCCAAATTGAAAATAATTTCCAAAAGGACTTTAAATTTGATCCTTTTAAACTCCCAACTCATATTTCATATGTTTTGAAGAAGTCATTTTATCTTCTCTCATGAAACTCATTGAGTTGCTTGAAGTTTCTGAATTTGAAATATTTCCAAGTGAAATTCAAATATTTTAAAAAACCCTTTTCATTTATTTAAATGGAAGAAGTCATGTCGTCTTCTCCCCAGGGTTTTGTGGTGAAAAGAATTTGAATTCACGGAGATCACGAACGCAAGGTGAAAGTTTGGGAAAGTCCTTTTATTCCCTCTCATTTAACTTTCAAAAAGTTTCGAATTTCACTCAATTTCACACAAGCAATCAAACAATCAATCATAACTATCTATTTAATATAACATTCCAAAATTTAGAATTTTGGGATGTTACAGCTGCCCCCCATTGCCGCCCTTGTCGCACGTCGTCGTCGCGGCCGCCCCCGTCGCCGGCCCGTCCCCGTCGCCGTCCCCTCGCCTCGCCGTCGCCGTCGCCTTGGACCTCGCCTCGTCGTCGCCGTCGCCTGGACCTCGCCGTCACCGTCGCCTCGACCTCGCCCGCGCTGTGAGCCCCTCTCCTCCCTCCAATAGAAGCCGCCGTGCCGCCGTAGATGCACACACGCGCACATTGCTACCTCTTGAGCATGCATTGGTTTTCCCTTGAAGAGGAAAGGGTGATGCAGCAAAGTAGCGTAAGTATTTCCCTCAGTTTTGAGAACCAAGGTATCAATCCAGTAGGAGACAACGCACAAGTCACCTAGTACCTGCACAAACAATCAAGAACCTTGCAACCAACGTGATAAAGGGGTTGTCAATCCCTTCACGGTCACTCGCAAAAGTGAGATCTAATAGAGATAGTAAAGTAAATATTTTTGGTATTTTTGTTGTATAGATTGGAAAGTAAATATTGCAAAATAGTAAACGAGATGCGATGTAAATAAAAGAGATGTGATATAATAGGAAAGAGACCCGGGGGCCATAGGTTTCACTAGTGGCTTCTCTCAAGATAGCATGTATTACGGTGGGTGAACAAATTACTGCCGAGCAATTGATACAAAAGCGCATAGTTATGAATATCTAAGGCAATGATCATGAATATAGGCATCACGTCCGTGTCAAGTAGACCGAAACGATTTTGCATCAACTACTATTACTCCACACATCGACCGCTATCCAGCATGCATCTAGAGTATTAAGTTCATAAGAATGGAGTAACGCATTAAGCAAGATGACATGATGTAGAGGGATAAACTCAAGCAATATGATATAAACCCCATCTTTTTATCCTCGATAGCAACAATACAATACGTGCCTTGCTGCCCCTACTATCACTGGGAAAGCACACCGCAAGATTGAACCCAAAGCTAAGCACTTCTCCCATTGCAAGAAAGATAAATCTAGTAGGCCAAACTAAACCGATAATTCGAAGAGACTTGCAAAGATATCAAATCATGCATATAAGAACTCAGAGAAGAACCAAATAATATTCATAGATACTCTTGTTCATAAATCCACAATTCATCGGATCTCGGCAAACACACCGCAAAAAAGTATTACATCGAATAGATCTCCAAGAACATCGAGGAGAACTTTGTATTGAGAATCAAAGAGAGAGAAGAAGCCATCTAGCTCATAACTATGGACCCGAAGGTCTGTGGTAAACTACTCACGCTTCATCGGAGAGGCAATGGTGTTGACGTAGAAGCCCTCCGTGATCGATTCCCCCTCCGGCAGATCGCCGAAAAAGGCCCCAAGATGGGATCTCACGGGTACAGAAGGTTGTAGCTGTGGAAAAGTGGTTTCGTGGCTCCCCCTGATGTTTCTAGGGTATAAGAGTATATATAGGCGAAACAAGTACATCGGTGCAGCTACGAGGGGCCCACGAGGGTGGGGCACGTGCCCTCCTTCCTCGTGGCTTCCTCGTGGAGTTCCAGACTTCGACTCCAAGTCTTCTAGATTGCTTTCGGTCCAAGAAAGTTCCTCGTGAAGGTTCCATTCCGTTTGGACTCCGTTTGGTATTCCTTTTCTGCAAAACTCTAAAATAGGCAAAAAACAGAAACTGGCACTGGGCCTCCGGTTAATAGGTTAGTCCCAAAAGTAATATAAAAAGCATATTAAAGCCCATTAAACATCCAAAACAGATAATATAATAGCATGAAACAATAAAAAATTATAGATACATTGGAGACGTATCACACATACACACACACACACACACAATTTGTTCATCTTTTGCACTAGATGTTGTAGATGCCTTAGCTATAGATGTTTTTCTGTTTTTAGTTTTTAGTTTTTTCTGTTATTATACAAAGGTTTTAGATGAATTAATTAATTAGATTAGATTAATGTCAAAGGTTTTAGATGAATGAATTAATTAGATACTTTTAGTTCGATGAATTAGATATATTAATTTGCATAGGAATTTGCATATAGAATTTTGACATATGCATGCAACGATATCATTTTTAAAATTTGTATATAAGAAATCACAATCCAATCATTTAAAAAATGTTACGTTTGGATATAGTATTTGTTCTCGACGATGTCCGGCCCGCATCCTTGCCATCGACCCGTTCGCGACGACGTCCTGCTTCAAAGGACCCATGTCCGGGACTGGGCTCCGCCGGGCTGGCACTGGGAGGTGCTACCTTCAGGGGCACGCCTCTTGGTGAGGAACCCGGCCCCGGGTCCTGTCGTCGACCCTGAGCTCCTTTGGTGGCGTTTGCGTGGGCCACTTTTGGTGCGAAGGGAGCCGGCCCCGCCAGAGGTGGTACGTCGTCGTGTCAGAGAGGAGGACGAGCACGTCCGTAGCTACATGGCTGCTATGGACGTCAGGTTCTCCAATACCTCGCAGGTTTTTCGGGGATCTCACCCGAGCTATGATCCTATGATGGTTCCTTCTCTTTGGGTGTCCACCGCCCGCGCCTCAGGAACCGCGAGTGAACTAGATTATTCTGTAGTACTCGATCTTTATTAGCTAGCTAGCTAGTGATGTATTCGATATATAATATTCGAGACGATGTATTCGAGATTATATATATTATTCGAGATGTTGTATTTGAGATTATATATATATATTATTCGATAATATTCGAGACGATGTATTCGAGATTATATTCGATGATGCATATTATGTACTATGATTCAGTTTTTCCTTATTGATTGCATGCATGCATTGTAATTTGAATACTAAATTGTTTTATATTTCTTCTGGATTAGCTAAATAAAAGCTATGGCGGACAATACCGGCAGAGAAGGAGAAGAGGCCCTGTTCGAGATTATACGCTCCCCTGGCCGGCCAGATGATCAGAATGAAGAAGATGACGGCTCCAAAGATCTGAACAATACCGGGGAGGGTGATATGATATTTGATCGTGACGAACAAATTGATGAAGTCCAGAACTATGATTATGATGACGAAGAAAATGTTGATCTTGAAATAACAGAGACCGGCGAGGTATATTTATATAAGCAGGCATCTGGTGATCATCGCATGTTTTAAATGATTTGAAGATATATTAACCAATCGATCTTTCTTCTTTCAGCCCTCCAGATCGAGAAAATCTTCTACAGGCAGCAGGACAGTGCGAGGCCCGGCCAAAAAGTTGAAGCAGGGCATAAAGTACAACATCGATACGATCAAAACTGATGGCGAACCAATCTTGCCTAAGAAGAATGCGAACAAGTTCGTTCGTCAGTGCGGAGTTCTTGTGAAGGACCAACTCCCGATCTCCATGCAAGAATGGAAAAGCCAACAAAGCAACGCCCAGATCTTACTTGGGTCGACGACAGAGCAAAAGATCTGCTTTGGGAATCTCTCATGGAACATTTCACCCTACCAGATCATTTCACAGATGCAGATGTGCAGAAAGTGAAGGCCGCTGCTCTTAGGAAGATGGCAGTTGCATTTAACAACCACAAGAAAACTATATGGGCTAAGTACGTCGAAGGAGGAAAGAAGACTCCAGAATTCACGGGAACACTGGAGAAGCAAAGAGAGCACTAGCCCGATTTCATGAAATTCAAGGAATCGGAATTATCTAAGGAATGGTCGAGAGTAAACAAGGCCAATGCCGTAAAAAAGAAGCAGTTCCATAAGCTGGGGCCAGGTGGCTACGCGGTGTCAATTCCTAAGTGGGATAAGTCTGAGCAAGAGATGGTGGATGCAGCGGCCACTCCAGTTACATTGAGTTGGCCCCCAGGTGCAGGACTTGGTTCTATGCGCATGGGAGGCGTTGGACCCGAAGACAGGCAAGGTTTCGAAGAGGGCAAGTCCTAAAGGAGCCGAATATAAGATACTTGTTGCAATAGAAGAGGCTCGAACGGGGGTGTTCACGCCCAACAGAGAGAACGACGAGCTTACGCGCGCCCTGGGAAATCCTGAACACCCGGGAAGAACACGAGGCAAATGCGTTGTTCCGTGGTATGAGGGGTTTGCGGACTGGAACACGACTACAGAAGCCGTGCGAGAAGGAAGATGGAGGAGGAGAAGAAGAGGAAGCTGGAGGAGGAGTAGAGGAAGTAGGAAGTAGAACGCCTTAAAGGCCTAGAATCAAAGCACGCGGAGTTGGCACTCCAATTCCAACGGCAACAGCAGCAAATCGACTCACTTAGCCAAGAAAGGGGTCTCAGCAGTGGCAGTAGCTAACGGATGATCCAGCATTGGATAGCACCGTCGCATCCATGCCGAGAAGCAGCGTGGGTTCCGCCCCGGGCAAGGCACCACTGCTGGATAGATACCCTGTGGATGACATCATGGAGGGCACTAATTGTGAGCTACACCTCAAAATGAAGAACATATCCATGAAGGTAGCAGACGTCGTTGCTTATACAAATTCCCCCGAAGCAACCTTCCATTGCAACCCGATTCCAGCAGGCTATGCTCGTGTCGTGGTTGATGAAGTGGTGGACCAATATTCGGGACTAGAGATTGACATTCCTGGAGGTGATGAGGAGCACACACTGGGAGAGACCAAACATCGTATCATCCTATGGAAAAAGGATTGCATCATCTTTCCAAGGCCACCGACACCGCGTCAGCCGACTCCTCCTCGAAGTCCGTCACCGCGTCAGCAATCTCCCGCTCCTCCAAGTGATCATCAGCCACCGCCTCAGCACAGTCCTGCTCCTTCAAGTCCGCCAACGCATCAGGCCACTCCTCCTCCTCCAAGTCCGGCACCGCATCACGCCACTCCTACTCCGAGTCCGGCACCGCATCAGCCCACTCCTCCTCCTCCAAGTCCGGCATCGCGTCAGCCCACTCATCCTCCTCCATGTCAGCCACGGCAGCCATCTCCGCCGCCTCAGCAACAGTGGAAGAGAGTCGCCGCAGCTATGGTGCGTAGTGGTACAAGTCGAGGTAGTACATGAGGTACAGGCAGAGGCAAGTGATTTCAATATGGTCCAAGCCTCGCGCCTCTTCTGCAAAGGCCTTACGACATGACTGACGAGCAAAACGAAGCCATAGTGAAGGCCCAAGTGGACGCCCATTTTGGACCGAAACCGCCACCGCCGCCAAAGGAGAAAGTGCCTGAGGAAATCGTTGACCACTTTATTCGTATGGCTAAAAACCAGCTCCCAAGCCTGTTGACTCAGGCTATGAAAACCAAATCAGAAAGGCACATCGAGCACGACAACAGAAGAAGTTGTCGGGGATATACCCCGCGCCGTAACCCGGCCGGAAGTATAACCCGGCCGGACTTGGCGACTCACTAATGACCTGCCCTGGCTTGGCGACTCACTAAGTGACCCGCCCGAGCCTGGCGACTCATGGGTGACCCGGCGAGCGGGTCAGAGGAACGACAAGACCCGGTGGCCCAGAAGGCGGATTATGGAAGGCCGGCTCATGTTATGGTGGGCCGGTTTATGAGGAAAGCACAATGAATATTCTCCTATAAAGGAAGCAAGACTAGGACTCCACTTGTAATAGAGTAATCCTAATTCAACTAGGACTAGTCATGTAAACCGCCCCTTCAACATATATAAGGAGGGGCAGGGCTCCCCAAAAGGGGAGAGGAAAAAAATAATCTCTACGGCTAGACACAACTAAGAGGAGGGCCGGTTCATGCGACAACTCCCTCATGAGCATAATGAGACCTAGCCACAAATAGCATGTAGGGCTATTCCGAATGATGTTTCCCGGGGCCCGAAGCTGTCTAAATCTTTGTCTTGTTTGATGATCCGCCTCGCGTCTCTCGTCCCGATTAACCCCTCTCAAGCTACCACATAGATGCGCTGGCCTCACGACTAAGTCCTCACACTAGGACATCTGTCATGACAATTCCGCGACAGTTGGCGCCCACCGTGAGGCCTGCGCATGGTGGTGTTGAGTTCTTGAAGGGATTTCATCTAGGGTTCGAGGAGTTCGTGTTTGGCCGGATGAAGAAGAGCTGGCATAAAGCAATCATATAGGATAACCCGGCCAGGGATGACCTTGGACGAAAGCTGATTAGGTTCGGAGCTGGTAGTACGAGGTTTGAATTGAGGAGATTAGGGCGGCATCGGGTGTAGTCGCCACCCTGAGAATCAATAAAGAAGGCGAGCAAGATCCGTCTAAACCGCCTGGCTGCAAGTTTCGCCGAGGTCAAACAAGATATTTTTCAACTACCGCTAAGCAGAAGCAGTAACACCAAGCTGTACTGGAGTTGGATTCGGGACGATGCATACCGGATTGATAAAAAAAGGGCAGGCGCTTTGTCGCGAGCAGTCGGTTAAAACAGATTGATTTGACAGCAGACAGGAGGCTTCGATCTGAATAGAGTAAATACCAATTATTTCACTGATGACCAGTGGTTGTATGTGGATAGCGACAGTAAAAAGTAATGAGCGGTGGTAGTGAATCTGCTATTATTGTTGTCGCCTACGCCAAAAAATAAGCTACAGTAGCAGACGCCCAAGGCACCCAAAAAAGAAAGAAAGAAATGTTCGGGGCATGTGCCCGCTAGCTCCGTTTGATGGTGCACGCATATGCAAGAAAGGTCAAACCAACCAAAAGGAGTACTCGTATTCAATACTCCGTTTGATGACCCTCTGCTACAGGCTGGCACCTCTGAGACGCCACGGCTGCACTCTGTTGCTACCTATGGTCAAACCGGACCCGAATTAGTCACCTATTGAGCCAGCGTGCCGAGCTACTGCCGGCCGCACCGTCGAATCCGAACAGATGATCAATTTTTGCTGCAGTCATTTGTCGTCAAGGCTGACAGGAATTGTGCTACGCTGTCGTCGCCGCAGCCTTGCCACCTTGGCCAAGCTGCTATCAGCATCCGAAAAATACCAGGTGCTATTTATCCTATTTATTTTTAAGCACGTATTAATTCATCCGAGCAAAACTACTTTGCCCTGCTGTGTTTTATATGCAGGAGAATTATTCTTCACAAGGTGGCATTATACCGCGGAGATGGAGGCGTGCCAACATCATTCGGCACAGGTGGTCGTCCTTACTCAACGGACTCCCTCACCGGCTTACAACGACGTGGCTGACGTCCACGCCGCCTTACCACACCACGGGCGACTCGCCTATCCGCCCTCGCGGCCGGTTCACACGTCCGCACCGGCTTACAACGCGGAGGACAACTTGCTCGCCCGCACCGGCTTACAATGCCTCAGTCGACTCATCAGTCTACTCCTGCGGCCGACTTAGCCGTGATTAATTTCAGCGTCACCGTGGTGATCATCAACTCCGCGGCGGATAATTTCCAGCCTAACATATCAGGTGATATCCATCTAAGGTCTGTTTTATTAGCACATATTGTTTTTGTCAAGGAACAAATACTCTGGCTTGTGATGTTTTTGAGGCAGGACAATTGTTCACTATATCAGTATGATGTGGCTAAACTCGCCCGTCCACGCCGGCTTATAACACCGCGGCCGACTCACCTATCTGTGCTGCCTCTGAAGCTGCGGTCATCTTTGTTGTCCGTCTCTCGCGGCCTGGTCTACATCAGCACACTGGGCCGCACCTGTCTGCATGAGCTATTTATTGAGTATAAAGCCAGTCATTGCTCGGGTAGCCCGATTTTCTTTCAACAAATTGGAGGCAAATTATCATATACTATCAACCGTCATCTACACTGGATGGCTCAATGGGCAGGCGCACAAGTCGCCACCACTACAGTTTGGTTAAATTCAAATAGCCAGTTGGAAGGAACCATTGGCCGAGTTGCTGACACGGCTCAGATAGATCATTATAACCCACCGCAGTCACCTCAACTTTCTGTGCATTCACATCGTGCTATCAACGCCAATGATATACAACTTGTGTCGGTTTATATCATGGTCAAATATGGAGAATCTCAAGCCAACTCCACGAGTCGTCTTGAGACTCGGGGGCTACAATGATATGACTCAGCAAGTCTTCCCAGTTTCAGCAAATTCAAGTGCCCCAGACGTTGAAGGGAAAGATAACCCGGTCCCGGAGGCTACTGTTGTATTGATGAAAATTTAAAAGGCCGTCAGAAAAATTCCGGCTTAAAAAGTATATGACAATCACAAAATATCGGCTCAATGAAGAAGTTCCGGGTCATCAGGAAAGATTCTGGTTGAAAATCCGGTTCAAGGGAAAGTTGTCTCCCACAAAACTTTGAAGTTCTCAATATTCGGTTTAAGAATTTCCGGTTCAAAGGAATAATCTCTCGCAAGTTCGAGTTCTCAGGAAAAATTAAAGGGACCAAAGAGAGTCTATTGCAAAAGCACAGCTCAAACATAGGTACCCTTTGGGCACAGCCCACAAAATCACTTGGGGGCTTGGTCGTATTCGAACCATAGCTACACCTCTTAATCCGGCTATCAATCCCATATCATAAGAGCACAGCTCTGGTTACCTCAGTAATCCGGCTATCAAGCCCATATCATAAGAGCACAACTCTGGTTACCTCGATAATCCGGCTATCAAGCCCATATCATAAGAGCACAGCTCTGGTTACCTCGGTAATCCGGCTATCAAGCCCATATCATAAGAGCACAGCTCTGGTTACCTCGGTAATCCAGCTATCAAGCCCATATCATAAGAGCACAGCTCTGGTTACCTCGGTAATCCGGCTATCAAGCCCATATCATAAGAGCACAGCTCTGGTTACCTCGGTAATCCGGCTATCAAGCCCATATCATAAGAGCACAGCTCTGGTTACCTCGGTAACCCGGCTATCAAGCCCACACTATAAGAGCACAGCTCTGTTTACCTTGGTAATCCGGCTATCAAGCCAGTATTATAATTTTATAAGAGCATAACTCAGATTACCTTGGCAATCCGGCTATCAAGCCAATATTATAACTTCATATGAGCATAGCTCTGACCTACTTGGAGGCTTAATGCCCGGGTTAAGGGGACTAAAGAGGGTCTGTTGCGCAACACAGCTCAAACATAGGTACCCGGCCTTGATGGTTCAAAATATATCACTTGGGGGCTCCCTTCTTGGTTTGAAGCGCTAGTATACTTTGGATTACGCAATGGGAATCATGCGCTTATAAATCATTGGGTGTATTATTCAAATCTTTAATAGCCAACATGGCTGGATTTTTATTATGGTTATCGATAACCAGTATTATGATTGAGGTTTTCAAAGTCGCTTCAGCGCAATGGTTATTATTATCTGGACAATGGATATAATTTTATTTTACAATGAAAGGAATAGTCCCGAGTCGCTGCAGGCTTACGACCCGGCACTTGGGAGCTACAATATTCAAGTTGAGATTACATCAAATATGCAAGTCTCATGTCGCTGCAAGCATGCACCATGACACTTGGGGGCTAATGCAAAGTCATTTTTACTGGCCTTATTGAAGACCCGACTCATCACATCATAATGAGCCGGCCCTTGGGGGCTACCAATTGCTCCTGTCAAAAATTTAAGGTGCACAAGTTTTAATCCATTATATTGAAGGATCCACTGCTCAGTTGGTAAAGCACAAAGCTCTTAACCTTGTGGACGTGGGTTCAAGCCCCATGATGGGGGTTACATCATATGATGTTATTTTCAAAGAAGTATATATAAAGTCCCAGCTCAGTATTATCTTACTGAGCTGGCCCTTGGGGGCTACACGTTGCTGCTCAAATCTGTATGATCATATCTACAAATTCCCTGCTCATTATTGCATAATGACCCGGCCCATGGGGGCTACACTAGTTGAAGTTTTTATAAGTATAAGGAAATTACAAGTCCCAGGTTGCTGCAAGCATGACAACCCGGCACTTAGGGGCTACATATGTGGAATACTCAGTTCTGACTAGTGATTGACATGAACAACATGGATTTCTTCAAAGTGGCAGTATTTATATTAAAGCAAGTCTTAAGTCATCACTTTGTTCTGCTCAAGACTTGGGGGCTACAGGTAATATGATATAAGGGAGAAATCAATTTTCAGTTTTGAGCAAACTAGATTGACCCAGTGTCTGCAACAATCATGACTCGGCGTCACCAACAGTCATGACCCGGCGTCACCAATAACTATGACCCGGCGTCGGCAACAACTATGACCCGGTGCTATCAATATTTACAAACCAGATATTTTGGCAATGATAAACCAGCAAGTTCTACACGCCGGCTGAAAATCAGATGAGTATTTCAAGACCAATATTTTTTTGTTAAGCATTGGGAGCTGAATCAGATATTCTTCACAATATATTTGTTTGAGAAACCAATGTCAGCAAATTGATTATAAAGCTGGTCTATTGACCTGGACTGTCCAGAAAAAGAAATGACAAGGACTTAAGGATGATCAAGTGCTGGTTTATAAGAATATTTAACCCGGAGCACAACCCGCCAAATTTGTTCTTTTGTATGTTGCAGATCAGTTTAACATGGATAAATCCAAATTAAACTAGGGGCTAATGTCGGGGATATACCCCGCGGCGTAACCCGGCCGGAAGTATAACCCGGCCGGACTTGGCGACTCACTAATGACCTGCCCTGGCTTGGCGACTCACTAAGTGACCCGCCCGAGCCTGGCAACTCATGGGTGACCCGGCGAGCGGGTCAGAGGAACGACAAGACCCGGTGGCCCAGAAGGCGGTTTATGGAAGGCCGTCTCATGTTATGGTGGGCCGGTTTATGAGGAAAGCACAATGAATATTCTCCTACAAAGGAAGCAAGACTAGGACTCCACTTGTGATAGAGTAATCCTAATCCAACTAGGACTAGTCAGGTAAACCGCCCCTTCAACATATATAAGGAGGGGTAGGGCTCCCCAAAAGGGGGAGAGGAAGAAAATAATCTCTATGGCTAGACACAACTAAGAGGAGGGCCGGTTATGCGGCGACTCCCTCATGAGCATAATGAGAACTAGCCACAAACAACATGTAGGGCTATTCCGGATGATGTTTCCCGGGGCCCGAAGCTGTCTAAATCCTTGTCTTGTGTGATGATCCGCTTCGCGTCTCTCGTCCCGATCAACCCCTCTCAAGCTACCACATAGATGCACTGGCCTCACGACTAAGTCCTCACACTAGGACATCTGCCGTGACAATTCCACGACAGGAGTCGAGCTCGAGCTCGAGCCAAGCAGCTGCCAAAAATAGCGGGAAAATCGTTCCCCAGCTGGGAGAACAGGCGGTGCAATCGATCCCCCCACTCATTATACCAACACATGCGAGTACCGGCGTCGATCAGCTGGTAATAACCGACGACCATATAAGGCAAGCTGAAATGATCGGATGCACTGTAGAACAACTCCTAGTCTTGGAGCCCATGGAAACTTTTAATGAGGAGGAGCTAAAACGGAAATATGTCCGCGCAAACCTCTGGTCAACCCTGAGGAGGTCAAGAAGCTCTCAACGAGAATGTATGAATTGCATCAATGGTACATGGAAATTACCAAGACTACCAATCGAGAGTCCCTCATGGTGAAAGTCAAGGAAGATCATTACTTCCATCAGCTAGCTCTGTCTGTTGAGTATTCAGAACTGTTTCAGTTATTCAATCAAGACGCACTCGACAAATCTATCGTCAGTTGCTATTGTCTGTAAGTGATTTCTTTCTGTAATTTAAGTCTCAAGCTAGTTGTAGTGCTCTCGTTGATCATTACCTGTAATTATCCTCACTATATTCTTTTCTGTGGTATTATGCACAGGATGAAGATGTGTGAAATGAAAAAAGTTGGACGCTATGGCATTGGGTTCATTGACCCAAATACCATTAATGAAGAGACATGGAGCTATGAATGGTATAAATAAGAAGTAGAGAATAACATGCTAGAGCTCTTGAAGTGCCTCAATACCAATCGAGATATACTACTTCCTTACAACTTCTAGTGAGTCACACTGTCTTGTACTACAAATTCTGTTTTTGCTTACTAGCTAGATGTTAATAAGTGTATAGGGTTTATGGTAGTTGATGAGTGTTATGCACATGCCCGCTTAATTTATACATGCAAACGTATGCGCATGCAGGTACCACAGGATCTTGTTAATCATTCAAGTTGAAGAAGGAACACTTGAAGTACTGGACTCACTACTTAAAAAACCTATTGACTACTCAATCGTGAAGGGGATAGTCAACAGGTAATTTCAATCATTATTGAACTTTATGTCGGCCTCTTTAGTTCGTCATTTTTTGATATCAACTAATTAATAACTCATTTATTCATTTTCTTTGCCGGCGGGTAGGGCTTGGCAAAAGTACATCAAAACGGTTCCAGGCGAATGGAAAAAACAGTTGTATTGGTTTCGACCGGAGGTAAGTAACTAAGTAGTACTAGCTAGCTAGCTAGCTACCATCTCTTTAATTCTAGTTTCAATATCATTAATTATCATGCTTGATTAATTGTTATCTGATTGAATTCTATTCTCGTAAAGGCAATAAAGCACGCGCCGGGGACTAATTTATGTGCATTGATATGTCTCCAACGTATCGATAATTTATGAAGTATTCATGCCATGTTTACCATTGTTTTATATGATCTTGGTATGATTTGATTAGAACTAACCCGGACTGACCCTGTTTTCAGCAGAACTACTGTGGTGTTGTTTTTGTGCAGAAATAAAAGTTCTCAGAATGCGCTAAAAATCAACGGGGAATTTTTTTGGAAAATATGAAAAATACTAGAACACAAATCTACCGGAGGGGAGTCCCGGGGGGCCACGAGGGTGGGGGGCGCGCCCACCCCCCTGGGCACGCCCCTGTGCCTCGTGGACTCCTCGAGAGCCCCCCTAACGTGAAATCAACGCCAACTTCTCCTATAAATACAGAAACCTTCGGGAAATAACCTAGATCAGAAGTTCCGCCGCCGCAAGCCTCTGTAGCCATGAGAAATCAATCTAGGCCCTCTCTGGCACCCTGCCGGAGGGGGCAATCATCACCAGAGGCCATGGAGGAGGATCCCGGAGGGGCCATCATCGCCATGAAGGCCAAGGACTAGAGGGAGAACCTCTCCCCATCCAGGGGGAGGCCATGGAGGAGGAAGCACAAGGGGGAGAACCTCTCCTCTCTCTCGATGGCGCCGGAGTGCCATCGGGAGGGGAATCATCGTCGCGGTGATCATCTTCACCAACATCACCATCATCATCACCATCCTCATCTATTTTACGCGGTCCACTCTCCCTCACCCCGCTGTAATCCCTACTTGAACATGGTGCTTTATGCCACATATTATGATCCAATGATGTGTTGCCATCCTATGATGTTTTGAGTAGATATCCTTTGTCTTTGGGTTGATTGATGATCTAGATTGGTCCGAGTTGTATGTTTTATTTTGGTGCTGTCCTATGGTGCCCTCCGTGTCACGCAAGCGTGAGGGATTCCCGTTGTAGGGTGTTGCAGTATGTTCATTATTCGCTTATAGTGGGTTGTTTGAGTGACAGAAGCATAAACCCGAGTAAGGGGGTTGTGGCGTATGGGATAAAGGGGACTTGATATGTTAATCCTATGGTTGGGTTTTACCTTAATGATCTTTAGTAGTTGCGGACGCTTGCTAGAGTTCCAATCATAAGTGCATATGATCCAAGAAGAGAAAGTATGTTAGCTTATGCCTCTCCCTCATATGAAATTGCAAGGACGACCGGTCTTGTTAACAATTGCCTAGGACAATTCCGCGCACCGATCCACCATTATTCCCCACTCGCTATTTATAATATTTAGTAATATGTTCTAACTTTATGATAACATCAACTACTTTTAAATTTTAGCTCTCCGATATCATACAAAGTTATCCTCTTCATACCCACAACGTAGTTTTATTTCTCGTTGCTAGTTGGAAAAAAACGTTCGGTGTACGTAGAGTCGTATCAGTGGCAGATAGGGATTGAGAGAATATTGATCTTACCTTTAGCTCCTTGTGGGTTCGACACTCCATACTTATCACTTCCACCTCTGGAAATTGCTACGATGATTCCCTGCACTTGGGGATTATCAAGCTCTTTTCTGGCGCCGTTACCGGGGAGCAATAGCGTGGGGTTGATATTCTCGTGTGTGCTTGTTTGCTTTCTTCACTAAGTAGATTTTGTTTTTCCTTTTTGTTTCTGTTTAGTTGTGGGTGAAACATACAAAAAAATTAAAAGAATGAAAATACAAAAAAATTACTTGCCTCTTATGCCTAAAAAGTTTTTCAATAAGAGAAGTAATTGGAAGATTATGCATTGAAGAAATCAGGGTCGACCTTGAGCACTTGTGTTCATGCTCATGGAAACAATGTAAAAAATTTCATGGAAGCTTCTCTGAAAATAATTATCCCCTTGTATATATCCATTGTATTATAAAAATAATGTGCCAAGCTTTGGTTATAGGATGATTAGATTGCTTGTTTACTATGTGCAGTACAAAAACAGAAACTTTGGCTGTAGTGCGTGAATTTACATTTTTTACTGGAAACTCAAATGGGTTTGAAACTTTTTGCACATTACTTCTGTACAAAATTTTTAAATTGTCATATTTTTTAGAATTTTTTGGAGTTACAGAAGTTTACTAAACTTCCAGATTACTACAGATTGTCCTGTTTTTGACAGATTCTGTTTTCTATGTGTTGTTCGCTTATTTTGATGAATCTATGGGTAGTATCGGGGGGTATGAACCATGGTGAAGTTGGAATACAGTAGATAAAGTGCTAATATGAAATTGGAATGAGTTTGCAACAGTACCTAAAGGTAGTGATTTGCTTTAGTATACTAACGGATCTCACAAAGTTTTTGTTAAGTTTTTGTGGATGAAGTGTTCGAAGAACGAGGAGTTACCGATGTGAGAAGAATAAAGAGAGGTAAGAGTTCAAGCTTGGGGATGCCCAAGGCACCCCAAGTAAATATTCCAAGTATACGCAAGCATCTAAGCTTGGGGATGCCCCGGTTGGCATCCCATCTTTCTTCTTCAACAATTATCGGTATACCTCGGTTTTTGTTTTGTTCACATGATTTGTGTCCTTTGTGTTTTTATTTTTCTTTAAGAACCATGCTAGTATGAGATGTCCCTTCATCAATTTATAGAATAATTCATGTGCTTCACTTATATCTTTTGAGTATGACCTTATAGAATGCTCTTGTGCTTCACTTAAATCTTTTGAGTATGGTTTTATAGAATGCTTCGTGTGCTTCACTTATATATTTTGAGCTTGGATATTGGTTAGTCTATATGAATTGTAGAATGCTCCATGAAATTCACTTATATATTTTGGAGTATGAATAATACTATCATCTAAAGCGGGTTTGGAAGAGTGTCAACTTTAGGAATTAGCGATCCCACTATTCCGAATGAGAAGAAATTTGCTTATGTGGAGAGTAGAAAAGTTTCTATGCTTGTAGATCATGAAAATAATGCTTTATGTGATGGTTATATTGTTGAACTCATTCATGATGATACTGAAAATTATTATGAGGGAGGAATACATGCTTGTAGGAGTTGCAATAATATCAAGTTTCCTCTCTATGTGCTTAAAGTTTTGAAGTTATACTTGTTTTGCCTTCCTATGCTAGTTGATTCTTGTTCCTATAAATTGTGTGCTCACAAAATCCCTAGGCATAGGAAGTGGGTTAGATTTAAATGTGCTAGTCATATTCTTCATGATGCTCTCTTTATGTTTCAATTCTTATCTTTTATGTGAGCATCATTGAAATCATCATGCCTAGCTAAAAGGCATTAAAGAAAGGCGCTTCTTGGGAGACAACCTAATATTTACCCTTACTGTTTTTGTGTGTTTACATGATTAAGCTACTGTAGTAATCATGTTTTATAGCTTTTTGTTTCAATAAAGTGCCTAGTAAGACCTTTGGGAAGACTTGGGTGAGAGTTAATGTGATCTTGCTGTAAAAAACAGAAACTTTGCGCTCACGGGATTAGCTATCATTTTTTTACAGATGAGTGCTTTTGGGTTAATTATTTTTGCAGAAGATTAATAGAAAAATTCCTCACATCCACCAATTTATTTCATAATTTTTGGAGTAGCAGAAGTATGGTTGCTATTCAAATCATTGCAGACTGTTCTGTTTCTGACAGATTCTGTTTTCATTGCATAGTTTGCTTGTTTTCTAATTTCTATGACTTATATTTCTCAATATAAATTGTAGAAATGATATGTTACAGTAGGCATTGTGTGATAACAATTATGAACCTTGTCTTTGACAGTACCAAAGTGAATGGTTTACTCTTTATCATACTAACCTATCTCACGAAGTTCCGTTAAGTTTTGTGTGATTGAAGTTTTCAAGCTTTGGGTGAGATATAGATATGAGGAGAATAAGGAGTGGAAAGACCCTAAGCTTGGGGATGCCCAAGGAACCCCAAGGTAATATTCAAGGAAGACTCAAGTGCCTAAGCTTGGGGATGCCCCGGAAGGCATCCCCTCTTTCGTCTTCAAAACTATCGGTATACCTTACTCGGAGCTATATTTTTATTCGTCACATGATATGTGTTTTGCTTGGAGCGTATTTTCAATTTTACTTGTTGTTTGAATAAAATCATTGGATCTAAAATCTTGAATGAAAAAGAATCCTCCCATGGCTAGTTACTTATTTGAGTACTCAGTGTTCTTCACTTATATCTTTTTGGAGTAGTTGTCATTTACTCATGCGCTTCACATATATCCTATTAGTAAATGGTTGAATGAATTGAATATCATAAATCTTAATTTATATACTTTTCATATGCTTATAACATGGGGAGTAATGACTTCACACATAATGAGTATAAGTAGTAAACTTATTGAAAGTTAGCAAACGCAGAATTGGTGACTTGAACAATTCATGAAAGAATATTTAAGGAAGAGAGATTTCACATATAAATATACTATCTTGGACATCTTTTGTAATTGTGAGAACTCATTAAAATATGACATGCTAAAAGGTTGATGTTGGACAAGGAAGACAACATAATGGGTTATGTTTTCTTATATCCGAAATAAAGTATATTGTCATGGATCATCCAACATGCTGAGCTTGCCTTTCCCCCTCATGCTAGCCAAATTCTTTGCACCAAGTAGAGATACTACTTGTGCTTCTGAATATCCCTTAAACTAGTTTTGCCATGAGAGTCCACCATACCTACCTATGGATTGAGTAAGATCCTTCAAGTAAGTTGTCATCGGTGCATGCAATAAATATTGCTCTCTAAATATGTATGATCTATTAGTGCAAAGGAAATAAGCTTTATATGAACTTGTGATAGGGAAGAAATAAAAGCGACGGACTGCACAATAAAGGTCTTTATCACAAGAGGCAATATAAAGTGACGTTCTTTTGCATTAAGATTTTGTGCATCCAACAATAAAAGCGCATGACAACCTCTGCTTCCCTCTGCAAAGGGCCTATCTTAAACTTTTACCTTCTACCCTTATACAAGAGTCTTGGTGATCTTCACCTTTCCTTTTTACATTTTATCCTTTGGCAACGCATTGTGTTGGAAAGATTCTGATATATATATATCCAATTGGATGTAAGTTATCACGAACTATTATTGTTGACTTTACCCTTGAGGTAAAATGTTGGGAGGCGAATCTATAAGCCCCTATCTTTATCTGTGTCCGATTAAAACTTTGAACCCATAAATATCACGTGAGTGTTAGCAATTGTGAAAGATTAAATGATAGTTGAGTATGTGGAGTTTGCTGAATCAAAGCTCTGACATAGACCCTTCTGGAAAATAAGATGAATTGCAATTGTTTGATGACTGAGAATATAGTTTGTTAGTTTCAAGAAAGTTTATGATCTATGCTTTAACATGTGAATAGCTTGTTACTTGATCATGAAAAGTTTTATGAGATGAGCTACTGTTATGGCATATAATGATGCTAGAAAAGGTGATTGAAATTATCATTGATCAAACTTGTGCACTTGCTAGCATTCACACTTAATAAATTATTTCTTTTATCATTTACCTACTCGAGGAAGAGCTTAGGGATGCTGATACGTCTCCAATGTATCGATAATTTATGAAGTATTCATGCCATGTTTACTATTGCTTTATATCATATTGGTATGATTTGATTAGAACTAACCCGGACTGACGCTGTTTTCAGCAGAACTACCGTGGTGTTGTTTTTGTGCAGAAATAAAAGTTCTCGGAATGCGCTGAACATCAACGGAGAATTTTTCTGGAAAATATGAAAAATACTGGAACAAAAATCTACCGGAGGGGAGTCCCGGGGGGGCACGAGGGTGGGGGCGCGCCCACCCCCTGGGCGCGCCCCTGTGCCTCGTGGACTCCTCGAGAGCCCCCCTGACGTGAAATCAACGCCAGCTTCTTCTATAAATACAGAAACCTTTGGGAAATAATCTAGATCAGAAGTTCCGCCGCTGCAAGCCTCTGTATCCACGAGAAATCAATCTAGGCCCTCTCTGGCACCCTGTCGGAGGGGCCATCATCACCGGAGGCCATGGAGGAGGATCCCGGAGGGGCCATCATCGCCATGAAGGCCAAGGACCAGAGGGAGAACCTCTCTCCATCCAGGGGAGGCCATGGAGGAGGAAGCACAAGGGGGAGAACCTCTCCTCCTCTCTCTCGATGGCGCCAGAGTGCCATCGGGAGGGGAATCCTCGCCGCGGTGATCGTCTTCACCAACATCACCATCATCATCACCATCCTCATCTATTTTACGCGGTCCACTCTCCCGCACCCCGCTGTAATCCCTACTTGAACATGGTGCTTTATGCCACATATTATGATCCAATGATGTGTTGCCATCCTATGATGTTTTGAGTAGATATCCTTTGTCTTTGAGTTGATTGATGATCTAGATTGGTACGAGTTGTATGTTTTATTTTGGTGCCGTCCTATGGTGCCCTCCGTGTCGCGCAAGCGTGAGGGATTCCCGATGTAGGGTGTTGCAATATGTTCATGATTCGCTTATAGTGGGTTGTTTGAGTGACAGAAGCATAAATCCGAGTAAGGGGGTTGTGGCGTATGGGATAAAGGGGACTTGATATGTTAATGCTATGGTTGGGTTTTACCTTAATGATCTTTAGTAGTTGCGGACGCTTGCTAGAGTTCCAATCATAAGTGCATATGATCCAAGAAGAGAAAGTATGTTAGCTTATGCCTCTCCCTCATATGAAATTGCAAGGACGACTACCGGTCTTGTTAACAATTGCCTAGGACAATTCCGCGCACCGATCCACCATTATTCCACACTCGCTATTTATAATATTTAGTAATATGTTCTAACTTTATGATAACAGCAACTACTTTTATATTTTAGCTCTCCGATATCATAAAAGTTATCCTCTTCATACCCACAACGTAGTTTTATTTCTCGTTGCTAGTTGGAAGAAAACGTTCGGTGTACGTAGAGTCGTATCAGTGGCAGATAGGGCTTGAGAGAATATTGATCTTACCTTTAGCTCCTTGTGGGTTCGACACTCCATACTTATCACTTCCACATTTGGAAATTGCTACGATGATCCCTGCACTTGGGGATTATCATGCATACTATGTTTGCGAGAACATTCGAATGATGGCATCCGAAAGGACCAAAGATGCTAGACAGCTATGATACGTTTGCCAGAATACTATTCACAATTTTTACATCATTATCGATATCTAATCAGACAACGACTAATACATGCATATGTTGGAAATATGCCCTAGAGGCAATAATAAAATGGTTATTATTTTATTTCCTTGTTCATGATAATTGTCTATTGTTCATGCTATAATTGTATTAACTGGAAACCGTAATACGTGTGTGAATACATAGACCGCAACATGTCCCTAGTAAGCCTCTAGTTGACTAGCTCGTTGATCAATAGATGGTTATGGTTTCCTGACCATGGACATTGGATGTCATTGATAACGGGATCACATCATTAGGAGAATGATGTGATGGACAAGAACCAATCCTAAGCATAACACAAGATCGTGTAGTTCGTTTGCTAAGAGCTTTTCTAATGTCAAGTATCATTTCCTTAGACCATGAGATTGTGCAACTCCCGGATACCGTAGGAATGCTTTGGGTGTACCAAACGTCACAACATAACTGGGTGGCTATAAAGGTACACTACAGGTATCTCCGAAAGTGTCTGTTGGGTTGGCACAAATCGAGACTGGGATTTGTCACTCCGTATGACGGAGAGGTATCTCTGGGCCCACTCGGTAATGCATCATCATAATGAGCTCAATGTGACTAATGAGTTAGCCACGGGATCATGCGTTACGGAATGAGTAAAGAGACTTGCCGGTAACAAGATTGAACGAGGTATTGGGATACCGACGATCGAATCTCGGGCAAGTAACATGCCGATAGACAAAGGGAATTGTATACGGGATTGATTGAATCCCCGACATCGTGGTTCATCCGATGAGATCATCGTGGAACATGTGGGAGCCAATATGGGTATCCAGATCCCGCTATTGTTTATTGGCCAGAGAGGTGTCTCGGTCATGTCTGCATGGTTCCCGAACCCGTAGGGTCTACACACTTAAGGTTCGGTGACGCTAGAGTTGTTATGGGAAATAGTATGTGGTTACTGAAGGTTGTTCGGAGTCCCGGATGAGATTCCGGACATCACGAGGAGTTCCGGAATGGTCCGGCGGTGAATATCGATACATTGGATGAAGGGTATTGGAGTCCGGAAGTGTTCCGGGGATACCAGGCTATGGCCAGCATGACCGAAAGGTGTTTCGGGAGCCCCGGCAAGTGTTGGAGGGCCTCATGGGCCAAAGGGGAAGGGGCAAACCAGCCCACTAAGGGGTGGTGCGCCCCCACACCCTTTCCCACGTTACTTGGGGAGGTGGGGCGCCTCCACCTGGCTTGGGAGGCAAGCCTCCACCTGCTTGGCTTGGGGGGCAAGTCTCCCTAGGATTTTCCCTAGGGAGATCCAATCTGCTTGGCCGCCGCCCCCTAGGGGAAACCCTAGGGCGCCTCCCCCTCTCCCCTTGCCCCTATATATAGTGGAGGGGTGGGAGGGCAGCCGCACCTCTTCCCTGGCGCAGCCCTCCCTCCTCATACACCTCCTCCTCCTCCTCCATAGTGCTTAGCGAAGCTCTGCCGGAGAACCACGAGCTCCATTGCCACCACGCCGTCGTGCTGCTGGAGTTCTCCCTCAACTCTCCTCTCCCCTTGCTGGATCAAGAAGGAGGAGACGTCCCCGGGCTGTACGTGTGTTGAACGCGGAGGCGCCGTCCGTTCGGTGCTAGATCCGATCTTCCGCGATTTGAATCGCTGCGAATACGACTCCATCAACCGCGTTCTTGTAACGCTTCCGCTTAGCGATCTTCAAGGGTATGAAGATGCACTCCCTCTCTCTCGTTGCTAGCATCTCCTAGATTGATCTTGGTGGCACGTAGGAAAATTTTGAATTATTGCTACGTTCCCCAACAGTGGCATCATGAGCTAGGTCTATGCGTAGATTCTATGCACGAGTAGAACACAAAGTAGTTGTGGGTGATGATTTGGTCAATTTGCTTGCCGTTACTAGTCTTATCTTGATTCGGCGGCATTGTGGGATGAAGCGGCCCGGACCGACCTTACACGTACTCTTACGTGAGACAGGTTCCACCGACTGACATGCACTTGATACATAAGGTGGCTAGCGGGTGTCTGTCTCTCCCACTTTAGTCGGATCGGATTCGATGAAGAGGGTCCTTATGAAGGGTAAATAGCAATTGGCATATCACCGTTGTGGCATTTGCGTAGGTAAGAAACGTTCTTGCTAGAAACCCATAGCAGCCACGTAAAACATGCAACAACAATTAGAGGAAGTCTAACTTGTTTTTGCAGGGCATGCTATGTGATGTGATTTGGCCAAAAGGATGTGATGAATTATATATATGTGATGTATGAGATTGATCATGTTCTTGTAATAGGAACACGACTTGCATGTCGATGAGTATGACAACCGGCAGGAGCCATAGGAGTTGTCTTAATTTATTGTATGACCTGCGTGTCAATGAAAAACGCCATGTAATTACTTTATTATATTGCTAACCGTTAGCCACAGTAGTAGAAGTAATAGTTGGCGAGACAACTTCATGAAGACACGATGATGGAGATCATGGTGTCATGCCGGTGACGAAGGTGATCATGTCGCGCCTCGAAGATGGAGATCAAAAGGCGCAAGATGATATTGGCCATATCATGTCAATTTATGATTTGCATGTGATGTTTGTCATGTTTACATCTTATTTGCTTAGAACGACGGTAGCATAAATAAGATGATCCCTCACTAAAATTTCAAGAGATGTGTTCCCCCTAACTGTGCACCGTTGCGAAGGTTCGTTGTTTCGAAGCACCACGTGATGATCAGGTGTGATAGATTCTAACGTTCACATACAACGGGTGTAAGCCAGATTTACACATGCGAAACACTTAGGTTGACTTGACGAGCCTAGCATGTACAGACATGGCCTCGGAACACAAGAGACCGAAAGGTCGAACATGAGTCGTATAGTAGATACGATCAACATGGAGATGTTCACCGATGATGACTAGTCCGTCTCACGTGATGATCGGACACGGCCAAGTTGACTCGGATCATGTATCACTTAGATGACTAGAGGGATGTCTATCTAAGTGGGAGTTCATTAAATAATTTGATTAGATGAACTTAATTATCATGAACATAGTCAAAAGGTCTTTGCAAATTATGTCGTAGCTTACGCTTTAGTTCTACTAAAGATATTTTCCTAGAGAAAATTTAGTTGAAAGTTGATAGTAGCAATTATGCGGACTGGGTCCGTAAGCTGAGAATTGTCCTCATTGCTGCACAGAAGGCTTATGTCCTTAATGCACCGCTCGGTGTGCTGAACCTCGAGCGTCGTTTGTGAATGTTGCGAACATCTGACATACACGTTTTGATGACTACGTGATAGTTCAGTGCGTAATGTTGAACGGTTTAGAATTGAGGCACCGAAGACATTTTGAAACGTCGCGGAACATATGAGATGTTCCAAGAGCTGAAATTGGGATTTTAGGCTCGTGCCCACGTCAAGAGGTATGAGACCTCTGACAAGTTTCTTAAGCCTGCAAACTAAGGGAGAAAAGCTCAACCGTTGAGCATCTGCTCAGATTGTCTGAGTACTACAATCGCTTGAATCGAGTGGGAGTTAATCTTCCAGATGAGATAGTGATGGTTCTCCAAAGTCACTACCACCAAGCTACTAGAGCTTCGTGATGAACTATAACAAATCAGGGATAGATATGATGATCCTTGAGCTATTCGCGATGTTTGACACCACGAAAGTAGAAATCAAGTAGGAGCATCAATTGTTGATGGTTAGTAAAACCACTAGTTTCAAGAAGGGCAAGGGAAAGAAGGGATACTTCATGAAACGGCAAATCAGTTGCTGCTCTAGTGAAGAAACCCAAGGTTGAACCCAAACCCGAGACTAAGTGCTTCTGTAATGAGGGGAACGGTCACCGAAGCAGAACTACCCTAGATACTTGGTAGATGAGAAGGTAGGCAAGGTCGACAGAAGTATATTGGATATGCATTATATTAATGTGTACTTTACTAGTACTCCTAGTAGCACCAGGGTATTAGATACCGGTTCGGTTGCTAAGTGCTGGTAACTCGAAATAAAAGGCTACGGAATAAACGGAGACTAGCTAAAGGTGAGATGACGATATGTGTTGGAAGTGTTTCTAAGGTTGATGTGATCAAGCATCGCATGCTCCCTCTACCATCAAGATTGGTGTTAAACCTATATAATTGTTATTTGGTGTTTGCGTTGAGCATAGACATGATTGGATTATGTTTATCGCAATACGGTTATTCATTTAAGGAGAATAATGGTTACTCTGTCTATTTGAATAATACCTTCAATGGTCTTGCACCTAAAATGAAGGGTTTATTGAATCTCGATCGTAGTGATACACATGTTCATGCCAAAAGATATAAGATAGTAATGATAGTACCACATACTTGTGGCACTGCCACTTAAGTCATATTGGTATAAAACACATGAAGAAGCTCCATGTTGATGGATCTTTGGACTCACTCGTTTTTGAAAAGATTGAGACATGCGAACCATGTCTATTAGTATATATGCATGAAGAAAGTCCATACAGATGGATCGTTTGGACTCACTTGATTTTGAATCACTTGAGACATGCAAATCATAACACATGGGCAAGATGATTGAAAGGCCTCATTTTCAGTAAGATGGAACAAGAAAGCAACTCGTTGGAAGTAATACATTTTGATGTGTGAGTCCAATGAGTGCTGAGGCACGCAGTGGATATTGTTATGTTCTTACTTCACAGATGATTTGTGTAGATGCTGAGAATATTTACTTGATGAAACACAAGTCTGAATTATTGAAAGGTTCAAGTAATTTCAGAGTGAAGTTGAAGATCGTCGTGACAAGAGGATAAAATGTCTGTGATATGATCATAGAGGTGAATATCTGAGTTACGAGTTTGGCACACAATTCAGACATCGTGGAAATTGTTTCACAACTAATACCACCTGGAACACCATAGTGTGATGGTGTGTCCGAACATCATAACTGCACCCTATTAGATATGGTGCATACCATGATGTCTCTTATCGAATTACCACTATCGTTTATGGGTTAGGCATTAGAGACAACCACATTCACTTTAAATAGGGCACCATGCAATTCCGTTGAGACGACACCGTATGAACTATGGTTTAGAGAAACCTAAGCTGTCGTTTCTTAAAAGTTTGGGGCTGCGACGCTTATGTGAAAAAGTTTCAGGCTGATAAGCTCGAACCCAAAGCGGATAAATGCATCTTCATAGAATACCCAAAACAGTTGGGTATACCTCCTATTTCAGATCTGGAAGCAAAAGCGATTGTTTCTAGAAACGGGTCCTTTCTCGAGGAAAAGTTTCTCTCGAAAGAATTGAGTGGGATGATGGTGGAGACTTGATGAGGTTATTGAACCATGACTTCAACTAGTGTGTAGCAGGGCACAGGAAGTTGTTCCTGTGGCACCTACACCAATTGAAGTGGAAGCTTATGATAGTGATCATGAAACTTCGGATCAAATCACTACCAAACCTCGTAGGACGACAAGGATGCATGCTACTTCAGAGTGGTACGTAATCCTGTCTTGGAAGTCATGTTGCTAGACAACAATGAACCTACGAGCTATGGAGAAGCGATGATGGTCCCGGATTCCGACGAATGGCTCGAGGCCATAAAATCCGAGAGAGGATCCATGTATAAAACAAAGTATAGACTTTGGAAGAACTACTTGATGGTCGGAAGGCTGTTGGGTGCAGATGGATTTTAAAAGGAAGACGGACAATGATGGTAAGTGTCACCATTAAGAAAGCGCGACTTGTCGTTAAGATGTTTTCCGACAAGTTCAAGGAGTTGACTGCGATGAGACTTTCTCACTCGTAGCGATGCTAAGAGTCTGTTGGAATTATATTAGCAGTTACTGCATTATTTATGAAATCTTGCATATAGGATGTCAAAACATTGTTTCCTCGACGATTTTCTTGAGGAAAGGTTGTATGTGATACAACCAGAAGGTTTTGTCAATCTTGAAAGATGCTAACAAGTATGCAAAGCTCCAGCAATCCTTCTAAGGACCGGAGTAAGCATCTTGGAGTTGGAATGTACGCTTTGATGAGATGATCAAAGATTTTGGGTTTACAAAGTTTATGAGAAACTTGTATTTCCAACGGAGTGAGTGGGAGCACTATAGATTTTTGATGAGTATATGTTGTTAACATATTGTTGATCAGAAATGATGTAGAATTTTTGGAAAGCATACAGGGTTATTCGAAAAGTGTTTTTCAATGGAAAACCTGGATTAAGCTACTTGAACATTGAGCATCACGATCTATGAGGATAGATCAAAAACGCTTAATAGTACTTTCAAATGAATACATACCATGACAAGATTTTGAAGGAGTTCAAAATAGATCAGCAAAGGAGTTCTTGGCTGTGTTACAAGGTGTGAGTATTGAGTAAGACTCAAGACTTGACCACGGCAGAAGAGAGAGAAAGGACGAAGGTCGTCCCCTATGCTTTAGACCGCACCTGAAGTGTGCCTTGCCATGAGTCAGTCAAGGGGTATAAGAGTGATCCAGGAATGGATCACATGACAGTGGTCGAACTTATCCTTAGTAACTAGTGGACTAAGGAATTTTCTCGATTATGGAGGTGGTAAAACAGTTCGTCGTAAAGGGTTACGTCGATGCAAACTTTGACACTAATCCGGATGACTCTGAGTAGTAAACCGGATTCGTATAGTAGAGCAGTTATTTGGAATAGCTCCAAGTAGCGCGTGGTAGCTGCATCTACAAGATGACATAGAGATTTGTAAAGCACACACGGATCTGGAAGGTTCAGACCCTTTGACTAAAACCTCTCTTGTAAGCATAACATGATCAAACCCTAGAACTCATTGAGTGTTAATCACATGGTGATGTGGACTAGATTATCGACTCTAGTAAACTCTTGGGTATTAGTCACATGGCGATGTGAACTTTGAGTGTTAATCACATGGTGATGTGAACTAGATTATTGACTCTAGTGCAAGTGGGAGACTGTTGGAAATATGCCCTAGAGGCAATAATAAAATGGTTATTATTGTATTTCCTTGTTCATGATAATTGTCTATTGTTCATGCTATAATTGTATTAACTGGAAACCGTAATACATGTGTGAATACATAGACCACAACATGTCCCTAGTAAGCCTCTAGTTGACTAGCTCGTTGATCAATAGATGGTTATGGTTTCCTGACAATGGACATTGGATGTCATTGATAACGGGATCACATCATTAGGAGAATGATGTGATGGACAAGACCCAACCCTAAGCATAGCACAAGATCATGTAGTTCGTTTGCTAAGAGCTTTTCTAATGTCAAGTATCATTTCCTTAGACCATGAGATTGTGCAACTCCCGGATACCGTAGGAATGCTTTGGGTGTACCAAACGTCACAACATAACTGGGTGGCTATAAAGGTACACTACAGGTATCTCCGAAAGTGTCTGTTGGGTTGGCATGAATCGAGACTGGGATTTGTCACTCCGTATGACGGAGAGGTATCTCTGGGCCCACTCGGTAATGCATCATCATAATGAGCTCAATGTGACTAATGAGTTAGCCACGGGATCATGCGTTACGGAACGAGTAAAGAGACTTGCCGGTAACAAGATTGAACGAGGTATTGGGATACCGACGATCGAATCTCGGGCAAGTAACATGCCGATAGACAAAGGGAATTGTATACGGGATTGATTGAATCCCCGACATCGTGGTTCATCCGATGAGATCATCGTGGAACATGTGGGAGCCAATATGGGTATCCAGATCCCGCTATTGGTTATTGGCCGGAGAGGTGTCTCGGTCATGTCTGCATGGTTCCCGAACCCGTAGGGTCTACACACTTAAGGTTCGGTGACGCTAGAGTTGTTATGGGAAATAGTATGTGGTTACCGAAGGTTGTTCGGAGTCCCGGATGAGATCCCGGACATCACGAGGAGTTCCGGAATGGTCCGGCGGTGAAGATCGATATATTGGACGAAGGGTATTGGAGTCCGGAAGTGTTCCGGGGGTAGCAGGCTATGGCCAGCATGACCGAAAGGTGTTTCGGGAGCCCCGGCAAGTGTTGGAGGGCCTCATGGGCCAAAGGGGAAGGGGCAAACCAGCCCACTAAGGGGTGGTGCGCCCCCACACCCTTTCCCATGTTACTTGGGGAGGTGGGGCGCCTCCACCTGGCTTGGGAGGCAAGCCTCCACCTGCTTGGCTTGGGGGGCAAGTCTCCCTAGGATTTTCCCTAGGGAGATCCAATCTGCTTGGCCGCCGCCCCCTAGGGGAAACCCTAGGGCGCCTCCCCCTCTCCCCTTGCCCCTATATATAGTGGACGGGTGGGAGGGCAGCCGCACCTCTTCCCTGGCGCAGCCCTCCCTCCTCATACACCTCCTCCTCCGTAGTAGTGCTTAGCGAAGCTCTGCCGGAGAACCACGAGCTCCATTGCCACCACGCCGTCGTGCTGCTGGAGTTCTTCCTCAACTTCTCCTCTCCCCTTGCTGGATCAAGAAGGAGGAGACGTCCCCGGGCTGTACGTGTGTTTAACGCGGAGGCGTGGTCCGTTCGGCGCTAGATCGGATCTTTCGCGATTTGAATCGCTGCGAATACGACTCCATCAACCGCGTTCTTGTAACGCTTCCGCTTAGCGATCTTCAAGGGTATGAAGATGCACTCCCTCTCTCTCGTTGCTAGCATCTCCTAGATTGATCTTGGTGACACGTAGGAAAATTTTGAATTATTGCTACGTTCCCCAACAGCATATTGATCTCCTTTTTAAAAGTTCAATGAGGTGCGGGATAAGCTCCTACCAACGGATCGCGTAGCGGCAATTCAAGAGGAAATAGCAGGATTTTTGCTCGACCAGGTCATTGATCCCAAAGGAGAATACCATTACCCGCTACCGCGGTAATGCCGCCATGTATGAGAAATTGTATATAACAAATTGTATGCATACATGTGTATGTGTGAATGGTGGTGCGAGACATTCGATGATATATATATATATATATATATATATATATATATATATATATATATATATATATATATATATATATATATATAGAATTTCTCGTAGAACCGATCATATATGTATATATATATATGTATGTATATACAATATGTAGTATCATAAAATACCAGCAAATGAAAAAAGAATTAAATGAAAAACATAAAATTAAAGAAAAAAGAAATCATGAACCCAAAACCCCCTAAACCTATAGTACCGGTTGGTGTTACCAGCCGGTACTAAAGGTCTCCCCGCCCCAGGCGCTGGCTCGTGCCACGTGGTGGCCCTTTAGCGGCGGTTCGTGCTGAACCGGTACTAAAGGGTAGGGACTAAGGGGGACCTTTAGTCCACATCCTTTAGTGCCGGTTGCAGAACCGGCACTAAAGGGCTTTACGAACCGGTGCTATAGCCCGGTTCTGCACTAGTGTATTTTGCCTACCCAACGATGCGCCCAAACCATGCCTTTATATAATATTTGGGTTACATTTTTCATTTCAACACCAAACCACCCACTAACCACTAATATCATGTCACTATGGTTGTATACATATGTTTGACATAAATTCCAATGCAGATATTTATATGGTCAGATTTATTGTATTGGTAAAATTAAAGCCCAATGATCTCGCTTGAAATCTTTGTAATGGTTTGGTAGGAAGTGTTCTCGAGATATGCTATTTTTGTATTAGCTGTATAGAAATTTTATTGAACTGTAGAACTACTAAAAATCTGCCCTATTGGTATTAGCCATGTACTCCCGAGCGAGAGCGGCGATAGTACACACGAGCTCTCGCTTGCTCCTGGTACGTGGACCGGTGGTACAACGCCCACATGCAGGTGATATTAATTGATCATGGAAATACAAAGTGGGTTTAAAAGTGTGGATAGTTGATATACAGGCCTTGGCCGGTATAGCGGCGTAACGGCGCATGGCGTTGCATGACGGGAATTGACGAACCGTTCCACTGGGACAAGTCGGACTGCATGTACCATCTGATTTGTATAGCTCTCTCCCTCACGCCTCATTCGCCACACAAACAAAAAACACACACACACACAACAAGGAAACGCACGCTCGGGCGCATCGCCGAGGCCGTCCCGCTTGCTGGCGCGCACCTGCCGGCCGCCGCTGACCGTCGAGGCCGCCTCACCCTCGCAGAAGCGCAAGCGGGCGGAGCAGGAGGAGCAGCATGTGGCGACCGACGGCCTCAGCATGCTGGACCCCCGACCGGCCAAGCGGCTATTGCTGGGGTTTGAGCGCTGCCTCCGGGAAAACCTCAACGCGCGGATGAAGCACCCGGACGACCCACACCAGTTCTCCGACTATGAGCTCGCCCTCCATACCGAGACGGACTGGCTCAGCCTCCTCGCCTGCGCGCCCGAGCTCTTCCCCGACCTCATCCCGCTCAGCCTCGCGTCGTCCCAAGGCCGGTCCTGAGATTTTGGGGGCCCGGGGCGAGACTAAAATTCGGGACCCTTAATATGGATGCCATAACAATAAAAATGAATATACCTATATATGAAATATTTATCCATAACACTCAAATGCATCTAAATCAGTATGCATATAAAATAATTTATACATATTACCTTAAAATTTTCTTCTAACAATCCTCGATGCAAAGTCAAGTATGATGGGGTCAATGACAATATCATCCATTGATTTATTCTCGATGCATAATGTTGCCAGACCATTTAACCTCTCTGAACCATTGTTTACCTCAGATAGTTCTTCGGTAATTTCAATTTGTAAGCTGGTCACAGTCATAGTAAATAAGATGCGGTAGGCAATGAAGATATTAGGATAACAATCAACTTCTTGGACATGCTCGAAAATCTCCATTGCAAACATTGCATCATCTGGCAAAGTTAATCTTATAATTTTTGATTCAAAGTAAGATCATATATCTCAACATCTCATGAACCATCAAGAGAGAAAGTTTCTGCAAATTTTGTGCAAGACTCTTCAAGTTCAATATCATGCAATGACTTCACGGTGCCCGAGCTCAATAATGATCCGAATATGTATATCTTTAATCACCATGAGTTCTTTAAATCTACCTTTCAAAGAAGTGATCACCATATCAACCAAAACAAAAGAAATATTTAACTTGAAAAGCCTTCTCAGCTTCTAGGGTTTCATCGTCATAGATATCTCCGCACTTTGATTGTACAAGTCAGCCACAACTTTCTTCCTTTTCCTTTTATCGCTACCAGATGGATACTTTCTTCCGGACAGCATGATAAGACACAATGTCGAAAATAAATATAAAAAATACATCAATTGATAATTGTCGAACAGTGCCGATGTGTGGCTGTTCATCTACGAGAGTAGGAAGTAGGAACCGCAATATGAATATAAGATATACCTTAAAGGGTCGAATTGTTGATGGATGGAGAGCAAAGCGAGGTTGCGCCGGCCGCCGGGAAATTGAAATCGGCGGATGACCTGACTGAGTTAGGAATGAAAAATCGATTTGGGGAAAAGGGAAATGAAGGGCCATGTGCAATCGCGATTAGCCAAAAGACAAGCGGCGGCGGCCGCTGGGAAACTGGAAAGCGCTGCCTGAATACGTGCGTGATAGAATGGAAAGGGATCAATCAGTCCCTTCCTTTTCTACGTGCATGTACTAACCTTAGGAAAGAATTAGAAGGGATCAATCAGTTCCTTTTTTCTATGTGCATGTACTGAATGAAACGAATCGATCGTTGGCTCATCCTCCGTGACACGCTGCGTGCTTATGTTGGGCCATAGGCCATAGCCTACGTATCTGCCGGGGAGGGGCCCCTCGAATTTGGGGGCCCGGGGCGGGCGCCCCCCCTGCCCCTCCCCAGGGCTGGCCCTCTCTAGTAGCCAGCAAGGTCGTGCCGCCGCCTCCCAACAACCATCCGAGAGACAACGGATATGGAGCTCCATGGAATAAGCTAAGCCGGCGGATGCGGCACTTTCTCTTCTCCTCTCCTCTCCTCATCTGTCTCATCACTTTCTTAGTGTCGATTGCAATCTGAAGCGTAGTAGTACTGTCAGCATGGGAGCATACTCTCATTTTTCTCTGATTAGGTTTATTCTGGTTCAGTTAGGTTAGGTTCGCCTTACCGGCATCGGCGGCACGCTAACATGGGGGTCTGACAGGAAGATGGCATCTGAAGCTTTTTTTTCTTTTTTGCGAATAGCATTTGAAGCGTTTTAGTAGTGTGTACGCTACGGAACTATATCTACCTTGGGAAATATTTTGAGAATGTCTTGTAGTGGTCCATGACATACGTCAACGATTTTTTTTCTCTATAACATGAGAAGTTTGAAAGAATTTCTATGAGCCGCACAACAAACTCAGAACATCATGTTTCCCATCATATGGCAAATTTTAGGGAAATATGTAACTATGACACAACAATTTTACGAATTCTGTTTTCTAAATAACGGCAAATTCTTGAAACAAAATTATAGGTATCCCATGGCAATTCTCGAAACGAATTGTGTTGTCTAATCATGGCAATTGTTAAAACAAATAGTATACCACCATGGCACCTTAACATATATCGACATGTTAACATGGCAAATGCAGGTATTCTTTTTTGAATCAGACCATGGAAAAATGCAAGTATTCTTTTTGAATCAGACCAAGGCAAATGCAGGTATTCTATTTTGAATCGGACCATGCCAAATGCAAAAAATTGTACTTATCATTCTAGCTACCATGGCAAATTATATTTTTATTTTTTAACCATGGCATTTTTAATAGATACCTTGGCAATTATGGAACATGTGGCAAATGTCTCGTTTGTAGCATGGAAAATCCTAAATTTGTCTAGAGAACAAAATTCCTAAAAATTTTTCATGTGCCCATGACAATATCCTAAATTTGCCATCTTTTCTACAAGAACAAAATTCTTTAGTTTCCATGACGTGGGTTGTTTTTAAGAGTATGATAGCACGTATTTGTGTACATATCATGCTACACAATTGCCATACTTTGTTTTTTCTCAACATCATGGCAAGTAGTGTGATGGTAATTCTTACACACATTTGTCATTTTTTCCATGTCGTGATTTTTTGGCTTTGACTACTTATGATGTTTTATTCACCTCCAACTATGTACGTGACATGACATTTTACTTGGTTTTTTAGCTATATTTTTTGACATGGCAAAAAAAATTGTTACCTTTTTCATGGGCAGTTCAAGTTTTGTACTACATCTATATAATAGTCATGGCAAACTTCAATATGTTTTTGGCATGGCACCTTACATAGATGTTCTACATCTATATAGCTACCATGGCAAAAAAAAACGATGTCTTTTTTTGCCATGCCAACTTACATTTTGCAATACATATATAGACATGTCATGGCAAAAAAACTAAAAATGTTTCTGCCATGTCATCTGAATTCGTGATATTTGTTCATTACATGAAAATTTACTTGCTTTTTAGCTATAAATTGGCCATGGCAAAACTTTACAATTTTTTGCCATGGGCAATTTAAGGTTTATACTACATTTTAATAATTGTATTTATAGAAAAATAATGTATTGACCATGGCATTTTTACTCGTGGCTACCATCGCAAATTCATTTTTTGGAACATAGCTCATCAAATTTATTGTATAAAATCTATGATTTGCTCCATGTCATTAATTGCCATCATTTATAAAACATAGGGAAGTGAATTTGTCATGGCATGAAAGCATACCAAATTTTTTTGAAGTTGCCTTGGTCCACTATCTAGTTTTGCCCACAAAGTCATACAATTTTTTTTTCATGGTGTAAAGATAGTAGGGGTGTTTCAAGAATTGTCATGTGTTATAGAGTTTTTTTTCATGAATTGCCATGTGAGCATTGCAAAAATTGCCATGTGAGCACTACAAAATATTATGAATGTGTGCTCTTTTAGGGAAATAGAAAAAAAAATCTGAAATTTTCCATGCGAGTATTAGAAAAGTTGTCGTTAGTCTTTTTGCCATGCTTCTTTAGGAACCAAAATGTCGTAAGCTTTCCATTGTAAGTACAATGGCCTCCTCTGTTGCATGGGCCGCGCTAGAGGGTCCCGTCATACATTAAAAATGTATAATGGTTATGGCACCTTCTTGTCTATATAGCATGACAATTTTATTTTTAAAAACATGACAATTTTTATTATCCAGATTATCTGTAGTAGATGGGTCAGTCTAGAATGGCCATGGTGTCTGCGGTCATGTCCCAAATGTTTATCATCTTTGCATAGGCGCGTAAGGCCTTGTACAATGCAAGGTGCTTAGGGAATATGCTTAAAAGAAATAAATTAATTTTTCTTTAGAGACCGGCACTTATTTATAGAGAATAGATACTTAATAGGCACGTCTCCTATGAAAATAAGCACTGAACTTAAAGAATCTCAGTTTATTTTACTAGCATCTCCCTAAAAGCATCTACAACCAGATACAACAAGCCCCTCAAACATCCGCGGACGCGCCTTTTCGCGTCCGCAGATAATGACCGGTCACACCTTAAATTTTCATTTCTACAATTGGGTACCTCATTTAGAAATCCTCAAATTCATATAACCATATGCATCGTAAACTATCTCTATGATGCAACACAAAACATGCGGCCACTACATCAACACATGTCATCGAACAACCAAGAAATTGACGTGTTCAACACATACTAACTATGGAAAAAGATCATCCAAGACTTTTCTTGCCCTTGCCGGCGCCCTTGCCGTCTTTGTAGTGGAAGTAGCACTCAAAGACGCAACATTGATCAAGCCGAATTTGCTCATCACCGAAGTTGTCTGACCCATCATTGTCCTCCTTCTCTTCTTTGGGAGGCAGTCCGACCATGGCATAGATCGCCCGGTTTTACTCTCGGGCGAGGGTGCGCGTGTTCCCACCCTGTCGCTTCTGAATGTTGCGGTCACGGATGGCTTCCTGCTCGGCGGTAGCGCGAACCGCTGCCTCCGCCATGTCTGCAGCGAGACGGGCTTGGAACTCTCGCGTCCCCTGCTTCTTACACCAGGCACACTATTCCCTGTAGCACTCATACTCCTCTACACCAGAGATGGGGTGGCAGGCGGACCTCGAGCTTCCACTCTAGCGGATCTAGCGCCCATTGCACTGACGCAATGGATTTCCACTGGATCAAATCCGAACTCGGTCGGGCCCATAAGCCCGAGTTGATGGATCGAGACTGGTCGGAGTCGGTCTGCTGGTTGTAATGCCGGAGATCGCTGGAAGGAGCTTGGGCGGAGAGGAGTGGAGTGGAGCAAATTGGCTAATATTTGGTCTAAGGAACGGAAGGGGACGAATATATGTGAGGTCAGGTGGGCCAGCGTGGGCCGGGTCCGACGTGATGGACACGCCTGGGCCTCCCCATATCCGTCCAGATTTGTGCTGGATACGAGGGGTGCTGGTCAGTCCGGATATATGAGGCATGTGTAAGAAGCCCGTCTGGGTCGGCTTTTTCTGAGCGGTCAATGATAAGGTTGTCCGTCCAAGCCTACAGTAAGGTTTGGGATGCCCGACTGTGCTCTAAGAGCATCTACAGCTGGACCTCTCAAAGCCGCCTCATACGCCCCGACGGGCTGCCCGGTCTGGTTTTTTCGACCCAGATGGGTGCCTCAAACGGGCCTCAAACGACCGGACTGACCGGCACCCCCATATTCAGCCCAAATATGGGGCGGATATGGGGTGGCCCGGGTACGCCCCGGCGTGTCCGCCTGACAAGTCTGGCCCACCACCGACCCTACGGATGTCCCACAAAAACCCCCATCGGCCTCGTCGGTCTAAAACCCTAGCTCACTCACTCTCCTCTCATTCCCCGTCCTCTCCTCTCCCCTCACCGATTTCAATCAAATCTAGCGCAATGTTGAGCTCCGGCAGCCGCTCCGACGACGAGGTGGATCCGGAGTATGAGCTTCCCCTCCGCGTCGCCTTGGAGCGCTCCAAGGTGGACACCGGGGGCAGCTCCAGATCTGCAGCCTCGCCGCAGTCGCCGCTTCCCCGTCGGCGCATCTCGGACGCTGGCGCTTGCCCCTCCTGGCCCATGGGCAGCTCCGACAGGCGGCCAGCACAATCGGCTCCTCCCCCACGCCGTCCCATCGCTCCGCCGGCTGCTGCTTCCCCACACCGTCCCCTCGCGCCCACTTGCTGCTGGTCCCCCTTGTGGGCAACGGTGGGTGCTTGTGCCCGGCCCGCCGGCCCAGACACGCACACCGGAGTCGGAGGCACATGCCATCCGCCGTGAGAGGCAGCAGTCAAGGGAGAGGGCGAATGTGGAGAGCTCTGTCCGCCGCCGGCCTGAGTTATCAGCGGAGCCGGACGAGACCAGCGGCTCCTCACGTGGGTCTACCGCCGGTCGCTTACGACGACGGAGACAGACGCTCGGCGGCTCCGCCGGAAGAACTCCAAGGCTCTTCGGCTTGCCATCGAGCAGTCCGAGCGGGAGGCGTTGGAGAAGATGAAGCAGGTGGCTCGGCTGGCCAAGCTTAAGCGCCAGCAGGACCGGGTTGTCTAGCGCCCCAAGGGCCTCGTCATCGTCGACTCCTTCTCCGACGACGACGAGGGCTCCTCCTCCGACGAATCGGACGATCCTCCACCAGCCGACGACGGGTACAGCTACGTCGGCGACCAGAAGGGGAAAGGGCCGGCCCAGAAGTGGTGAAGTTGATTTTAATTTCAAGTTTTAGATGTAGTATATAGTTGTCCGTCGTTTGTGTGAACTTTGGTGGATCTTTTGGAGAACTATTGTGCAATTTCTATATTCGAAGTTGATCTATGCATTTTTGATCGACGTTGCATGCTATAGTATGGATATAAGGGTTCGGATATAAGAGATACGGATGTGGACAACGCCATTTGAGAAGTGCCCGGTCACTGTCCGCGGATGCATCCAGACGTGTTCATGGGCGTTTGATGGCCCGGATTTGCTAAGTCCGGCTATACATGCTCTAAGCAACTTGTGTTGTACTAAGTCGACAGCTTCATTAGTGTGCTGTGCACCTGTGCGCAAAAGTTGATGTATCAAATCTCCTGATCTGTAGTTGGTGTGCCAAAGTGTAGGTATGGACGTCAAACAACTCTGGTATTTGCAGTCGCTTGTGCTGCATTGGGTGGGACCCGATGTTGATTCACGGCGTGATGAAACGGCGCGTACTGTGCCGTGGGTCCGCACCAGAATCCTTTAATACAGTATGTAAGAGTGCTGTTGCGTACAGTAGCATATAGCGCGTTAATTACGAGCCCAGTCCCCGATCTCAACGAAAACGAGGGCGCAACAATAACATGAGCACGCGAGGACGGGAGCTCCTACGAATTTTTGATGTACTTCCTTCATTCCTGAATATTTGTTTTTCTAAAAATTTCAAATGAATTACCACATACGGATGTATATAGACATATTTTAGAGTATATATTCACTTATTTTACTCCGTATGTAATTACTTGTTGAAATCTCTAGAAATGCAAATATTTAAAAACGGAGGGAGTAGTAATTTCGTTTGATTGCAGAACATATAAACTGAAAACAAAGTTTTAGATGGTTGGCAAATAAGAAATCAATTGATCGATCGAGACAAGTATAAAATAAATAAAATTATTATATTTATAATTATTTGCTTTATTTAATGGATATCGGGAGCATATGTGGTGTGAAGCGTGTGTTATGATCTTACGGTACACAGGGGATATATCTAGTGCTATCATGGTCATGGTGCTCCAAAGCAACACAAATATAAATCAATCAGACAATCATGAAATTTTGAGAACATATTTTAGTGCTTTTTTTAGAGCAAAGACCCTTGCCCAGCCTTAAAATGAGACCCTTACACATAAGACAAGGTTCAAAACGTATCGGAGTCAAAAGACAATAATTTGACACATGACCAAGAAGGTCGAACATAGCGACACAACACATGTAAGGAGACCGACACGATATCCGAGGCCAGGCTCAAATATAGGATGGGCGGGTGGCTCCCTAGTCGGTGTTGTCCCTCGTTGTAGGCCATCGTAGCTCATGGCATCTTGCATTGATCCTGGCAGCTAGCTGCTCGACCTGCACTCGGTCCTAAGTTCTCGCCAACAACTTCCGAAGTTGCAAAAACACCACAAATTTGTACATCAAATCAGCTGGATGAGCCTTCAATAAGTGCTTTGTTTGCGGTTGTCCACAACATCAATGCCAGAGTCATGAACCCCCTCATGCCAACCTATGATCCTTTCATCTAGTTCCTTGAACAAGGCGGTAGAAGAGGATAAAACCCGCCGAATTACATGAACACATAGTAGCATCACTCATCACGCTCGATGCAAATGTAGCCACAATACATATAAAGAGGATATGCTCACTATTTTCATCTTGGCCGCACTAAACGCACCTGGTCACCACTAGGGATCCAAATTTTGGCAACCTGCCAAAGGTAGATCTTGATTTTTGGATAACCACACGAATCTTGAAGCAGTGAAGAGGCCGCACCTCAGATCTAAAACCCGTTCAGTAGAACACAAATCCGTGCAAACGCTCTCCTGTGCAAACACAACAGCCACATCATTGACTAGCACTTTCAGCCTCTATCCGGGAGACTTGGGTTCAAATTATAGCTCCTCCCCCTTTTCTCTCACTTCTTTTAGGTAATGAAAAATTTACAAAATAAAATGTACATGACAAATTTATTTTTTTGTCAATGAATGGTAAATTCTTTTTCGTAATTCAGCATGGCAATTTTATTTTTGTTTGATGGTAATTTTTTAATTGACCACGACAATTTTATTTGTTGGACCATGGAAAATTTATTATTTTACTGACCATGGGAAATTTATTCTATCGACCATGGCAAATTATTTTTTATGAAACATGATTTTTTTGAACCATGGCAAAAACAAGTCATAGCATGGGAAAATTACTTTTTGGACCATGGCAAATTTCTCTCTTTTTACCATGGCAAATTGATTTTCGTTTTGGTTTTTACTATGTGTTTTTACCAACTACCGTGACAATTTACTGGTTTGCATCATGTCATTTTTGTGTGTTTTCCTCTTCTTCCCAAACAATTTTTTGTAATATTGTTTATTTTTTACCCACAACATGACCATTCTTTTCTTTACCTTTTTCTTCGAGAGACTTGTGATCGGGCTGGAGGCCTATTGAAAGGCTTGTATTTTCGTTGTTCGCGCAGTGGGACTATGATAGAGAACTAAAATGTTTGCTGGTCCTCCCCATTGTTTTGGAACCTGGGTCATAGAACAATAGTTCTATGGTAATTTCATTAAATAATCCCTTGTGGAGGAAACATAAGATTAGTGTGACTTTATAGGAATCTCTCTATCAGTTCTTGCATGACTGGGAGTTTGTTCCTATTCAATCTATAACAAAGGATATTGAGATCTTGCTTCAATAGTGTTTTCCAAGATGAGACATTGTAAGAGATGTTTCTGAATATCCTATTGTTCCTTTGAAACCAGTATTCCAATAGCCCATCACCAGAATCTCAAAGGCTATGCATCTTGGTAAGGAGTTGGCCGCCACTGAATATCAATGATGGTACAGGTGCTTCTTCTTCTGCTCTCAATGATGGAATCCCAGCAAGCCAAAGCAAAAGGGTAGTCCCAGAAGAGGTGAAAAGCAGTTTTCGAGCATTGAAGCAGACAGAGAGCACAACAATAGGATGGGATCCCAAAAGCTTTCCTCTGTAATAGATCTCTAGCGTTTGCTCCGCCATGCAGGACAAGCCAGAAGAAAAATTTGTATCTCAAAATCGCAACACATTTCCATAATTGTGCAAAAGTTTCATGGGCTAGTGGTGCAATTCTCATAGTTTTGTACATTTGGATGGCAGAGTATTTATGACTCTTCCAAGTATAACCCCATTTATCATTCTCTTCACTTATGTGAATGCCATTGATGTGAGCTTGCAACATTTCAAATTGCTGAAAGGCTTGCAGGGAAATGGGTTTGTGAAAGAGGTCCCCTTGCCTAAAAGTTATGAGCTTGTTGATGGCAAAAGAGTGAAGCTTTGGATAAATGTCAGAACATGGAACCTTGGACTATTTGTCAGACCAAGCAAAATAGAGTCTCCCTTACCAATAGTGCAATGACTCACAACATTAAAGTGTGGCAAGAGCTTCAAAATATTCCTCCTCCAAAAATATCCGACCATCCTACCATCAGGTGGTTCAGTACCATAGTGTGTTTCCCAAATAAGCTTGACCCAGGGTAGTGAAGGAAATATGCCCTAGAGGCAATAATAAAGTTATTATTTATTTCCTTATATCATGATAAATGTTTATTATTCATGCTAGAATTGTATTAACCGGAAACATGATACAGGTGTGAATACATAGACAAACAGAGTGTCACTAGTATGCCTCTACTTGACTAGCTCGTTGATCAAAGATGGTTATGTTTCCTAGCCATAGACATGAGTTGTCATTTGATTAATGGGATCACATCATTAGGAGAATGATGTGATTGACTTGACCCATTCCGTTAGCTTAGCACTTGATCGTTTAGTATGTTGCTATTGCTTTCTTCATGACTTATACATGTTCCTATGACTATGAGATTATGCAACTCCCGTTTACCGGAGGAACACTTTGTGTGCTACCAAACGTCACAACGTAACTGGGTGATTATAAAGGTGCTCTACAGGTGTCTCCGAAGGTACTTGTTGAGTTGGCGTATTTCGAGATTAGGATTTGTCACTCCGATTGTCGGAGAGGTATCTCTGGGCCCACTCGGTAATACACATCACTATAAGCCTTGCAAGCATTGTAACTAATGAGTTAGTTGCGGGATGATGTATTACGGAACGAGTAAAGAGACTTGCCGGTAACGAGATTGAACTAGGTATTGAGATACCGACGATCGAACCTCGGGCAAGTAACATACCGCTGACAAAGGGAACAATGTATGTTGTTATGCGGTTTGACCGATAAAGATCTTCGTAGAATATGTGGGAGCCAATATGAGCATCCAGGTTCCGCTATTGGTTATTGACCAGAGACGTGTCTCGGTCATGTCTACATTGTTCTCGAACCCGTAGGGTCCGCACGCTTAAAGTTCGGTGACGATCGGTATTATGAGTTTTAGTGTTTTGATGTACCGAAGGTAGTTTGGAGTCCCGGATATGATCACGGACATGACGAGGAGTCTCGAAATGGTTGAGACGTAAAGATCGATATATTGGACGACTATGTTTGGACACCGGAAGGGTTTCGGGAGGTTTCGGGCATATACCGGAGTACCGGGGGGGTTACCGGAACCCCCCGGGGAGTTAATTGGGCCTCATGAGCCTTAGTGGGAGAAGAGGAGGGGCAGCCAGGGCAGCCGCGCGCCCCCTCCCCCTCTAGTCCGAATTGGACAAGGAGGGGGCAGCGCCCCCTTTTTCCTTCTCTTCCTCTCTCCCTTCCTTCCCTTCTCCTACTCCTACTTGGAAGGGGGGAGTCCTACTCCCGGTTGGAGTAGGACTCCTCATGGGGCGCGCCTAGGGAGGCCGGCCTCCCCCCTCATCCACTCCTTTATATAAGGGGAGGGGGGCACCCCTTGGAGACACAACAACTGATCATTGATCTCTTAGCCGTGTGCGGTGCCCCCCTCCACCATAATCCACCTCGATAATATCGTAGCGGTGCTTAGGTGAAGCCCTGCGTCAGTAGCATCATCATCACCATCATCACGCCGTCGTGCTGACGAAACTCTCCGGCGAAGCTCCCCTGGATCGGAGCAAACGGGACGTCATCGAGTTGAACGTGTGCTGAACTCGGAGGTGCCGTGCGTTCGGTACTTGGATCGGTCGGATCGTGAAGACGTACGACTACATCAACCGCGTTGTGCTAACGCTTCCGCTTTCGGTCTACGAGGGTACGTGGACACACTCTCCCCTCTCATTGCTATGCATCACCATGATCCTGTGTGTGCGTAGGAATTTTTTTTGAAATTACTACGCTCCCCAACAGTGGCATCCGAGCCAGGTTTTATCCGTAATGTTATATGCACGAGTAGAATACAAGTGAGTTGTGGGCGATACAAGTCATACTGCTTACCAGCATGTCGTACTTTGGTTCGGCGGTATTGTTGGATGAAGCGGCCCGGACCGACATTACGCATACGCTTACGCGAGACTAGTTCTACCGACGTGCTTTGCACACAGGTGGTTGGCGGGTGTTAGTTTCTCCAACTTTAGTTGAACCGAGTATGGCTACACCCGGTCCTTCAGAAGGTCAAAACAGCACTAACTTGACGAACTATCGTTGTGGTTTTGATGCGTAGGTAAGAACGGTTCTTGCTCAGCCCGTAGCAGCCACGTAAAACTTGCAACAACAAAGTAGAGGACGTCTAACTTGTCTTTGCAGGGCATGTTGTGATGTGATATGGTCAAGACGTGATGCTATATTTTATTGTATGAGATGATCATGTTTTGTAACCGAGTTATCGGCAACTGGCAGGAGCCATATGGTTGTCGCTTTATTGTATGCAATGCAATCGCCCTGTAATGCTTTACTTTATCACTAAGCGGTAGCGATAGTCGTAGAAGCAATAATTGGCGAGACGACAATGATGCTATGATGGAGATCAAGGTGTCGTGCCGGTGACGATGGTGATCATGACGGTGCTTTGGAGATGGAGATCACAAGCACAAGATGATGATGGCCATATCATATCACTTATATTGATTGCATGTGATGTTTATCTTTTATGCATCTTATTTTTCTTAGATCGACGGTAGCATTATAAGATGATCTCTCACTAAATTTCAAGGTATAAGTGTTCTCCCTGAGTATGCACCGTTGCGAAAGTTCTTCGTGCTGAGACACCACGTGATGATCAGGTGTGATAAGCTCTACGTTCAAATACAACGGGTGCAAGACAGTTCTGCACACGTGGAATACTCAGGTTAAACTTGACGAGCCTAGCATATGCAGATATGGCCTCGGAACACTGAGACCGAAAGGTCGAGCGTGAATCATATAGAAGATATGATCGATCAACATAGTGATGTTCACCATTGAAAACTACTCCATCTCTGAAAGTGCGTTATATCGACTAGAAGGGGGGTGAATAGGCGATTTTTATGAATTCTTCACTGAGGAATTTGCGGGTGAGGAAATTCCTTAGCGAAGAACTACTAGCAGCGGAATAAGTACTCAAAAGTAAACATAACAGAATACAAGAATGGTCATCATGATGAAATGAAGACAAGCACAGAGTATAGAAAGCGTAAACACAGGATAGCACAGGATGAAGACAAACAGAGTGAAGAAATTGAACTGAGGAAATTGAGAAAGTCTTCAGTCAAAAATCTTCAAACACAGATATAAGGAAATGAAAGAGTTGAGGAAATAGAACCAGTAAGCTTGGTGAAGACAATGATTTGGTAGACCAGTTCCAACTGCTGTCTCAGTTGTACGTCTGGTTGGAGCGGCTAGGTATTTAAACCCGAGGACACACAGTCCTCACCGTATTCTCCTTGAGCTAAGGTCACACAGACCTCGCCCAATCACTCGTGGTAAGTCTTCAGGTGACTTCCGAACCTTCACAAACTCGGTCACTCGGTGATCCACAATTCCTCTTGGATGCTCTAGACCATGACGCCTAACCGTCTGGAAGAAGCACAGTCTTCAAAGGTAACAAGCGTCGGATCCACGCAGGATCAATTCTTCAGTGATGCTCAGTCACTTTGGGTTTGTAGGTGTTTGGGTTTGGGTTTTCCTCACTTGATGATTTTCGCTCAAAGTCCTCGGAGGATGGGATGCTCTCAAATGACAAGTGTCAGTTTCTCTCGGAGCAGCCAACCAGCTAGTGGTTGTAGGGGGCGGCTATTTATAGCCTAGGGAGCAGCCCAACATGATAAGACATAAATGCCCTTCAATGGTATGACCGTTAGGTGGGTAGATATTTTGGGACAGCTGACGCGTAGCACAGCAACGGTCGGAATTTTGAGTATCAAATTCCTCAGGGCTATCATGTTCCTCACTATGTAGGCAATCCGCACTGGCGAATTCCTAAATCCTCAGTCAGAACAAATTCCTCAGAGACCAGAAGAACTTTGTCTCTGTCACTGAAGAATATGACTGAACTGTATGAGATTTCGAATGGCTTCACTCGAAGGGATTGGTAGGTGTAGGATTTTGAGTTGAGCATCACATGGAAATTTTTCCTTAGTATTTCCTCGACCCCCTTTAACAGTACGGTGTTTTCTATGAATCAAGAAAGAGAAAATGAAACTACGAAAACAAAAGTCTTCACGCTTCATGTTCCTCGAATGAATACCAAGTCTTGAAGGTCACACCAATTTCTTCACTTTCAAAGTCTTCAGAAAGTCTTCAGAAATCCAAAGTCTTCAGTCGAAGAACTTCATTTTTAGGGGTCGACTTTCTCTGTAAATATCAAACTCCTCATAGACTTATAGACCTGTGTACACTCATAAACACATTAGTCCCTTAACCTATAAGTCTTCAATACACCAAAATCACTAAGGGGCACTAGATGCACTTACAATCTCCCCCTTTTTGGTGATTGATGACAATATAGGTTAAGTTTTCAACGGGGATAAACATATGAAGTGTAAATACTGATATTGAGGAATTTGATTGCAAGATATAGAAGAACTCCCCCTGAAGATGTGCATAGTGAGGAATTTGCTTTTGAAGCAATGCACACTTGAAGAGTTGAATCATGGAGATCTCCCCCTATATCTTGTAATTCATACACGCATTTGACATATAATGTGAAGAATTTGAAATGCATGATGAAATATGGTGACTGATGTAATTCAGCATGCGTGCATTAACATTAGCGAGGAATAAGCATGCAGAAAATCACAACAAAAGTATCAGGCCACCATAGAGTTTAAGTTTACAACTCGATCCAGCAAAGTCATCAGAAGAACGAGAGCTGTAACTTAGAAAAAACACCCATATCAAGATAGACCCGCTTGAAGACTAACTCAAATTTCTCCCCCTTTGTCATCGAATGACCAAAAGGATTGAAAATGAGGACTAACGCCCCTGAAGAATATCAAGTTGATGAAGGAGCGCCAGCGTTGTTGGGGTCGTTTGTTGATGTAGGGCCTGCCGCAATGTCATCCAAGTCTTCATGCTCGTCGGTTTCACGCGATGAATAATATGAGCTGGCCACCAAGGAAGGAACCTTGACCTTCTTATATTTCTGTGGTGGAGGTGCAGACCAGTCAAAATCTTCCTTGAGACCCATTTTCTTCAGATCTTCTTCACCATAAACATGTGACAGAATAGCCCAGGTGCGATCGAAGGCCTCATGGAGGTAGTAATGGTTTTTCTTCACTGCATTGTGTGTAGCAGTCATGTTGTGAAGAATTGAACCAAACTGACGCTTAACCCATTTATGGTTTCGATCCACCTTCTGGTGAAGACTAAGCAGAAGCTCACGGTCAGTCATCACACGAGGAGCAGTGGCTTGAGGATTTGGCTTGGATGCATGGGCAGCAGAATCATGAGTGGCAGAGTCATCATTGGTGGAATAAGATGCAGCTTTGCAAAACTGACCATCCAATGGACGAATGCCTTCATCAATAACAGCTGGTGCCTTGCCCTTTTCATCAGCTGAGGAATAGGTCCGCTTGAGGACTTCAATCGGGGGCAAGTAGCTGAGGTGATTCTGAAAATCAGCCTTGTAGTTGAGTGAAGACCTTGTCCCGAGGAATCTCATAATCCAAGGTGCATAAGGCTTTAGCTCAAACGGTGAAAGTGCAACATTTGCCAGAGTCCTCATGAAGAAATCATGATAGTTGACGGGTATGCCATGAATGATGTTGAATACCAGATTCTTCATGATGCCAACAATTTCCTCATCAGAGGAGTCGTGGCCTTTGATTGGACTCATAGTCTTCGTCAGAATGCGATAGAATGTCCTTGGTACATACTGCAATTCCTTCACGAGGAATTTGGTCCTTGAGGCTTGACCGGGTTTCAGAGGGTTCATAAGAACTTGCATATAATGAGCAGTGAGCTCAGGCTCTTGTACAGGCAACGGGCTCCTTCAGGTGGAGGACTGATGGGCAAGGCGTGAAGTAATTCAGAGGCCGGTGCTTTGTTGTGAGTGTTTTCGGTCATCCAGTCCAAAACCCAGGAGTTCACATCGTCAGCATCTCCTATGATGTGCAGTGTTGCGTAGAATTGAAGAATGAGTTCTTCATTCCAATCAACTATGTCTGTGCAAAAGTTGAGGAGGCCTGTGTCATGAAGCACACTGAGGACAGGTGTGAAGCATGGCAGTGATTCCGTGTCCACATGAGGAATATGCTCGTGGTCGAAGACTTTGTCCTTGTTGAAGAGCAGTGAAGAATAGAAGTTGGCCTGGCTAGCGGTCCAGAAGCGCTTCCTTCTAAGACGAGCAGAATCATAGGGATTGTAGTCAGTGAAGAACACGTGCTCGCCGAAGAAATCATCAGCCTTGAATTTTTGCTTCTTTGAGAATGGATCCTTTGGCTTGGGCTGAGGAGTGTTAGTCAATTGCATTATCACCTCAGGAATCGCAATCTCAGGTTGCACAGGCTGAGGAATTTCAGCTTCTTCTTCAGTGACAGCCTGGGTCTTCAATTCTTCATTTTCATTTTCATTTTCTTCAGCACTAGTGGCTGGAATTTCTTCATGGACAGACGGTGTGGCATGTGGTTCATCAGAGCCCATTTGTACTGTAGTAACTGGGGACTGAGGAATTTGTTGCAACGGTGTGAACAGTGGAGACTTGGGGTGCTGACTTTCCCAAAAGTCATCATTTAGCACAGGTGTGGTATAGCCAATGTCCACATCCTCATCTTCCATTTCTTCGACGCCGGCCTCTTCAGGAGTAAACTGAGGCATAGGCGAGGAAACAACTGGAGTTGAAGGGATTGCATCCACTTCAATTTCTTCATCCAACTGCTCTGACAAAGCAGCAGAAGGATTTTCTTCATCGGATTCGCTAGGAACCACATATTATTCATCATAAGGAACAAGGTCCTTTGATGGCATGGTTGAGATAGGAACAACATCAATGGGGTTTGCAAACGAGCTGGTCAAAGGCTTCATCTTCTTTGGGGCTGAAGAATCTGATGAAGTGGATGCCTTCCTTTTCTTCACTGCTGCACGCTCTGCAGCCTTGGTCTTCTTCACATCTGATGCAGATGGAAGGATCAGAGTTGGGGTAGGCGCAGGAGGAGCAGAGGAATTTGGTTGAATTTCTTCAGGCACAACTGATGCAGTTGCCCTGACTTCTTCATTTTCTTCAGGCGCACCACTAGTGGATGCCCTGGCAATTTTAGTTTCTTCAGGCACATCAACTGAACCTTCAGATGGCATGGCTTGTTCTTCATCCACAACGCTAGAGGTTGCCCTTATAACATCTTCAGCAGCTGGAATGCAGTCATCAGCCCTGGAACTCACATTTTCTTCAGTAGCCTGATTGTCATCAGCGGTGCTGGCATTTTCTTCAGTAGGCTGAGCAGATGCTTCAGCCTGAGGATTTTCTTGTTGCGTTGGGGCTGCAACATTGGAGGTGAATTTATCAGTCAATTTCACAAATCTAACTTTGGCTCCAAGCCAGTCAGCACGGTATACGTCAAATTCATCACTGAGTTTCTTGATCTCATATTGAATTGTGACAAGTTCTTCAGTTGTCATAGAGACAATGTTTTTCTTCAGGAAGCGCTCCTTCCTGTATTGTGCTTTCTTGAGCTGCCTGGCCTTCTCATATTTCCATTTTTCTTCTTGGATGAAGGCAGTCAGCATATGACTTTGGCCAGGAGTCAGCTTGAAATCAGGCATAGAGTGTTGGGGTCCTTGTGCCAGAGATCAATGTAGTCGAGGATCAACTTTGGATCCAAAAGCAGAGGCACATTCGTGCCCTTGGCTCTAGCGGCCTTGACCTGCCTATCTTTGATGATTTCTGCAAGTTCATCATCATCAGCTTCGTCTTCATCAAACGACACTTGGAAGGAGACCTGCTTCTTGTGAGGACTTGGGCGAGAACCTCGTCCAGCAGTGGCCTTTGTCTTTAGCAGAGAGGGTCCCGTTGAAGAATTTGGTGCAGCTGAGGAACTAGCAGAAGCTCCTGAGGCAATAGAGATGCCTGTCGTCCTTTGGCACGTGGCAAGATGCACAGGTGCTGAGGATTTTGTCGGAGCAGCCGATAACTTTGGCGGAGGAGTTGAAGATTTTGGAGCGGGAGCAGCTTGAGGAGTTGGCCGTGAGGGCTTTGAAGATTCTGGCCGTGAGGGCATTGAAGATGAAGCACTTGGCTTATAAGCAGGCTTCTTTGCCATGGCCTTCTTCGGCTTGACAGCAGAGGCCTCAGCAGCAGCAGTAGTAGAGTCTTCGTTGAATTTCCTCACTGCTTCTCTTGCTTGTCTGGCCAACTTGGCCTGGCGCTTGGCCCATTCATCGGGATAATCCTCACCGCGTTTGAGGCTGGTGGGATCCGCTTCTTGGCCAGGTGCCAATGGAGGTCTTGGGCATGGAGGATTTAGAGCGAATTTCTTCATGTATTTGGGAGTAACATACCTATACTCCCTCCACTCTCTTGCCCATCTCCTTTCTATCCTCTAGATGCGCACCTTGCACTGATTTTTGTCCTCTTTTCCAAACTTGGCCTCATCCGGAGTGGAGTAATCCTTATATATGTCATCAGGGATCTCAAAGGCAGTGTTGATTTCAGGCCTCTTTCCTCCCTTCTGTGGCTTCTTACCATCAGCCATTTTCTTCAGATGAGGAATTTGAACAATGGAATTCTCTGAAGATGTATGCAACTTTTCTTCGAGGAACGCTGCAAATGAGTTAAGTTGATGAGAACCTAGTGATTCAGCAGCGGACATGAGTACCTGTGAACAGAGTATAGTTGCGAGGAATTTGGAGAGGTCATATGCGTTCTCAGAGGTTTTTCAAAAAGAACAAGTTTGAGGAATTTGACCAGATGAGTCTTGAAGAATTTCACTAAGCGTTTTTGTCTTAGGTTCCAGAGTTGTATAGATCAAAGATCCACACAATTGAGGAATCTTGAAGAAAAATTGTTGCTTAGAGAAACGAATCAAGAACAGATGAGATGTGAGGTGTTTAGTGTGTGAAGATTTGAAGAAAAACACTTTTGAAGATTTTGTAGTAATCATTTGAATCAAAGAGGGCAGTAAAAGTAACTTCTAATTACCCTGGACGAAGAACACGACGAACTGAGAGGTGTAGATGTGAAGTTCGTCAGTTCAGATCTTCCACGCCCTAACTCGGTAGAGGAAGACAACTACGGCGGCGGCGGAGTGAAGAAATCCCCGGCCGGCGCGAGTACGGCGGCGACGAGGTCAAGGCACTGAAGCTCTTCCTCACCGGCGACGATGAAGTAGCGGCGGCGCTAGGGTTTGAGAAGCTCGAGCTGGCGTGAGGTTGAGCGGAGTAAAAGAGAAGTGAGGAAGGGAGGGGTATTTATAGCCACGGTGAAAAACTGTTCGCCCGAAGAAATTGGATGAACATGCCCCTGACCCTTCTCATTCGCTTGACATGTGTCACCCACGTACTGAGAAGTGGAGATCGTGTGAGATCGTGGGTGAATAGATAAGTGTTTTCATGGGATGCAGAACGGTTTGAGCGGAAAAACGAAAATTTTGGATAAGATAAGTTTTAATGTTGCGTTCGCAAATTCTTCAGCTGACAAGGACACAGTGAAGATTTTGAACGAGTTTCAAATAGAACGCACATGAAGAATTTGTGAATAGATTGGGTTGAGTTTAGCATAGAGGGGGAAGGGTCCGATCACATTCACTTAGCAGAATAAGCAACTTGAAGAAATAGGAGTAAGTGAATGCTGTAGAGGACATAAACTCATATATATATATATATATATATATATATATATATATATATATATATATATATATATATATATAGCCAATGAAGAAAAATGACGGAAACAGTGAAGACAATGCAAAGTTGAAGAACATGAACAACTGAGGAATTTCAAAAACCGAGGAAAAACTCAAATTGAAGATTTTCAACTTTTGGTGGTGCCGTGACCCACCGTATAAGAATGATGATTTCAGACACCGTGTACAATTGTCGTAGGGTTCTGAGAATCAAATTCTTCGTTAATTTCTTCACACTTAGATTGTTAGTCTTCATTGATTGAAGAAAAACGTTTCTTCATGTGTTGCACATCTAAGTCATCAATTTTGCATAAGTGTTAGGATGAGTGTCCTTTTCAAAGAACATTCGAAGATTCTAGGATATTTAGCTCACACCGCAACTTGCTAAATCTCTTCTCATCCGAGGGCTTTGTGAAGATATCGGCTAGCTGTTCTTCAGTCTTCACATGCTCAATAGAAATGTCGCCCTTCAACACATGATCATGAAGAAAATGATGACGAATCTGAATGTGCTTTGTCTTCGAGTGCTGAACTGGGTTGTGAGCAATCTTGATGGCACTCTCATTGTCACAGAAGAGAGGCACATTCTTCACGTTGACGCCATAGTCCTTGAGAGTTTGCTTCATCCACATCAATTGAGCACAGCAAGAACCGGCAGCAATGTACTCAGCTTCAGCAGTAGACAGTGATACGCAGTTTTGTTTCTTCGAGGACCAACAGACCGAAGATCGTCCGAGGAAATGACATGTACCAGATGTTGACTTGCGGTCCAAACGATCACCAGCATAGTCAGAGTCAGAATATCCAATGAGATCAAAAGCCGAGCCCTTGGGGTACCATAATCCAAGTGTTGGTGTGTGAGCTAGATATCAAAGAATATGCTTCACAGCCTTATGGTGTGATTCCTTCGGTGTAGCTTGAAATCGGGCACACATGCAAACACTAAGCATAATATCTGCCCTAGATGCACATAAGTACAATAAAGAACCAATCATGGAGCGGTATACCTTTTGATCGAAGTCAATACCATTTTCATCAGTGCATAGATGGCCATTTGTGGGCATTGGAATTTTGACGCATTTGCAATCTTGCATGCCGAATTTCCTCAGTACATCCTTGAGGTATTTCTCCTGAGATATGAATATGCCATTGCGCTGTTGACGAATTTGAAGACCTAAGAAGAATTTCAATTCTCCCATCATAGACATTTCATATTCCTCTCTCATCATATAACGAAATTTGTCAGTGTAACGTTGGTCAGTACAGCCAAAGATAATATCATCAACATATATTTGGCACACAAACGATTCACCATCATAAGATTTAGTGAAAAGAGTAGGACCAAGTGAACCGGGTTTGAAGCCTTTCTTCATGAGGAATTCCTTCAAAGTATCATGCCGCGCCCGAGGGGCCTGCTTGAGGCCATAGAGGGCCTTATTGAGTCTGAAGACTTTGTCGGGATGCTTTGGATCTTCAAAACCTGGGGGTTGAGCAACATATACCTCTTCCTCAAGCTTACCATCGAGGAATGCACTTTTCACATCCATTTGATATAGAGTGATATCATGATGGTTAGAATAGGCAAGTAATATGTGAATAGCCTCAAGTCTAGCAACAGGTGCAAAATTTTCATCGAAATCAGTTCCTTCAACCTGTGTGTAGCCTTGAGCTACAAGTCGTGCCTTATTCCTCACCACAAGGCCATTTTCATCTTACTTGTTGCGATTGTAACATCCCAAATTTTCAATTTGGTATGTTATACATAGATCATCATTGCATATCATGTTTTATTGCATTTGGACAAAATCCTCGATAAATCCTAAGCAACTCAAGGACCCTCGGAGAGAGTTGGGGATTTTCTCGTATTTTTTTTAAATTTGATTTTTTTATCAAATAATAAGACGAGGATTTTTGGTTTTAATTATTTTTCTCTCCGGAAAAATATTTCATTTCAAAATAAAACGAGAGGAGAAAACATGACTTCTCCAAAACAATTGAAATACTGGAGGAAAAATGTTAAAATCATTATTTGGAATTTATTTCGATTTTATTTGCAATTTTTATTACATTAAAAAATATTGCATGTTTTCAAAATATTTATTTTGATTCAAAAAAATGTTCACCCTATTCTAGATTTTCTAACTAGACGGGGAAAATTTATTTCATATTTTTCTGACTTTCATTTATTTTTCTACGAATTATTTTCCGCGGAACTTATTTAAAAAAAAACGCCGCGCGCCGACTGGGCCAAAGGCCCAACCGACGGCCCAACCCCGCGCCCATCTCCTTCCTGGAGACCGAACGCGCCACGGGACCGCCGCCCGAGTCCGGCCGCCGTACGCCGCCGCCGGTGCCCCCTTCCCCAAGCCTAGCACCCCCCTCCTATAAATAACCCCTCCTCTCTCTCTCCCTCAACCCGAGCCGCCGCCCGCATCTCGCCGCGCCGCCGCCGCCGCTAGCCCGCGCCGCCGCCGCCGGAGCCGCCGCCCCTCGCCTCGCCGCACCCCCCGAGCCCCGAGCCCCGCGCCCGAGCCGGAGCCCCGCCGGAGCCCTCGCCGGAGTAGCCCGACGAGGTACTGCCCGATGCCGTTGACCTTTGCCGGTTTTCGTTAAAAAAAACCCTTCGTTTAAAAAAAACCCTAGATCGGTTTTTTTTCGGTTTTATTATTTTGCGAGCGTTCATCGAACCGTTCGTTTTAACGAACGCGTTCGTCGGTTTTCTCTGATTAACGAACGTCCGTTATTTAACCGTTCGTCCGTTTTTCTTTTTCGTCGGAGTTTTCTCGTTATTTTCTCAGATTCGATTTCTGATCGAATCTTCGATTCTGTTTAACTTTTCGCTCGTTTATCGGAATCAGGCGATTCAAGCGCCTAGAGTTTTGTCTCAAAATTCTCTTTCCGTTTAACCTACTCAAACAAGTTTTTGCTACAGTAAAATTTGACCTAGATCCAGATTAGCAAACGAAGTTTCTTTCTTTCGCCGTTTGACTTTCGTTGCTTCTTTCGAGTTGATTCTTTTTGCAAACCGGAGTTCTTAAGTTGAACTTTCTGGTTGGATCTTTCATTCGAGTTTTACCTGTGCATTAGATGAGTACTGATTGTATGCTTGTTTGTTTGCGATAGAGTACCTGGAGTGTGCCGGTTGTTACTTCGACTCGCTAGGTTTTGCGGATCATCAGCAAGGCAAGTAACACTTTGATCATACCCCGTTCATACCCAGTTTTATTGCATTAGATCTATTTCCTCAAACACTTGCATGATTAGGATCTAATTAAATTGTGGGTATTGGGAAGTAGTTGAGGTAGTACCTATTACCTGTTTTCTTATCAAACCCTTGGGAGTTACTTCTACGTTGCTATTTATTATTGCCATGCTATGCTCGTAGACGTGGATTGGGTTTGAGTGATATTCATGACAGATGTGAGATGTTATTAATGGTTCAACTTAAGGTGGCAACTAAAACTCACATCTGGGTGGATTGAGGCACCTGGAGAACCCAGTGTTGTCTGTTTGTATAAGGTCCGCCACCCAGGCTCAAAGGGATCATAAGATTATTCATGCTAGAAACTTCCGTGTGCAGCCACAAGCTATTATGGGCTCTAGCATAGCTGAGTAGGTTACAGGATCTCTTGAAGAGGTGGACTAGCAGATGTAGGGGAAAGTAGGTGTACCGGTCCATCCAGAGTAAAGAGTGATTGTTTCTGAAAGACTGTGTCTCGGTCATCCGTTTCTCAAACATCATGCAGTGCGAGAATCAAGCGGAGGCGATCGAGTCTTGTGGGGAAAAGTGCGCAAACCTCTGCAGAGTGTACAAACTAATCATGGTTAGCCGTGTCCCCGGTTATGGACAACTTGAGTATCTAGTACCTGGATTATCATTTGAATCTCATCACCGTGATACTTATAATTAATTTTGTTGGGTTAATGATGATACTTAATTGGGATTGAGTTGGAGGTACCTTCTCAATGTTTCAACCACCATGATAGTTAAATAAAATTTATTCCTTTGAAGTAGGATAAAATTGGCTTTTCGCAAAAACTGTAACCATAGAGCTTTCCACCAGCCATATATGCATATAGTATAGCATTATTATTGTTCATTATTCTCTATGTGTTACATTGCCAGCATATTCTATGTGCTGACCCGTTTTCGGGCTGCAACGTTTCATGTTGCAGACTTTTCAGACGACGAGTAAGGTGCTTTAGGTCGTGGTCTTATACTCAGTGATGCCGCTGGAGTTGATGGACTCACTTATCTTCCAAGTCTTCCGCTGTTATCGTTGTTAGATGGCCTTAAGCCATGTTTATCATACTTAACTCTTCGGAGTTATTCGATGTAATAAGTGTGTGATTGCTACTCTGTTATAAATCCTCCATTTGTACTGTGCGTGTCAGCATTACTGATCCAGGGATGACACTGGTGCACAGCAGCACAGACCATTTGAGGTCTGGTCGCTACAAAGTTGGTATCAGAGCACACGCTGACTGTAGGACACGACCACTAAGCTTAAGCCCTAGAAAGCTTCTCTCTTCTCATTTCTGACCCCTCTCCACTTTCTACTCTTTTAGGAATGGCGAATGCAAGGAGCAAGTTCATGCAACCAGATGAAGACACGCCGTTTGGTCGACACTTGAAGGAAGTCACCAAGTACTTGAACATAGGAATACCAAGCATCACCGGAACCTACAATGCCACATTACCTGAAGAGGAGAGCTGGAAGATTCAAGTTATCATTCCAGGAAGGACGTTTGTGCCAATTACGGAACCCATGAGATTGGTTTTCGAAGCACCAACTTGGAGTTTAGGGAAGAGCATGGCCGCACACATCGCCATGGGACGCATTGGAGAAGTCTATCACCAGGAGCTTAAGGATACAATTTACCAAATTTGTGGACGTCGAGACGCGCAATGGGAGATGATCAAGACCAAGAAGGATGGATCAATTGCAGCTTTCATCCAGGAGCAGAACCAACATATTCGTCGCCAGGAGAACCAGATGTGCACGGACAAGGAAGAACTGAAGAAGGCATTAACGAAGATCAAGGAACTCCAAGAAGAACTCAAGGCTACACGCGAAGATTACTTGGAGGAAATCAACGCACTAGTAGGGAAGATTGACGACCTGGAGAATAAGATTGGAGCATTCGTGGGAAATCCAGTGCCAAAAGCAGAAGTCGACGAATGCACTTGTCCGGATAACTACATCATCATCGACGACACCGACTCGGAACCAAGTGAAGACGAATGGATTGATGAAGCTGGAGCAGACATCATGGAGTCTTCAACGGATCAGAATTTCTAGTAGACCACCATATCAGTAGTAGTTTTCCCCCATTTAATAGTATAGTTCAAGCACTTTGTAACGCTAGTTAGATCGATTGTTTTGCCTTGTTTGAATTGATTGAGTGATATTGATTGAATTTGTCTCATGAGCATATGGGTAGTGTTTTCTCTCTAGACCTCATTCTATTCTTAACTCTCATCTTTTCTAAACCTATCAGATGCCTCCGAGACGCGACACCGGATTTGTTTTCCCGCCAGAGATCACCCAGTTGATTCAGCAACAGAATGCCCTGATGCAAGTGTTAGTGCAGAACCAAGGCAACAACAACAACAACAACAACCCACCGCCACCACCACCTGTTGATCACTTAGCCCGTTTCTTAAGGCTAAACCCGCCGGTGTTTTCCAGTAGCACCGAGCCGATTGTTGCAGATGATTGGCTCCGCAAAGTTGGAAGGGAGTTGACCACTGCAGGATGCACAGATGCGGAAAGAGTGCGTTTTGCCGCACATCAGCTTGATGGACCCGCAGCATCATGGTGGGAGAATTATACAGCCACGCACCCTATTGACACTGTCACATGGGACCAGTTTCAGCAAGCTTTCCGTACAGCTCATGTTTCAGCAGGAGCTATGGCTATGAAGAAGCGTGAGTTTCGTAACCTACGCCAAGGAGGACGCACCGTAGGCCAGTATGTGGAGGATTTCAGTAAGTTAGCACGTTATGCACCAGATGACGTTGCTACAGATGCTGCCAAGCAGGAGAAGTTTTGGAAGGACTGAATGATGAACTGAGTATGCAGTTGATGGTAGCAACCTTCAACAACTACCAGGAGCTGGTAGATAGAGCTCTCATGATTGAAGGGAAGCAACAGCAGATTGAAAACCGTAAGAGGAAGTATGGACAAGGGAAGTACAATTCTGGAGCCCAGCAGAAGCCCCGATTTACCCCGAAGCCGGGAGGACAGTTTCAGCATACCCATGGAGGAGGTAGTTCGCACAACCATAATGGCTCCAAGAATGGTAATGGGAATGGAGGAGGAAACGGACAGAACCGCACCAACCCATCTACCCCAACCAAGAGAGATCTAAGTCACATTACTTGTTTCAAGTGCCAGAAGACGGGACATTATGCTACTGATTGTCCCGAAGCCCAAAATGGAAATGGCAATGGAAGCTCTGGGAAGAAGCCGAACCCGTTCAACAAAGGACATGTGAACCACGTGAGCGTGGAGGAGGTTGAAGCTCAGCCTGATGCAGTAATAGGTAAGTTTTTGGTTAAGTCATTTACTGCAACCGTTCTTTTCGATACTGGTGCATCGCATTCATACATATCAAGGGGATTCGTGAATAAGTTTAAGATGTCCACCCAAGTTCTCAAAACCCTATGTTAGTAACCTCGCCAGGAGCAGAGTATATGGCCACCCAAGGATGTTTTCAGATACCGTTGGCCATTGGTAGGCATGTTTTCCCCTCAGACCTCATTGTTTTGGAATCGCAAGGTTTGGATGTGATTTTGGGAATGGATTGGCTATCGTTGTATGGAGGAAACATCGATTGTGCCAGCAAGACGATTTTGCTTACCACCCCGGAAGGAAAAAGGATCAAGTATGTATCCCGGCATATGCCGAAGAGGACTCAAGTGAATTCCTTATCAGGAGTTGTACAGGAGGAAGTACCAGTGGTGAAGGATTATCCGGATGTATTTCCAGAAGAGTTGCCAGGCATGCCACCAGATAGAGACATTGAGTTTTTGATTGAACTTTTGCCAGGCACAGGGCCAATATCTAAGAGACCGTACAGGATGCCCGCAAAGGATTTGGAGGAAATTAAGAAGCAGATCAAGGAGTTACTGGATAAAGGCTATATTCGCCCAAGTTCGTCACCTTGGGGATCACCAGTACTTCTAGTGGAGAAGAAAGATGGATCGCTGAGGATGGTTGTTGATTACCGAGGATTGAATGAAGTGACCATCAAAAACAAGTACCCACTGCCGATGATCAATGATTTGTTTGACCGCTTGCAAGGAGCTAAAGTATTTTCCAAGATCGATCTACGATCAGGATACCATCAGTTAAAGATTCGAGAGCAGGATATACCCAAGACGGCATTTACCACCAGATATGGATTGTATGAGTATACCGTTATGTCATTTGGACTGACTAACGCACCTGCCTATTTCATGAACCTGATGAACAAAGTGTTTATGGAGTTTTTGGATAAGTTCGTCGTGGTGTTCATTGATGATATTTTAATCTTTTCCAAGGATGAAGAAGAGCATGAGGAGCATTTACGATTGGTACTTGAGAAGCTCAGAGAACATCAGTTATATGCCAAGTTCAGCAAATGTGAGTTTTGGCTGAAGGAAGTTGGATTCCTTGGACATGTTATTTCTGGAGAAGGAATAGCAGTAGACCCTGCCAAGGTTGACACAGTGACAAGTTGGGAATCACCCACGACAGTTGGAGAAATCCGGAGTTTTCTTGGACTTGCAGGATACTACCGGAGATTCATCGAGAATTTCTCAAGGATTGCTAAGCCCATGACTGAGCTATTGAAGAAGGACACCAAATTCAATTGGACTGAGGAATGTGAAGCTAGTTTCCAAGAGTTGAAGAAATGATTGGTTACCTCACCAGTGTTGATTCTGCCAGATCAACGCAAGGACTATGAAGTTTATTGCGACGCTTCTCGTCGAGGACTTGGAGCAGTGCTTATGCAGGAAGGAAGAGTTGTGTCGTATGCTTCACGACAACTTAAACCCCATGAGAAGAATTATGCTACGCATGATTTGGAATTAGCAGCCGTGGTGCATGCATTGAAGACATGGAGACATTTTCTCATCGGAAACCATTGTGAGGTGTACACGGATCACAAGAGTTTGAAGTACATTTTCACGCAGAAGGAGTTAAATCTCAGACAGAGAAGATGGTTGGAGCTCATTAAAGATTATGATATGAGATTGCATTATCACCCCGGAAAGGCTAACGTAGTAGCAGACGCGTTGAGCCGCAAGAGTCATGTCAACACCCTCATGACAGGAGAGTTACCTCAGGAGTTAGCCGAGGACCTTCGCGAGCTATGTTTGGAGATAGTCCCAAGAGGCTATTTAGCGACATTGGAGATTCAGTCTACCTTGATGGAAAGGATCAGAGAAGCTCAGAAGACAGACAAGGAGATTGAAGAGATAAAGGAGAAGATGAGCAAAGGAAAAGCCAAGGGATTTCGTGAGGATGAGCACGATACCTTATGGTTCGAGGACCGTGTATATGTGCCAAATGATCCGGAGATCAGGAAGTTGATTTTGCAAGAAGCCCATGATTCACCGTACTCGATTCACCCAGGGAATACCAAGATGTATTTGGATTTGAAGAATACTTTCTGGTGGACCGGAATGAAGAAGGATATTGCGGAGTATGTAGCAGTTTGTGATGTATGTCAGAGAGTGAAGGCAGAGCATCAGAAGCCAGCAGGATTGCTACAGCCATTGCCGATACCCGAATGGAAGTGGGATAAAATAGGCATGGATTTTATCACAGGATTACCCAGGACTCGTTCAGGCTATGACTCGATATGGGTTGTAGTCGACCGTTTGACGAAAGTGGCTCATTTCATTCCAGTGAAGACCACTTACACCAGTGCTAAGTTGGCAAAGATATACATGACCAGGATCGTATGTTTGCATGGAGTTCCGAGGACCATTGTATCAGACAGAGGAACCCAATTTACCTCGAAGTTTTGGAAGCAGTTACATGAAACATTGGGAACCAGGCTGGAATTTAGTACAGCATTTCACCCACAGACAGATGGACAGACCGAGAGAGTCAACCAGATTTTGGAGGACATGTTGAGAGCATGTGCACTAGATTATGGATCTAGTTGGGACGACAATTTGCCATATGCGGAGTTTTCTTATAACAACAGTTATCAAACCAGTTTGAAGATGGCCCCTTTCGAAGCCTTGTACGGAAGGAGGTGTAGAACACCGTTGTTATGGGACGAAGTTGGAGACCGTCAGTTGTTTGGACCAGATTTGATTAAGGAGTCTGAACAGAAAGTGAGGTTGATTCGCGATAGGCTCAAGGTAGCCCAGTCCAGGCAGAAGAGTTATGCTGATTCTAAACGAAAGGAGACAGTTCACGAAGTCGGAGACAGAGTGTATCTTCGAGTATCACCACTTCGAGGAGTGAAGCGCTTTGGAGTTAAGGGAAAGTTAGCGCCCCGTTTTATCGGACCATACAGAGTGTTGGAACGTATGGGAGAAGTTGCCTACAAGTTGGAATTGCCCGAAGGATTGTCTGGAGTACATGATGTATTTCACGTTTCGCAGTTGAAGAAGTGCCACGCAGAGATGGCTGAGATACCACTGAGAGATACTGTGCCACTGGAAGCGATTCAGTTGGAAAGTGATTTGACCTATGAGGAGAAACCAGTTAAGATTCTCGAGTATGCCAGCCGAGTTACCCGCAGCAAGGTTATCAAGTTTTGCAAAGTTCAGTGGAGTCACCACACAGAGGATGAAGCCACCTGGGAGCGAGAGGAAGATCTACGGAAAGACCACTCCCACCTGTTTTCTAGCCAACCCGAATCTCGAGGGCGAGATTCATCTTAAGGGGGGTAGGTTTGTAACATCCCAAATTTTCAATTTGGTATGTTATACATAGATCATCATTGCATATCATGTTTTATTGCATTTTGACAAATCCTCGATAAATCCTAAGCAACTCAAGGACCCTCGGAGAGAGTTGGGGATTTTCTCGAATTTTCATATTTGATTTTCATCAAATAATAAGACGAGGATTTTGGTTTTAATTATTTTCTCTCCGGAAAAATATTTCATTTTAAAATAAACGAGAGGAGAAAATATGACTTCTCCAAAACAATTGAAATACTGGAGGAAAAATGTTAAAATCATTATTTGGAATTTATTTGGATTTTATTTGCAATTTTTATTGCATTAAAAATATTGCATGTTTTCAAAATATTTATTTTGATTCAAAAAAATGTTCACCCTATTCTAGATTTTCTAACTAGACGGGGAAAATTTATTTCATATTTTTCTGACTTTTATTTATTTTCTTACGAATTATTTTCCGCGGAACTTATTTAAAAAAAAAACGCCGCGCGCCGACTGGGCCAAAGGCCCAGCCGACGGCCCACCCCGCGCCCGTCTCCTTCCTGGAGACCGAACGCGCCACGAGACCGCCGCCCGAGTCCGGCCGCCGTACGCCGCCGCCGGTGCCCCCTTCCCCAAGCCTAGCACCCCCTCCTATAAATAACCCCCCTCTCTCTCTCTCCCTCAACCCGAGCCGCCGCCCGCATCTCGCCGCGCCGCCGTCGCCGGAGCCGCCGCCCCTCGCCTCGCCGCACCCCCCCGAGCCCCGAGCCCCGCGCCCGAGCCGGAGCCCCGCCGGAGCCCTCGCCGGAGTAGCCCGACGAGGTACTGCCCGATGCCGTTGACCTTTGCCGGTCTTCGTTAAAAAAAACCCTTCGTTTTAAAAAAACCCTAGATTGGTTTTTTTTCGGTTTTATTATTTTGCGAGCGTTCACCGAACCGTTCGTTTTAACGAACGCGTTCGTCGGTTTTCTCTGATTAATGAACGTCCGTTATTTAACCGTTCGTCCGTTTTTCTTTTTCGTCGGAGTTTTCTCGTTATTTTCTCAGATTCGATTTCTGATCGAATCTTCAATTCTGTTTAACTTTTCGCTCGTTTTATCGGAATCAGGCGATTCAAGCGCCTAGAGTTTCGTCTCGAAATTCTCTTTCCGTTTAACCTACTCAAACAAGTTTTTGCTACAGTAAAATTTGACCTAGATCCAGATTAGCAAACAAAGTTTCTTTCTTTCGCCGTTTGACTTTCGTTGCTTCTTTCGAGTTGATTCTTTTTGCAAACCGGAGTTCTTAAGTTGAACTTTCTGGTTGGATCTTTCATTCGAGTTTTACCTGTGCATTAGATGAGTACTGATTGTATGCTTGTTTGTTTGCGATAGAGTACCCGGAGTGTGCCGCTTGTTACTTCGACTCGCTAGGTTTTGCGGATCATCAGCAAGGCAAGTAACACTTTGATCATACCCGTTCATACCCAGTTTTATTGCATTAGATCTGTTTCCTCAAACACTTGCATGATTAGGATCTAATTAAATTGTGGGTACTGGGAAGTAGTTGAGGTAGTACCTATTACCTGTTTTCTTATCAAACCCTTGGGAGTTACTTCTACGTTGCTATTATATTGCCATGCTATGCTCGTAGACGTGGATTGGGTTTGAGTGATATTCATGACAGATGTGAGATGTTTATTAATGGTTCAACTTAAGGTGGCAACTAAAACTCACATCTGGGTGGATTGAGGCACCTGGAGAACCCAGTGTTGTCTGTATGTATAAGGTCCGCCACCCAGGCTCAAAGGGATCATAAGATTATTCATGCTAGAAACTTCCGTGTGCAGCCACAAGCTATTATGGGCTCTAGCATAGCTGAGTAGGTTACAGGATCTCTTGAAGAGGTGGACTAGCAGATGTAGGGGAAAGTAGGTGTACCGGTCCATCCAGAGTAAAGAGTGATTGTTTCTGAAAGACTGTGTCTCGGTCATCCGTTTCTCAAACATCATGCAGTGCGAGAATCAAGCGGAGGCGATCGAGTCTTGTGGGGAAAAGTGCGCAAACCTCTGCAGAGTGTACAAACTAATCATGGTTAGCCGTGTCCCCGGTTATGGACAACTTGAGTATCTAGTACCTGGATTATCATTTGAATCTCATCACCGTGATACTTATAATTAATTTTGTTGGGTTAATGATGATACTTAATTGGGATTGAGTTGGAGGTACCTTCTCAATGTTTCAACCACCATGATAGTTAAATAAAATTTATTCCTTTGAAGTAGGATAAAATTGGCTTTTCGCAAAACTGTAACCATAGAGCTTTCCACCAGCCATATATGCATATAGTATAGCATTATTATTGTTCATTATTCTCTATGTGTTACATTGCCAGCATATTCTATGTGCTGACCCGTTTTCGGGCTGCAACGTTTCATGTTGCAGACTTTTCAGACGACGAGTAAGGTGCCTTAGGTCGTGGTCTTATACTCAGTGATGCCGCTGGAGTTGATGGACTCACTTATCTTCCAAGTCTTCCGCTGTTATCGTTATTAGATGGCCTTAAGCCATGTTTATCATACTTAATCTCTTCGGAGATATTCGATGTAATAAGTGTGTGATTGCTACTCTGTTATAAATCCTCCATTTGTACTGTGCGTGTCAGCATTACTGATCCAGGGATGACACTGGTGCACAGCAGCCCAGGCCATTTGAGGTCTGGTCGCTACAGCGATAGATCCACTTTGTGCCAATGATATTGTGCTTGCGAGGATCTGGACGTTTGACCAATTCCCAGACGTTGTTGAGCTCGAACTGATGTAAGTCTTCTTGCATGGCCTGAACCCACTCAGGCTCCAGAAATGCTTCATCTACCTTAGCGGGCTCTGTGATAGAGACAAAAGCAAATTGCCCACAAAAGTTAGATAAATATGAACCTCTTGAGCGGGTGAGAGGACCTGGTGCTTCAATGTCATCGATGATCTTCTCAATTTGCACTTCTTTTGCAACGCGAGGATGAGCTGGTTGTCGTCGAAGAATTTGATAAGCATTTTCTTCAGCACCATTTTCTTCAGGTGCCTCACCTCGACGTTCTTCACGTTCTGGAATGAATTCTTCAGTAGGAATGACATCCTCAGTAGCCTTGAACTTGATAGATTCCTCAGGTGCTGGTTCATCTATCACAGAAGGTAGGTGCTCTCTTTGCGAGCCGTTAGTTGAAGGAAATATGCCCTAGAGGCAATAATAAAGTTATTATTTATTTCCTTATTCTCATGAGAAATGTTTATTATTCATGCTAGAATTGTACTAACCAGAAACGTAATACATGTGTGAATACATAGACAAACAGAATGTCACTAGTATGCCTCTACTTGACTAGCTCGTTGATCAAAGATGGTTATGTTTCCTAGCCATAGACATGATTGTCATTTGATTAACGGGATCACATCATTAGGAGAATGATGTGATTGACTTGACCCATTCCGTTAGCTTAGCACACGATCGTTTAGTATTCTGCTATTGCTTTCTTCATGACTTATACATGTTCCTATGACTATGAGATTATGCAACTCCCGTTTACCGGAGGAACACTTTGTGTTCTACCAAACGTCACAACGTAACTGGGTGATTATAAAGGTGCTCTACAGGTGTCTCCAAAGGTACTTGTTGGGTTGGCATATTTCAAGATTAGGATTTGTCACTCCGATTGTCGGAGAGGTATCTCTGGACCCACTCGGTAATGCACATCACTATAAGCCTTGCAAGCATTGCAACTAATGAGTTAGTTGCGGGATGATGTATTACAGAATGAGTAAAGAGACTTGCCCGTAACGAGATTGAACTAGGTATTGAGATACCGACGACCGAATCTCGGGCAAGTAACATACCGATGACAAAGGGAACAACGTATGTTGTTATGTGGTCTGACCGATAAAGATCTTCGTAGAATATGTGGGAGCCAATATGAGCATCGAGGTTCCGCTATTGGTTATTGACCAAAGACGTGTCTCGGTCATGTGTACATAGTTCTCGAACCCGTAGGGTCCGCACGCTTAAAGTTTGATGACGGTTATATTATGAGTTTATGTGTTTTGATGTACCGAAGGTTGTTCGGAGTCCCGGATATGATCACGAACATGACGAGGAGTCTCGAAATGGTCGAGACGTAAAGATCGATATATTGGACGACTATGTTTGGACACCGGAAAGGTTCTGGAAGGTTTCAGACATTTATCGGAGTACCGGGGGTTACCGGAACCCCCCCGGAACTAATGGGCCTTGTTGGGCCCTAGTGGAGAGAGAGAGGGGCTGGCCAGGGCAAGAGGCGCGCCCCCTCCCCTTGAGTCCGAATAGGACAAGGAAGGGGGGGCGCCCCCCTTGCCTTTCCCCTCTCCCACTCCTTCCTTCCCCCTCCTTCTTGGACTAGGAAAGGGAGGGGCAAACCTACTTGGAGTAGGTTTCCCCCTCCTAGGGTGCGCCACCCCCTTGGCCGGCCCTCTCCTCCTCCCCCCCTTTATATACGGAGGAGGGGGCACCCCATAGACACAAGAATTGATTCTTGATCTCTTAGCCCTGTGTGGTGCCCCCCTCCACCATAATTCACCTCGATAATATCGTAGCGGTGCTTAGGCGAAGCCCTGCATCGGTACAACATCATCATCGTCACCACGCCATCGTGCTGACAAAACTCTTCCTCAACACTCGGCTGGATCGGAGTTTGAGGGACGTCATCGAGTTGAACGTGTGCAGAACTCGGAGGTGTCGTGCATTCGGTACTTGATCGGTCGGATCGTGAAGACGTACGACTACACCAACCGCGTTGTGCTAACGCTTCCGCTTTCGGTCTACGAGGGTACATGGACAACACTCTCCCCTCTCGTTGCTATGCATCACCATGATCTTGCGTGTGCGTAGGAATTTTTTTGAAATTACTACGTTCCTCAACAGTGGTATCCGAGTCAGGTTGTATGCGTTGATGTAATATGCACGAGTAGAACACAAGTGAGTTGTGGGCGATATAAGTCATACTGCTTACCAGCATGTCACACTTTGGTTTGGCGGTATTGTTGAATGAAGCGGCCCGGACTGACATTACGCGTACGCTTACGCGAGACTGGTTTTACCGCCGTGCTATGCACACAGGTGACTAGCGAGTGTCAGTTTGTCCAACTTTAGTTGAACTGAGTGTGGCTACGCTCGGTCCTTGCGAAGGTTAAAACAACACCAACTTGACAAACTATAGTTGTGGTTTTGATGCGTAGGTAAGAACGGTTCTTGCTCAGCCCGTAGCAGCCACGTAAAACTTGCAACAACAAAGTAGAGGACGTCTAACTTGTTTTTGTAGGGCATGTTGTGATGTGATATGGTCAAGGCATGATACTATATTTTATTGTATGAGATGATCATGTTTTGTAACCGAGTTATCGGCAACTGGCAGGAGCCATATGGTTGTCGCTTTATTGTATGCAATGCAATCGCCCTGTAATTGCTTTACTTTATCACTAAGCGGTAGCGATAGTCTTAGAAGCAATAGTTGGCGAGACGACAACGATGCTACGATGGAGATCAAGGTGTCGCGCCGGTGACAATGGTGATCATGACGGTGCTTCGGAGATGGAGATCACAAGCACAAGATGATGATGGCCATATCATATCACTTATATTGATTGCATGTGATGTTTATCGTTTATGCATCTTATCTTGCTTTGATTGACGGTAGCATTATAAGATGATCTCTCACTAAATTATCAAGGTATAAGTGTTCTCCCTGAGTATGTGCTACCTCTTGAGCACTGCGTTGGTTTTCCCTTGAAGAGGAAAGGGTGATGCAGCAAAGTAGCATAAGTATTTCCCTCAGTTTTTGAGAACCAAGTTATGAATCCAGTAGGAGGCTACGCGTGAGTCCCTCGCACCTACACAAAACAAATAAATCCTCGCAACCAAAGCGATAAAGGGTTGTCAATCCCTTCACGGTCACTTACGAGAGTGAGATCTGATAGATATGATAGGATAATATTTTTGGTATTTTTATGATAAAGATGCAAGGTAAAATAAAAGCAAAGTAAAAAGCAAAGGAAATAACTAAGTGTTGGAAGATTAATATGATGAAGATAGACCCGGGGGCCATAGGTTTCACTAGTGACTTCTCTCAAGAGCATAAGTATTTTACGGTGGGTGAACAAATTACTGTTGAGCAATTGACAGAATTGAGCATAGTTATGAGAATATCTAGGTATGATCATGTATATAGGCATCACGTCCGAGACAAGTAGACTGACTCCTGCCTGCATCTACTACTATTACTCCACTCATCGATCGCTATCCAGCATGCATCTAGAGTATTAAGTTCATGAAAACAGAGTAACGCCTTAAGCAAGATGACATGATGTAGAGGGATAAATTCATGCAATATGATAAAAAAACCATCTTGTTATCCTCGATGCAACAATACAATACGTGCCTTGCTGCCCCTACTGTCACTGGGAAAGGACACCGCAAGATTGAACCCAAAGCTAAGCACTTCTCCCATTGCAAGAAAGATCAATCTAGTAGGCCAAACCAAACTGATAATTCGAAGAGACTTGCAAAGATAACCAATCATACATAAAAGAATTCAGAGAAGATTCAAATATTGTTCATAGATAAACTTGATCATAAACCCACAATTCATCGGTCTCAACAAACACACCGCAAAAAGAAGATTACATCGAATAGATCTCCACGAGAGAGGGGGAGAACATTGTATTGAGATCCAAAAAGAGAGAAGAAACCATCTAGCTAATAACTATAGACCCAAAGGTCTGAGGTAAACTACTCACACTTCATTGGAGGGGCTATGGTGTTGATGTGGAAGCCCTCCATGATCGATGCCCCCTCCAGCGGAGCTCCGGAACAGGCCCCAAGATGGGATCTCGTGGGTACAGAAGGTTGCGGTGGTGGAATTAGGTTTTTGGCTCCGTATCTGATTGTTTGGGGGTACGTAGGTATATATAGGAGGAAGAAGTACGTCGGTGGAGCAACAGGGGGCCCACGAGGGTGGAGGGCGCGCCCCCCTACCTCGTGGCCTCCTCTCTTTTTTCTTGACGTAGGGTCCAAGTCTCCTGGATCTTGTTCGTTCCAAAAATCACGTTCCCGAAGGTTTCATTCCGTTTGGACTCCGTTTGATATTCTTTTTCTGCGAAACTCTGAAATAGGCAAAAAACAGCAATTCTGGGCTGGGCCTCCGGTTAATAGGTTAGTCCCAAAAATAATATAAAAGTGAATAATAAAGCCCCATAATGTACAAAACAGAAGATAATATAGCATGGAGCAATCAAAAATTATAGATACGTTGGAGACGTATCAAGCATCCCCAAGCTTAATTCCTTCTCGTCCTCGAGTAGGTAAATGATTAAAACAGAATTTTTGATGCGGAGTGCTACTAGGCATAATTTCAATGTAATTCTTCTTAATTGTGGTACGAATATTCAGATCCGAAAGATTCAAGATAAAAGTTCATATTGACATAAAAATAATAATACTTCAAGCATACTAACTAAGCAATTATGTCCTCTTAAAATAACATGGCCAAAGAAAGTTCATCCCTACAAAATCATATAGTTTAGTCATGCTCCAATTTCATCACACAAGAATGCTCTCATCATGCACAACCCCGATGACAAGCCAAGCAATTGTTTCATACTTTAGTAATCTCAAACCTATAAACTTTCACGCAATATATGAGCGCGAGCCATGGACATAGCACTATGGGTGGAATAGAATATGATGATGGGGGTTATGTGGAGAAGACAAAAGGGAGAAAGTCTCACATCAACGAGGCTAATCAATGAGCTATGGAGATGCCCATCGATTGATGTTAATGCAAGGAGTAGGGATTGCCATGCAACGGATGCACTAGAGCTATAAATGCATGAAAGCTCAACAAAAGAAACTAAGTGGGTGTGCATCCAACTTGCTTGCTCACGAAGACCTAGGGCACTTGAGGAGGCCCATTGTTGGAATATACAAGCCAAGTTCTATAATGAAAAATTCCCACTAGTATATGAAAGTGATAAAACAAGAGACTCTCTATCATGAAGATTATGGTGCTACTTTGAAGCACAAGTGTGGCAAAGGATAGTAGCATTGTCCCTTCTCTCTTTTTCTCTCATTCATTTTTTTGGGCCTTCTCTTTTTTTATGGCCTTTCTCTTTTTTTCTATTATTCCTCACTTGGGACATGCTCTAGAAAATGATGATCATCACACTTCTATTTATTTACAACTCAATGATTACAACTCGATACTAGAACAAAGTATGACTCTATATGAATGCCTCTAGCGGTGTACCGGGATATGCAATGAATCAAGAGTGACATGTATGAAAGAATTATGAACGGTGGCTTTGCCACAAATACTATGTCAACTACATGATCATGTTAAGCAATATGACAATGATGAACGTGTCATGATAAACGGAATGGTGGAAAGTTGCATGGCAATATATCTCGGAATGGCTATGGAAATGCCATAATAGGTAGGTATGGTGGCTGTTTTGAGGAAGATATAAGGAGGTTTATGTGTGAAAGAGCGTATCATATCACGGGGTTTGGATGCACCGGCGAAGTTTGCACCAACTCTCAATGTGAGAAAGGGCAATGCACGGTACCGAAGAGGTTAGCAATGATGGAAGGGTGAGAGTGCGTATAATCGATGGACTCAACATTAGTCATAAAGAACTCACATACTTATTGCAAAAATCTACAAGTCATCAAAAACCAAGCACTACGCGCATGCTCCTAGGGGGATAGATTGGTAGGAAAAGACCATCGCTCGTCCCCGACCGCCACTCATAAGGAGGACAATCAAAGAACACCTCATGTTTCAAATTTGTTACATAATGTTTACCATACGTGCATGCTACGGGACTTGCAACCTTCAACACAAGCATTTCTCAAATTCACAACTACTCAACTAGCACGACTTTGATATTATTACCTCCATATCTCAAAACAATCATCAAGCATCAAACTTCTCTTAGTATTCAACACACTAAGAAAGTTTTTACTATTCTTGAATACCTAGCATATTAGGATTATTTAAGCAAATTACCATGCTATTTAAGACTCTCAAAATAATCTAAGTGAAGCATGAGAGATCAATAGTTTCTATAAAACAAATCCACCACCGTGCTCTAAAAGATATAAGTGAAGTACTAGAGCAAAACTATATAACTCAAAAGATATAAGTGAAGCACATAGAGTATTCTAATAATTTCCAAATCATGTGTGTCTCTCTCAAAAGGTGTGTACAGCAAGGATGATTGTGTTAAACTAAAAAGCAAAGACTCAAATCATACAAGACGCTCCAAGCAAAACACATATCATGTGGTGAATAAAAATATAGCTCCAAGTAAAGTTACCGATGGAAGTAGACGAAAGAGGGGATGCCTTCCGGGGCATCCCCAAGCTTTGGCTTTTTGGTGTCCTTAGATTACCTTGGGGGTGCCATGGGCATCCCAAATCTTAGGCTCTTGCCACTCCTTGTTCCATAATCCATCAAATCTTTCACCCAAAACTTGAAAACTTCACAACACAAAACTCAACATAAAATCTCGTGAGCTCCGTTAGCGAAAGAAAACAAAAGACCACTTCAAGATACTGTAATGAACTCATTCTTTATTTATATTGGTGTTAAACCTACTGTATTCCAACTTCTCTATGGTTTATAAACTATTTTACTAGCCATAGATTCATCAAAATAAGCAAACAACACACGAAAAACAGAATCTGTCAAAAACAGAACAGTCTGTAGTAATCTGTAACTAACGCAAACTTCTGGAACTCCAAAAAATCAGCCGAAATAGGACGACCTAGAAAATTTTTTTATTGATCAGAATCAATTGGAATCAGTATTCTATCACGTTCTGGTGATTTTTAACAATTATTTTCGTGAACAGAAAGTTTCTGGAAATTTCTGCAAGATCAAATAACTATCATCCAAGAAGATCCTGTAGGTTTAACTTGGCACAAACACTAATTATAACATAAAAACACATCTAACCAGAGGCTAGAACAAATATTTATTCCTAAAAAGAATAAAAAAGCAAAAAAAAACTAAAAATAAAATTGGGTTGCCTCCCAATAAGCGCTATCGTTTAACGCCCCTAGCTAGGCATAAAAGCAAGGATAGATCTAGGTATTGCCATATTTGGTTTTAGGGAAAAAGAGAGCAAACTTGTTATCTATGGAATTAATCTTTCTATTTTGGCAAAGTACATGGCCAATAATGGTAGAAGAAAGATTAAGTATGTTGCGGAAATTGGCATCTAGGCTAGCTTTTATCTCTTTGATAGATTCGTTTTGGTAAGAAAGCAAAAGAGATGTCATTTCAACTTTCTCGTTAATGGGGTGCCCAAATATAGTTTTGATCTTTTCATAGGTATCTATGGGGTCCCCTTCAAGAAAACCCTCTTAAAAAATAGAATCTAAGACTTGTTTGAACGAAGCGGGCAACCCAACACAAAAGCTCTTTAAGTAAACCTCAATTTGGTATTGAGGTACATAGCTAGCCCGGATCCTTAATAGCCTATCCCAAGCATCTTTCAAAGATTCATCGAGTAAATAACGAAATATTCCAGAATCTTCTTCATCAAAATTGCTAAGGTTTTCATTGATAGCTCCGGCAGGTTTTTCCGTAGTATTTTTATTTATGAGTTTAGATAAGATAGCAGGATTGTCTAAAGCGCTAAAACACGGGAGAGAAACCCCAACTCTTTTTGGTTCTGACATGGCGAGGAAAAAGCGAACGAAAAGAGGCAACCGGAAAAGAGAGGGCGAATAAAACGGCAAGGGTGAAGTGGGGGAGAGGAAAACGAGAGGCAAATGGCAAATAATGTAATGCGGGAGATAAGGGTTTGTGATGGGTACTTGGTATGTTGACTTTTGCGTAGACCTCCCCGGCAACGGCGTCAGAAATCCTTCTAGCTACCTCTTGAGCACTGCGTTGGTTTTCCCTTGAAGAGGAAAGGGTGATGCAGCAAAGTACCGTAAGTATTTCCCTCAGTTTTTGAGAACCAAGGTATCAATCTAGTAGGAGGCTACGCGCGAGTCCCTCGCACGTACAAAAAACAAATAATCCTCGCAACCAACGCGATAAGGGGTTGTCAATCCCTTCACGGTCACTTATGAGAGTGAGATCTGATAGATATGATAGGATATTATTTTTGGTATTTTTATGATAAAGATGCAAAGTAAAATAAAAACAAAGTAAAAAAGCAAAGGAAATACCTAAGTGTTGGAAGATTAACATGATGAAGATAGACCCGGGGGCCATAGGTTTCACTAGTGACTTCTCTCAAGAGCATAAGTATTTTACGATGGGTGAACAAATTACTGTTGAGCAATTGACAGAATTGAGCATAGTTATGAGAATATCTAGGTATGATCATGTATATAGGCATCACGTCCGAGACAAGTAGACCGACTCCTGCCTGCATCTACTACTATTACTCCACTCATCGACCGCTATCCAGCATGCATCTAGAGTATTAAGTTCATGAAAACAGAGTAACGCCTTAAGCAAGATGACATGATGTAGAGGGATAAATTCATGCAATATGATTAAAAAAACCCATCTTGTTATCCTCGATGGCAACAATACAATACGTGCCTTGCTGCCCCTACTATCACTGGGAAAGGACACCGCAAGATTGAACCCAAAGCTAAGCACTTCTCCCATTGCAAGAAAGATCAATCTAGTAGGCCAAACCAAACTGATAATTCGAAGAGACTTGCAAAGATAACCAATCATACATAAAAGAATTCAGAGAAGATTCAAATATTGTTCATAGATAAACTTGATCATAAACCCACAATTCATCGGTCTCAACAAACACACCGCAAAAACAAGATTACATCGAATAGATCTCCACGAGAGAGGGGGAGAACATTGTATTGAGATCCAAAAAGAGAGAAGAAGCCATCTAGCTAATAACTATGGACCCGAAGGTCTGAGGTAAACTACTCACACTTCATCGGAGGGGCTATGGTGTTGATGTAGAAGCCCTCCGTGATCGATGCCCCCTCCGGCGGAGCTCCGGAACAGGCCCCAAGATGGGATCTCGTGGGTACAGAAGGTTGCGGTGGTGGAATTAGGTTTTTGGCTCCGTATCTGATCGTTTGGGGGTACGTAGGTATATATAGGAGGAAGAAGTATGCCGGTGGAGCAACAGGGGGCCCACGAGGGTGGAGGGCGCGCCCCCCTACCTCGTGGCCTCCTCTTTTGTTTCTTGACGTGGGGTCCAAGTCTCCTGGATCTTGTTCGTTCCAAAAATCACGTTCCCGAAGGTTTCATTCCGTTTGGACTCCGTTTGATATTCTTTTTCTGCGAAACTCTAAAATAGGCAAAAACAGCAATTCTGGGCTGGGCCTCCGGTTAATAGGTTAGTCCCAAAAATAATTTAAAAGTGAATAATAAAGCCCAATAATGTCCAAAACAGAAGATAATATAGCATGGAGCAATCAAAAATTATAGATACGTTGGAGACGTATCAGTATGCACCGTTGCGAAAGTTCTTCGTGCTGAGACACCACGTGATGATCGGGTGTGATAGGCTCTACATTCAAATACAACGGGTGCAAAAAAGTTGCACACACGGAATACTCAGGTTAAACTTGACGAGCCTAGCAGATAACAGATATGGCCTCGGAACACTGAGACCGAAAGGTCGAGCGTGAATCATATAGTAGATATGATCAACATAGCGATGTTCACCATTGAAACTACTCCATCTCACGTGATGATCGGACATGGTTTAGTTGATTTGGATCACGTGATCACTTAGAGGATTAGAGGGATGTCTATCTAAGTGGGAGTTCTTAAGTAATATGATTAATTGAACTTAAATTTATCATGAACTTAGTCCTGATATTATTTTGCAAATTATGTTGTAGATCAATAGCTCGCGTTGTTGCTTCCCTATGTTTATTTTGATATGTTCCTAGAGAAAAATTATGTTGAAAGATGTTAGTAGCAATGATGCGGATTGGATCCGTGATCTGAGGATTATCCTCATTGCTGCACAGAAGAATTATGTCCTTAATGCACCGCTAGGTGACAGACCTATTGCAGGAGCAGATGCAGACGTTATGAACGTTTGGCTAGCTCAATATGATGACTACTTGATAGTTTAGTGCACCATGCTTAACGGCTTAGAATCGGGACTTCAAAGACGTTTTGAACGTCATGGACCATATGAGATGTTCCAGGAATTGAAGTTAATATTTCAAGCAAATACCCGAGTTGAGAGATATGAAGTCTCCAACAAGTTCTATAGCTACAAGATGGAGGAGAATAGCTCGACCAGTGAGCATGTGCTCAAATTGTCTGGGTACTACAATTGCTTGAATCAAGTGGGAGTTAATCTTCCAGATAAGATAGTAATTGATAGAATTCTCTAGTCACTATCACCAAGTTACTAGAACTTCGTGATGAACTATAATATGCAAGGGATGACGAAAGTAATTCCCGAGCTCTTCGCGATGCTGAAATTGGTGAAGGTAGAAATCAAGAAAGAGCATCAAGTGTTGATGGTTAACAAGACCACTAGTTTCAAGTAAAGGGCAAAGGGAAGAAGGGGAACTTCAAGAAGAACGGCAAGCAAGTTGCTGCTCAAGTGAAGAAGCCCAAGTCTGGTCCTAAGCCTGAGACTAAGTGCTTCTACTGCAAAGGGACAGGTCACTGGAAGCGGAACTGCCCCAAGTATTTGGCGGATAAGAAGGATGGCAAAGTGAACAAAGGTATATTGGATATACATGTTATTGATGTGTACTTTACTAGTGTTTATAGCAACCCCTCAGCATTTGATACTGGTTCAGTTGCTAAGAGTAGTAACTCGAAACGGGAGTTGCAGAATAAACAGAAACTAGTAAAAGGCGAGGTGACGATGTGTGTTGGAAGTAGTTCCAAGATTGATATGATCATCATCGCACACTCCCTATACTTTCGGGATTAGTGTTGAAATAAGTGTTATTTGGTGTTTGCGTTGAGCATGAATATGATTTGATCATGTTTATTGCAATACGGTTATTCATTTAAGTTAGAGACCAATTGTTGTTCTGTTTACATGAATAAAACCTTCTATGGTCATACACACCAACGAAAATGGTTTGTTGGATCTCGATCGTAGTGATACACATATTGACAATATTGAAGCCAAAATATGCAAAGTTAATGATGATAGTGCAACTTATTTGTGGCACTGCCGTTTAGGTCATATTGGTGTAAAGAGCATGAAGAAACTCCATGCTAATGGACTTTTGGAATCACTTGATTATGAATCACTTGATGCTTGCGAACCATGCCTCATGGGCAAGATGACTAAGACTCCGTTCTCCGGAACAATGGAGCGAGCAACAAATTTGTTGGAAATCATACATACTGATGTATGTGGTCCGATGAATATTGAGGCTCGCGGCGGGTATCATTATTTTCTGACCTTCATAGATGATTTGAGCAGATATGGGTATATCTACTTGATGAAACATAAGTCTGAAACATTTGAAAAGTTCAAAGAATTTCATAGTGAAGTGGAGAATCATCGTAACAAGAAAATAAAAGTTTCTACGATATGATCGCAGAGGTAAAATATTTGAGTTACGAGTTTGGCCTTCAGTTAAAACAATGTGAAATAGTTTCACTACTCACGCCACCTGGAACACCACAGTGTAATGGTGTGTCCGAACGTCATAACCGTACTTTATTGGATATAGTGCAATCTATGATGTCTCTTACCGATATACCACTATCGTTTTGGGGTTATGCATTAAAGACAATCAAATTCACGTTAAAAAGGGGCACCATCTAAATCCGTTGAGACGACACCGTATGAACCGTGGTTTGGCAAGAAACCAAAGTTGTTGTTTCTTAAAGTTTGGGGTTGTGATGCTTATATGAAAAAGTTTCATCCTAATAAGCTCAAACCCAAATCGGAGAATTGTGTCTTCATAGGATACCCAAAGGAGACTGTTGGGTACACCTTCTATCACAGATCCGAAGGCAAGATCTTTGTTGCTAAGAATGGATCCTTTCTGGAGAAGGAGTTTCTCTCGAAAGAAGTGAGTGGGTGGAAAAGTAGAAGTTGATAAGGTAACTGTACCTGCTCCCTTATTGGAAAGTAGTTCATCACAGAAATCTGTTTCTGTGACTCCTACACCAATTAGTGAGGAAGCTAATGATGATCATGTAACTTTAGATCAAGTTACTACTGAACCTTGTAGGTAAACCAGAATGAGACCTGCACCAGAGTGGTACGGTAATCCTGTTCTGGAGGTCATGTTACTTGACCATGACAAACCTACGAACTATGAGGAAGCGATGATGAGCCCAGATTCCGCAAAATGGCTTGAGGCCATGAAATCTGAGATGGGATCCATGAATGAGAAGAAAGTATGGACTTTGGTTGACTTGCCCGATGATCGGCAAGCCATAGAAAATAAATGGATCTTCAAGAGGAAGACGGACGCCGATAGTAGTGTTACTATCTACAAAGCTAAACTTGTCGAAAAGGGTTTTTGACAAAGTTCAAAGGTGTTGACTACGATGAGACTTTCTCACTTGTAGCGATGCTTGAGTCTGTCCGAATCATGTTAGCAAAATTGCCACATTTTATGAAATCTGGCAAATGGATGTCAAAACTACATTCCTTAATGGATTTCTTAAAGAAGAGTTGTATATGATGCAACCAGAAGGTTTTTTCGATCCTAAAGGTGCTAACAAAGTGAGCAAGCTCCAGCGATCCATCTATGGATTGGTGCAAGCATCTCGGAGTTGGAATATATGCTTTGATAAAGTGATCAAAACATATGGTTTTATACAGACTTGCGGTGAAGCCTGTACAAGAAAGTGAGTGGGAGCACTACAACATTTCTGATTAGTATATGTGAATGACATATTGTTGATCGGAAATAATGTAGAATTTTCTGGAAAGCATAAAGGAGTGTTTGAAAAGAGTTTTTCAAAGAAAGACCTCGGTAAAGCTGCTTACATATTGAGCAACAAGATCTATAGAGATAGATCAAGACGCTTGATAAGTTTTTTCAATAAGTACATACCTTGACAAGATTTTGAAGTAGTTCAAAATGGAACAGTCAAAAGAGTTCTTGCTTGTGTTACAAGGTGTGAAATTGAGTAAGACACAAAGCCCGACCATGGCAAAAGATAGAAAAAGAATGAAAGTCATTCCCTATGCCTCAGCCATAGGTTCTATAAAGTATGTCATGCTGTGTACCAGATCTATTGTATACCCTACACTGATTTTGGCAAGGGAGTACAATAGTGATCTAGGAGTAGATCACTGGACAACGGTCAAAATTATCCTTAGTGGAATAAGGATATGTCTCTCGATCATGGAGGTAACAAAAGGTTCGTCGTAAAGGGTTACGTCAATGCAAGTTTTGACACTGATCCAGATGACTCTAAGTCTTGATCTGGATACATATTGAAAGTGGGAGCAATTAGCTAAAGTAGCTCCATGCAGAGCATTGTAGACATAGAAATTTGCAAAATACATACGGATCTGAATGTAGCAGACCCGTTGACTAAACTTCTCTCACAAGCAAAACATGATCACACCTTAGTACTCTTTGGGTGTTAATCACATAGCGATGTGAACTAGATTATTGACTCTAGTAAACCCTTTGGGTGGTGGTCACATGACGATGTGAACTATGGGTGTTAATCACATGGTGATGTGAACTATTGGTGTTAAATCACATGGCGATGTGAACTAGATTATTGACTCTAGTGCAAGTGGGAGACTGAAGAAAATATGCCCTAGAGGCAATAATAAAGTTATTATTTATTTCCTTATTCTCATGATAAATGTTTATTATTCATGCTAGAATTGTATTAACCGGAAATGTAATACATGTGTGAATACATAGATAAACAGAGTGTCACTAGTATGCCTCTACTTTACTAGCTCGTTGATCAAAGATGGTTATGTTTCCTAGCCATAGACATGAGTTGTCATTTGATTAACGGGATCACATCATCAAGAGAATGATGTGATTGACTTGACCCATTCTGTTAGCTTAGCACACGATCATTTAGTATTCCGCTATTGCTTTCTTCATGACCTATACATGTTCCTATAACTATGAGATTATGCAACTCCCGTTTACCGGAGGAACACTTTTTGTGCTACCAAACGTCACAACGTAACTGGGTGATTATGAAGGTGCTCTACAGGTGTCTCCAAAGGTACTTGTTGGGTTGGCGTATTTTGAGATTAAGATTTGTCACTCCGATTGTCGGAGAGGTATCTCTGGGCCCACTCGGTAATGCACATCACTATAAGCCTTGCAAGCATTGCAACTAATGAGTTAGTTGCGGGATGATGTATTACAGAACGAGTAAAGAGACTTGCCGGTAACGAGATTGAACTAGGTATTGAGATACCGACGATCGAATCTCGGGCAAGTAACATATCGATGACAAAGGGAACAACGTATGTTGTTATGCGGTCTGACCGATAAAGATCTTCGTAGAATATGTGGCAGCTAATATGAGCATCCAGGTTCCGCTATTGGTTATTGACCAGAGACATGTCTCGGTCATGTCTACATAGTTCTCGAACCCGTAGGGTCCGCACGCTAAAAGTTTGATGATGGTTATATTATGAGTTTATGTGTTTTGATGTACCGAAGGTTGTTCGGAGTCCCGGATGTGATCACGGACATGGCGAGGAGTCTCGAAATGGTCGAGACGTAAAGATCGATATATTGGATGACTATGTTTGGACACCGGAAAGGTTCCGAAAGGTTTCAGACATTTATCGGAGTACCGGGGGTTACCGGAACCCCTCGGGAACTAATGGGCCTTGTTGGGCCCTAGTGGAGAGAGAGAGGGGCTGGCCAGGGCAAGAGGCGCGCCCCCTCCCCTTGAATCCGAATAGGACAAGGAAGGGGGGTGGCGCCCCCCTTGCCTTTCCTCTCTCCCACTCCTTCCTTCCCCTCCTTCTTGGACTAGGAAAGGGAGGGGCAAACCTACTTGGAGTAGGTTTCCCCCTCCTAGGGCGCGCCACCCCCTTGGACGGCCCTCTCCTCCTCCCCCCTTTATATACGGAGGAGGGGGGCACCCCATAGACACAACAATTGATCTCTTGATCTCTTAGCCGTGTGTGGTGCCCCCCTCCACCATAATTCACCTCGATAATATTGTAGCGGTGCTTAGGCGAAGCCCTGCGTCGGTACAACATCATCATCGTCACCACGCCGTCGTGCTAACAAAACTCTCCCTCAACACTCGGCTGGATCGGAGTTTGAGGGACGTCATCGAGTTGAACGTGTGCAGAACTCGGAGGTGCCGTGCGTTCGGTGCTTGATCGGTCGGATCGTGAAGACGTACGAGTACATCAACCGCGTCATGCTAACGCTTCCGCTTTCGGTCTACGAGGGTACGTGGACAACACTCTCCCCTCTCGTTGCTATGCATCACTATGATCTTGCGTGTGCGTATGAATTTTTTTGAAATTACTACGTTCCCCAACATTAGTTTCATCGAACCGCACATCTATAGTATAAAACAACCTTGTGAAGAACGTTGTTGAAGACTCTGTAGGTGCGCGAGTCCTTTCCGTAACCAAGCATGAAACCTTCATGTGCTTTCGGTGCAAATTTAGAGTTGTGATGGGGATCTCTAATCCAGCATTTAGCACCGAAGACTTTGAAATAACTCACATTGGGTTTGTTGTCAGTGAGGAGTTCATAGGCAGTCTTCTTGAAGAATTTGTGAAGATATACTCTGTTGATGATGTGGCACGCAGTATCAATTGCATCAATCCAGAAACGATGAGGCGTTTTGTATTCATCAAGCATAGTGCAAGCCATCTCAGCAAGAGTCCTGTTCTTGCGCTCCACGACGCCATTCTGCTGAGGAGTATAAGGAGCAGATAACTCATGAGTAATACCAAGTTCATCAAGATAGTCATCAAGACCAGAATTCTTGAACTTAGTTCCATTGTCACTTCTGATGTCCTTGATCTTCGCACCAAAGTTGGTTGAAGCCCTCGAGGAAAATCGTTTGAAGACTTCCTGCACTTCATGTTTGTAAGTAACAATGTGTACCCATATGTAACGAGAGTAATCATCAACAATAACAAAGCCATATTGAGATGCTTCATTTGAAACTGCAGAATAATCATTAGGACCGAAGAGATCCATATGAAGCAATTCAAATGGTCGAGTAGTGGTCATGATAGTCTTCGCTGGATGCTTAGCCTTTGTCATCTTTCCAGCTTCACAGGCTCCGCATAAGTGATCCATGAGGAATTTGACATTCTCGATGCCAATGACATGCTTCTTCTTTGCAAGCGTGTGCAAATACCTCATGCCTGCATGACCAAGTCGTCGATGCCATAGCCAGCCTTCTGAAGCTTTTGCAAGTAGGCACACGGCTGGTTGTGGTCCTGTAGAGAAATCAACAATATACAAGTCTCCTCTCCTAAAGCCTTCAAAGACTTTGGAATTGTCAGCTTCCATGATCACAACACAACGGTACTTGCCAAAGACAACAACCATATCAAGATCACAAAGCATTGAGACACACATGAGGTTGTATCCTAAGGACTCGACAAGCATGACTTTGTCCATGTGCCGATCCTTTGAGATAGCAACCTTACCTAGACCCAATACCTGACTTTTGCCTTTGTCAGCGAAGATGATATGCTTCAGATGCGATGGAGATAAGGAAGCATCCATCAATAGATTCTTGTCACCAGTCATGTGATTTGTACATCCACTATCGAGGACCCACTCAGTGCCTTTGGGTTGATCATCCTGCAGATGAATTAGTGCAGCTTACGAACTCATATACTTCATCAGTGAAGAATATGACATCACAATTCATCAGATCAATTTCATCAAGCAATAGAACAGATAAAGCAGTATGAGGACGTGAGAAATGAAAGTTCATTTCTTCATGATTAGCCTGCATCCTTTTAGGCACTCTCAGGTCTCCAGCAAATTCTTCAGACGTTTATGCACGTCTGGAGACCTGACCCTGCAGAAGAGATTAGTTCTTTTTCTTCACCACCCACATCTGAAGGGGTGGCAAAAAGTTCATCACTCTGCGAGCTCCATACGAGAAAGGCGGCATAGAAGCCAGTCCATTTCGTTTCACATAAGAGGAACTAGGATAAGCATATGAATAAGCAGAGAAATTCTTCGAGGACTTATGAACATAATGGTTAGAAGAATAATGCTCATATTCATAGCCCTTAACTCTTCCCTGCGAAACAGAGTTGTTAGCATGATGATATTCATATGAGGACTTTGATCCTTTTAAAGAATTTGATCCACGTGAGGAATTTGGTCCGTATGAGGACTTGGATCCATATGAAGAATTTGATCTAAGGTTCCTATTCTTCACAGGTGGTGTCATGAGGACTTTCACCTGAAGACTTTCAAGGCACCTTTTGGGAACCCAGATTTTTTTCATAGGGGAACCGTTCCTGCAGTTAGTGCCAACATATCTAGCAAATACTTCACCATTCTGATTTTTGAACAGTTTATATTTGGAGTCAAATGACTCATCAGAAGAATGAGGAGATTCACATGTAAAACCAGATAAATTGGATGGATCAACTGGAGGTCCCTTTGCAGCAACCCATTAGGTTTTGGGGTACTGCTCAGGCTTCCAATAAGTACCATCAGCATTGAGTTTCCTCTCAAAGGCAATACCCTCTTTCCTAGGGTTCCTGTTGAGGATCTGCTTTTTAAGCACATCACAAAGAGTCTGATGCCCTTTGAGGCTTTTGTACATGCCTGTCATGTACAATTCCTTCAGCCCTGCATCATCAATGATACTAGCAATGTCCTCAGATGAGGAATTAGGGATAGCAGAGGCAGGTGAAGAATTTGTAACATTAGAAGCATTTGAACATTCAGGTGAAGAATTAGCTGATTCACGTTCAATGCACTTCAAACATGGAGGAACAAATTCTTCCTGAGCAGTGCTGATTTGTTGAGCAAGTAATGAATCGCGCTCCTTCTGAAGATCTTCATAACTCACTCTTAGCTTCTCAAGGTCTTGCTTTCTTTGAAGAAATTCATAAGAAAGCTTCTCATGATCAGATAAGAGAGTGTTATGATGACCTTGAAGGTTGTCAAACCTAGACTGAAGTCTCTGAAGATTTTCAGTCAAGGTTTTAGCGCGATCCATTTCTTCACCCAACATATCATCACTTTTGTCTAGCATGTTTTGACCCTTTTCAAAAGCCTTTTGTTGTTTCACAGCAATCTTAGCAAATTTAGAGTAGCTAGGCTTGAGGTTTTCATCAGATTCATTCTCACTTGATTCAGAGGAGGTATATTTGAGTACCTTGGCACCCTTTGCCATGAAGCAATAGGTGGGAGCATAGTCATCATTGTCTTCATCAGCCTTGTTGGTGAGGTCAGTCTCTTCAGAGTTGAAGATAGACTTACTGACGAATGCAGTAGCGAGGGCTAGGCTCGCCACACCAGACTCGGACTCCTCAGATGCCTCCTCTTCCTCATGTTCCTCAGATTCAGCCTCAGAGTCCATTTCCTTGCCAATGCATGCCCGAGCCTTCTTGGAGCTGCTCTTCTTGTGAGATGAAGACTTCGAGGATTTTGATGATGAAGATTTTGAGGATTTCTTCTTTTTCTTCGCATCATCAGAACTGTAATCCTTGTATTTCTTCTTCTTTGATTCCTTTTCCCACTGAGGACAATCTTGAATGTAGTGTCCAGGTTTCTTGCATTTGTGACAAAGTCTCTTCTTGTAGTCACTGGATGAGGAATCATTGCTCCTTGAGGGTTTTCCAAAGCGACCACGTCTTGAGAACTTCTGGAATTTCTTCACGAGCAATGCTAGCTCATGGCTCAGTTCTTCAGGATCACCAAGGCTGCTACCAGAATCTTCATCTTCAGACTCAGAAACTGCCTTGCCCTTCAGTGCACGTGATCTGCCATAGCTCGAACCATAGAGATCTCTCTTTTCAGCAAGCTGGAACACATGAGTATTTAGCCTCTCGAGGATATCAGCGGGATCAAGTGACTTGTAGTCAGCACGCTCTTGTATCATCAGTGCTAGAGTATCAAATGAGGAATCAAGCGATCTCAGCAATTTCTTCACCACCCCATGGTCGGTGATGTCAGTGGCACCAAATGCTTCAAGCTCATTTGAGATGTCAGTGAGGCGATCGAAGGTTTGTTGAACGTTTTCATTGCCGAGTCTTTTGAAGTGGTTGAAGAGATTCCGAAGAACATCAACTCGAGAGTCACGCTGCGTTGAGACTCCTTCATTGACTTTGGACAGCCTATCCCAGATAAGCTTAGCAGTTTCCAAAGCACTCACTCTTCCATACTGTCCTTTGCTCAGATGGCCGCATATGATATTCTTCGCTTGAGAGTCGAGTTGCTTGAATCTCTTCACATCAGCAGCATTCAGAGAAGGTGTGACTGAGGGAACACCATTTTCCACAACATACCAGAGATCATTATCAATTGCCTCAAGATGCATTCGCATCTTATTCTTCCAGTAGGGGTAGTCCGTCCCATTGAAGGTAGGACAACCAACAGAGACCTTGATCATACCTGCGGTCGACATAACTAAAACTCCAGGCGGTTAAACCAAAATCACACAGAACAAGGGAGTACCTTGCTCTGATACCAATTGAAAGTGCGTTATATCGACAAGAGGGGGGTGAATAGGCGATTTTTATGAATTCTTCACTGAGGAATTTGCGGGTGAGGAAATTCCTTAGCGAATAACTACTAGCAACGGAATAAGTACTCAAAAGTAAACATAACAGAATACAAGCATGGTCATCATGATGAAATGAAGACAAGCACAGAGTACAGAAAGCGTAAACACAGGATAGCACAGGATGAAGACAAACAGACTGAAGAAATTGAACTAAGGAAATTGAGAAAGTCTTCAGTCAAAAATCTTCAAACGCAAATATGAGGAAATGAAAGAGTTGAGGAAATAGAACCAGTAAGCTTGGTGAAGACAATGATTTGGTAGACCAGTTCCAACTGCTGTCTCGGTTGTACGTATGGTTGGAGCGGCTAGGTATTTAAACCCGAGGACACACAGTCCCGGACACACAGTCCTCACCGTATTCTCCTTAAGCTAAGGTCACACAGACCTCGCCCAATCACTCGTGGTAAGTCTTCAGGTGACTTCCGAACCTTCACAAACTCGGTCACTCGGCGATCCACGATTCCTCTTGGATGCTCTAGACCATGACGCCTAACCGTCTGGAAGAAGCACAGTCTTCAAAGGTAACAAGCGTCAGATCCACGCAGGATCAATCTCTTCAGTGATGCTCAATCACTTTGGGTGTGTAGGTGTTTGGGTTTGGGTTTTCCTCACTTGATGATTTTCGCTCAAAGTCCTCGGTGGATGGGATGCTCTCAAATGACAAGTGTCAGTTTCTCTCGGAGCAGCCAACCAGCTAGTGGTTGTAGGGGGCGGCGATTTATAGCCTAGGGAGCAGCCCGACATGATAAGACATAAATTCCCTTCAATGATATGACCGTTAGGTGGGCAGATATTTTGGGACAGCTGGCGCGTAGCACAGCAACAGCCGGAATTTTGAGTATCAAATTCCTCAGGGCTATCATGTTCCTCACTATGTAGGCAATCCACACTGGCGAATTCCTAACTCCTCAGTCAGAACAAATTCCTCAGAGACCAGAAGAACTTTGTCTCTGTCACTGAAGAATATGACTGAACTGTATGAGATTTCCAATGGCTTCATTCTAAGGGATTGGTAGGTGTAGGATTTTGAGTTGAGCATCACATGGAAATTTTTCCTTAGTATTTCCTCGACCCCCTTTAACAGTACAGTGTTTCCTACGACTCAAGAAAGAGAAAATGAAACTACGAAAACAAAATTCTTCACGCTTCATGTTCCTCGAATGAATACCAAGTCTTCAAGGTCACACCAATTTCTTCACTTTCAAAGTCTTCAGAAAGTCTTCAGAAATCCAAAGTCTTCAGTCGAAGAACTTCATTTTTAGGGGTCGACTTTCTCTGTAAATATCAAACTCCTCATAGACTTATAGACCTGTGTACACTCATAAACACATTAGTCCCTTAACCTATAAGTCTTCAATACACCAAAATCACTAAGGGGCACTAGATGCACTTACAATCTCACGTGATGATCGGACATGGTTTAGTTGATATGGATCACGTGATCACTTAGATGATTAGAGGGATGTCTATCTAAGTGGGAGTTCTTTAATAATTTGATTAACTGAACTTTAATTTATCATGAACTTAGTACCTGATAGTATTTTGCATGTCTATGTTGTTGTAGATAGATGGCCCGTGCTGTTGTTCCGTTGAATTTTAATGTGTTCCTTGAGAAAGCAAAGTTGAAAGATGATGGTAGCAATTACACAGACTGGGTTCGTAACTTGAGGATTATCCTCATTGCTGCACAGAAGAATTACGTCCTGGAAGCACCGCTAGGTGCCAAACCTGCTGCAGGAGCTGAACCAGATGTTATGAACGTCTGGCAAAGCAAAGCTGATGACTACTCAATAGTTCAGTGTGCCATGCTTTACGGCTTAGGACCGGGACTTCAACGACGTTTTGAACGTCATGGAGCATATGAGATGTTCCAGGAGTTGAAGTTAATATTTGAAGCAAATGCCCGGATTGAGAGATATGAAGTCTCCAATAAGTTCTACAGCTGCAAGATGGAGGACAATAGTTCTGTTAGTGAACATATACTCAAAATGTCTGGGTATAATAATCACTTGATTCAACTGGGAGTTAATCTTCCGGATGATAGTGTTATTGACAGAATTCTTCAATCACTGCCACCAAGCTACAAGAGCTTTGTGATGAACTATAATATCCAAGGGATAGATAAGACAATTCCCGAGCTCTTCGCGATGCTAAAGGCTGCAGAGGTAGAAATCAAGAAGGAGCATCAAGTGTTGATGGTCAACAAGACCACCAGTTTCAAGAAAAAGGGCAAAGGGAAGAAGAAGGGGAACTTCAAGAAGAACGACAAACAAGTTGCTGTTCAGGAGAAAAAACCCAAGTCTGGACCTAAGCCTGAGACTGGGTGCTTCTACTGCAAGCAAACTGGTCACTGGAAGCGGAACTGCCCCAAGTATTTGGCGGATAAGAAGGATGACAAAGGTATATGTGATATACATGTTATTGATGTGTACCTTACTAATGCTCGTAGTAGCACCTGGGTATTTGATACTGGTTCAGTTGCTAATATTTGCAACTCGAAACAGGGGCTACGGATTAAGCGAAGATTGGCTAAGGACGAGGTGACGATGCGCATGGGAAATAGTTCCAAATTCGATGTGATCGCGATCGGCACTCTACCTCTACATCTACCTTCGGGATTAGTTTTAGACCTAAATAATTGTTATTTGGTGCCAGCGTTGAGCATGAACATTATATCTGGATCTTGTTTGATGCGAGACGGCTATTCATTTAAATCAGAGAAATTATGGTTGTTCTATTTATATGAGTAATATCTTTTATGGTCATGCACCCTTGAGGAGTGGTCTATTTATATTAAATCTCGATAGTAGTGATACACATATTCATAATATTGAAGCCAAAAGATGCAGAGTTGATAATGATAGTGCAACTTATTTGTGGCACTGCCATTTAGGTCAGATTGGTGTAAAGCGCATGAAGAAACTCCATTCCGATCGACTTTTGGAATCACTTGGTACTTGCGAACCATGCCTCATGGGCAAGATAACTAAAATGCCGTTCTCCGGAACTATGGAGCGAGCAACAGATTTGTTGGAAATCATACATACTGATGTATGTGGTCCAATGAATGTTGAGGCTCGCGGCGGCTATCGTTATTTTCTCATCTTCACAGATGATTTGAGCAGATATGGGTATATCTACTTAATGAAACATAAGTCTGAAACATTTGAAAAGTTCAAAGAATTTCAGAGTGAAGTAGAAAATAATCGTAACAAGAAAATAAAGTTTCTACGATTTGATCGTGGAGGAGAATATTTGAGTTACGAGTTTGGTCTTCATTTGAAACAATGCGGAATAGTTTCGCAACTCACGCCACCCGGAACACCACAGCGTAATGGTGTGTCCGAATGTCGTAAACGTACTTTACTAGATATGGTGCGATCTATGATGTCTCTTACTGATTTACCGCTATCATTTTGGGTTATGCTTTAGAGACGGCTGCATTCACGTTAAATAGGGCACGATCTAAATCTGTTGAGACGACGCCTTATGAACTATGGTTTGGCAATAAACCAAAGTTGTCGTTTCTTAAAGTTTGGGGTTGCGATGCTTATGTGAAAAAGCTTCAACTTGATAAGCTCGAACCCAAATCGGAGAAATGTGTCTTCATAGGATACCCAAAGGAGACCGTTGGGTACACCTTCTATCACAGATCCGAAGGCAAGACTTTTGTTGCTAAATTTGGATCCTTTCTAGAGAAGGAGTTTCTCTCGAAAGAAGTGAGTGGGAGGCAAGTAGAACTTGATGAGGTAACTGTACCTGCTTCCTTATTGGAAAGTAGTTCATCACAGAAACCGGTTCCTGTGACACCTACACCAATTAATGAGGAAGTTAATGATGATGATCATGAAACTTCAGATCAAGTTACTACCGAACCTCGTAGGTCAACCAGAGTAAGATCCGTACCAGAGTGGTACGGTAATCCTGTTCTGGAGGTCATGTTACAAGACCATGGCGAACCTACGAACTATGAGGAAGCGATGATGAGCCCAGATTCCGCAAAATGGCTTGAGGCCATGAAATCTGAGATGGGATCCATGTATGAGAACAAAGTATGGACTTTGGTTGACTTGCCGGATGATCGGCAAGCCATCAAAAATAAATGGATCTTCAAGAAGAAGACAGACGCTGATGGTAATGTTACTGTCTACAAAGCTCGGCTTGTTGCGAAAGGTTTTCGACAAGTTCAAGAAGTTGACTACGATGAGACCTTCTCACCCGTAGCAATGCTTAAGTCCGTCCGAATCATGTTAGCAATTGCCGCATTTTATGATTATGAAATTTGGCAAATGGATGTAAAGACTGCATTCCTGAATGGATTTCTGGAAGAAGAGTTGTATATGATGCAACCTGAAGGTTTTATCGATCCAAAGGGTGCTAACAAAGTGTGCAAGCTCCAGCGATCCATTTATGGACTGGTGCAAGCCTCTCGGAGTTCGAATAAACGTTTTGATAGTGTGATCAAAGCATATGGTTTTATACAGACTTTTGGAGAAGCCTGTATTTACAAGAAAGTGAGTGGGAGCTCTGTAGCATTTCTAATATTATATGTGGATGACATATTGTTGATTGGAAATGATGTAGAATTTCTGGATAGCATAAAAGGATACTTGAATAAGAGTTTTTCAATGAAAGACCTCGGTGAAGCTGCTTACATATTGGGCATCAAGATCTATAGAGATAGATCAAGATGCTTAATTGGACTTTCACAAAGCACAATCCTTGACAAAGTTTTTAAGAAGTTCAAAATAGATCAGGCAAAGAAAGGGTTCTTGCCTGTGTTACAAGGTGTGAAGTTGAGTAAGACTCAATGCCCGACCACTGCAGAAGATAGAGAGAAAATGAAATATGTTCCCTATGCTTCAGCCATAGGCTCTATCATGTATGCAATGTTGTGTACCATACCTGATGTGTGCCTTGCTATTAGTTTAGCAGGGAGGTACCAAAGTAATCCAGGAGTGGATCACTGGACAGCGGTCAAGAACATCCTGAAATACCTGAAAAGGACTAAGGATATGTTTCTCGTTTATGGAGGTGACAAAGAGCTCATCGTAAATGGTTACGTTGATGCAAGCTTTGACACTGATCCGGACGATTCTAAATCGCAAACCGGATACGTATTTATATTGAACGGTGGAGCTGTCAGTTGGAGCAGTTCTAAACAAAGCGTCGTGGCGGGATCTACGTGTGAAGCGGAGTACATTGCTGCTTCGGAAGCAGCGAATGAAGGACTCTGGATGAAGGAGTTCATATCCGATCTAGGTGTAATACCTAGTGCATCGGGTCCAATGAAAATCTTTTGTGACAATACTGGTGCAATTGCCTTGGAAAGGAATCCAGATTTCACAAGAGAACCAAGCACATCAAGAGACGCTTCAACTCCATCCGGGATCAAGTCCAGGTGGGAGACATAGAGATTTGCAAGATACATACGGATCTGAATGTTGCAGACCCGTTGACTAAGCCTCTTCCACGAGCAAAACATGATCACACTACTAGGAAAAGGGCTATAGATGGAATGGCCACTAATGGCGCACCGGACATGTGGTGCGCCATTAGTGTGAAAGACACTAATGGCGCACCAGACAAACGGTGAGCCATTAGTAACAATTTTTTTTGCCAGACATACTAATGGCGCACCGGCAGCATAGTGCGCCACTACAATAATTTTTTTATTTTTTACTGTTTTGCAAAACTACTAATGGCGCACCAGGGGCAGTGCGCCATTACTAGTTTAAGCTAGTAATGGCGCACTGCTCCCCCGTGCGCCATTAGTGTATATTTCATGGACACTTGATCTCGATCCCCCTCCATCTCGATCGCTATCCCACCTCGTCAGATACGGTCCCCCTCGCCGCTGAGCACCCCCTGCACCCTCTACCCCGCTCCACCGGGCGCCGCCGCCGACCCCCCGCACCCTCCCCCGCTCCACCGCCGCCAACTACCCACCACACCCTAGCTCCCCTGCTCCACCGCCGCCGACGACCCACCGCACCCTCCCCGGCCCGCTCCACTGCCGCCGACGAGCCCCCGCACCCTCCCCCACTCTACCGCCGCCGACGACCCACCGCACCCTAGCTCCCCTGCTCCACCGCCGCCGACGACCCACCGCACCCTCCCCGGCCCGCTCCACCGCCGCCGACGACCCCCCGCACCCTCCCCCGCTCTACCGCCGCCGACGACCCACCGCACCCTCCCCGGCCCGCTCCACCGCCGCCGACGACCCCCCGCACCCTCCCCGGCCCGCTCCACCGCCGCCGACGACCCCCCGCACCCTCCCCGGCCCGCTCCACCGTCACAAATTATTACTGTTTTTGTAAAAAATTGTTACTGTTTCATATTCATATTCATTTTCTAAAAAATTTATTAGATGCAAAAAAAATAAAAAAATATTACTTATGGCGCACCTATGGCTGGTGCGCCATTGCTACATCAATTTTTTTTACTAATGGCGCACCCGTCGTGGGTGCGCCATTGCTATGTAAAAAAAACATTCTAATGGCGCATCGCTTCGGGGTGCGCCATTAGTAAGTTCCCCCCTTAGCTAATTCCTCCCCTCTCCCTCGCCAGTCCACCCGCGCGCTCACCTGACCCACGACGCCGCCGCCCCGACCCCCGCCGGACTCCACCCCCGTCGCCCCCGTGCCCCCCACCACTGCAGCTCCCCCGCGCCGCCGCCCCCGCGCCCTCCACAACTGCAGCTCCCCCGCGCCGCCCCGCGAAGCACGTGGCCGCCAGCCTCCCCACGACCAACCGAGGCGCCCAGGAGGACCGCCGCTGTCTTCCTCTTCGACTACGAGGACCCGGACGAGCTCGGACGCCCTCGAGCCATCCCTTCGACGCCGCCGCCGACCCCGACCCCAACCCCGACCCCGACCCCTCTGGCGACCGGCCGCGCCCGCCCAGGTACCTCTCCTCCTTCCTCCTTGTCCAGCGCACGCCGCCCCGACAGCATCTCCAGCAGCACCTCTGAGCAATTTGCTCCACTTGTTCATGCAAGCTAGTAAAACTGTTGTTCTTCTTCTTGCTCCTGTGATGGATTTTCTGAACCTTACATTCGTTCCTGCACTAGTACTTCTTCTGCTCTGTTTAGTCTCAGATAAGCAAGCATGATGCAATTATGATCTGGGCAACCGCAGATAAGTAGTAGGAGTAACTATGTTTGTAAATCAAAATTGCTTCACTCCTCGTGATAATCTGCAGATTCAAGTTGTGGCAAAAAAATGTTCTGTCTATTTACAGTGTGGAGTATACAGTTATTACAGTGTCAATGTTGATGATTTACAGTGTGGAGTAGTCATATTTTTCTTTGAAATCTAAGTGCAATTTCTCTGTCTTGTTGCTAACTGAATTTACAGTACTAAGTGGTCTCTAAATTCTGCAGCATTTATGTTCATGACTTTACTGAACTATGTTGTCTTTTCTAACAGTGCCTTGATTTAAATAGTTATATTTTAGCTTCATGGTTTTGTGTAATTTGTGCCTTGATTTTCTGTCATCTCTGAATTTTGCTGTTCCTGTGCTTGCTACTCCTTAATTCACACATGTACAGGAGGTACAAGAGGTTAAATTGAATCTAACCCTCCAATGTTATATGTTTTGAACTCCTTCCTGAAATCCCTTCTATTATTTTTATCCCAAACAAGTACCCAGGTTTATAAAGATCTAGTGAGCATTGCCAGTGTTGGGGAGGGAGTGATCTGAATTGGTTTATGTGACTCATCCTCATTAACTTTTCTCTCTAACCTTTTTTACAGTACAAATAAATTGTTCCCTTCTTCTGTATTTGACCACTGTTTATTGTGGTTTTGATTTTGTTACAGTGTTCTCAAGTATAACAACATAGTGGGATCATTTGTCAACATAGTGGGATCATTTTGCAGATTCCAGCAAACAACATAGTGGGATCATTTGTCAAGGCCAGCATCGGAGTGCTAATTTACAGGTATAAATAGATAAAAGATTCAGAGTGTAGCTCTTTGTGCTCCCTGCATCCTTTTTCTGAGCTGTTTGTGCTCCCTGCATCTTTCAGCTCTCATTTTCAGTGGAGTTGTTGAATTATATGCTCTTATTGGACATGTTTTACGTGTTGATCCATCAATTGCTAGTTTGCTGGGTTTTGTCTGCGACCATCGTGTCGTGATGATTTTGCAGGTACCCCGAGAGGCCCTTGAGTTTGCCGGAATGTCGATTAACTTCCGTTCCGGCAAATTCGGGTACTCCATATGTCCTATTTTCAGCAAAGGTCATGCTGAAATTTTTCCGTGAATTTTAGCATGACTTTGCTAAAAATAGGACATATGGGGCACTTCCGACTAATGCATGGGCCGGGGTATCTTAGTACTTAATTAAGTAGGATCAACTGCCTCTTGTGTTATTCATATAGAAGTGTGATATCTACTCATAGTTATTACTAATGTCAGTTGCTCGTCATCGATAAACCCTAATCTGGTAGGATGACCTACTAAAAAAGCCCATACCACATATTCTATTTGGATGGGCGTGTTTTCACCACACTGTGGATTATCTTATTGGACCCAACAGAGATGATGTAGTTTTGAATTATGAACATAGGAAATGTCGTCATCGGACGACGAAAGTCTCTCGGGGGAGTGCGACTGGTGCCACGACGGTCGAGGTCTATGCGACAGGCCTCACCTGGACGATGATCGGCGCTTCAGCATTAAGCTCGAGGAGACCTTCGAAGTTGAAACGGTACGCAACGACGATAAGTGTTTTTTCATAATTAAGCATGACTTCAACTATTCCAACGTGTAATTTCATCTTTTACAATTCGAGTATAGTTTATCCCATGCCATGCAAGACGCTATGTCTTGGAGAGGATGGATTTTGAAGATCATGAAAATTTTGAAACGAAGAAAATTCACCTAAGGACACATCATGATGTGGATTTTGAAGTAAATCTGTATAATGCTGAGAGCGTAACCCATTTTGGTTGCAAAAATTGGGAAGCATTTTGCAAGATGTATGGTTTTGATGAGGGTATGCTTGTCACCATGGATCTTGGTGATCCTGGCATCGACCAAGACAATATGGACATTTGGGTCCTTGTTGATACGCCTCCAGTTCTACCGCTATGTGAGTTTCTCAAACATAGTTAATTATTAACTAATCTATATTGTTTATTTCAAAATAGTTGACAACTTATTTCCATTGACAGCTTATTTTGATTGTTCAAAAAATGTGCGGAAAATGGTAGACAAAACCCACTACACCGATGGCTCCGAGTTAACTTATCAGGAGAAAAATCATCTGGTCGGATTTTGTACTGATCTTGAGAATTACAATATCTACAATCAAACTCCTCAACATTATGGTCAATACGTGCCACTAGTGCACGTGTTGAACTACGGTAACTACCATGGAGATACCCTGGTAAGATTTTTTACTATTACGACATCCGTGCATCTTTTGCATACTTCTAAAACTAGTACATCATTGCTAACTATGAAGTTATTACTATGTTTTTCAACAGAGAATCCCAGAGGATTGTGTGCCTCATTTGATGTATCAGAATGGCAGCCTTCAAGTTTTGAACTTATATCCAGGTCATCCTACAAATCTCAACTGTCCATACCGGATTTCTAGAAGAAGTGGAGACATGCTAATCAGAGAATGGAAAAAATGTATGGACAGTCGTAAGGAGGTTCTTGGAAGCAAAAGGAAGCGCCGCGCAAGAATTGGAGACAGGATGATCTCCATTCTCCATAATGGAGAGTCAGGGTCTATATTGTTTTATGCTATTTTACCTTAAATAGGGTATTTTAGGTCCTGCCTAATACTGATGATCATGTGCTAAGAACAATTAAGTAGGGTTGGTTCGATGACTATCAGGATGATGATCGTATGACTTGTTATTAATAACGAGTAGAAGTTGTATGATGATGATTAGTAGGACTTGTTAGGATTAGTATTAATTTCGACAAACTCGCTACTCGCGGTCTCGAGACTTGTAATGTTCTATCTTTGTTCGGTCTTTTGATTTCGGAGACTAATATGATGAATTGTATTCGGAGACTAATCTTCTATTGTATTCGATGAATCTGCTGTTGCTGTGTGGTGCTGTTTATATTCTGTCCAATAATATATTTTATAATGTGCAAATATCAGAAAAGAAAAAAATCCCTAATATACATACTAATGGCGCATCACCCAGATGTGCGCCATTAGTATGCCAAAGGATACTAATGGCACATCACCCAGCAGTGCGCCATTAGTATGGCAAAGCACATGCCCACTGGGAGGCATACTAATGGCGCACCGGGGCCTATACTAATGGCGCACTGCCCGGTGCGCCATTAGAGTACCAGATACTAATGGCGCACCAGTGATGCGCCATTAGTAAAAATTACTAGTGGCGTGATGCTAGTGGCGCACCAGTAGTGCGCCATTAGTGGGCAAAACTGGTGCGCCACTAGTAAGCCTTTTTCTAGTAGTGTCAGCACCAAGGCTCCATGGGTGTTAGAATCATTACTGTGTAATCTAGATTATTGACTCTAGTGCAAGTGGGAGACTGAAGGAAATATGCCTTAGAGGCAATAATAAAGTTATTATTTATTTCCTTATATCATGATAAATGTTTATTATTCATGCTAGAATTGTATTAATCGGAAACATGACACATGTGTGAATACATAGACAAACAGAGTGTCACTAGTATGCCTCTACTTGACTAGCTCGTTGATCAAAGATGGTTATGTTTCCTAGCCATAGACATGAGTTGTCATTTGATTAACGGGATCACATCATTAGGAGAATGATGTGATTGACTTGACCCATTCCGTTAGCTTAGCACTTGATCGTTTAGTATGTTGTTATTGCTTTCTTCATGACTTATACATGTTCCTATGACTATGAGATTATGCAACTCCCGTTTACCGGAGGAACACTTTGTGTGCTATCAAACGTCACAACGTAACTGGGTGATTATAAAGGTGCTCTACAGGTGTCTCCGAAGGTACTTGTTGAGTTGGCGTATTTCGAGATTAGGATTTGTCACTCCGATTGTCGAAGAGGTATCTCTGGGCCCACTCGGTAATACACATCACTATAAGCCTTGCAAGCATTGTAACTAATGTGTTAGTTGTGGGACGATGTATTACGGAACGAGTAAAGAGACTTGCCGGTAACAAGATTGAACTAGGTATTGAGATACCAACGATCGAACCTCGGGCAAGTAACATAGCGATGACAAAGGGAACAACGTATGTTGTTATGCGGTTTGACCGATAAAGATCTTCGTAGAATATGTGGGAGCCAATATGAGCATCCAGGTTCCGCTATTGGTTATTGACCGGAGACGTGTCTCGGTCATGTCTACATTGTTCTCGAACCCGTAGGGTCCGCACGCTTAAAGTTCGGTGACGATCGGTATTATGAGTTTTAGTGTTTTGATGTACCAAAGGTAGTTCGGAGTCCCGGATATGATCACAGACATGACGAGGAGTCTCGAAATGGTCGAGACGTAAAGATCGATATATTGGACGACTATGTTTGGACACCGGAAGGGTTCCGGGAGGTTTCGGGCATATACCGGAGTACCGGGGGGTTACCGGAACCCCCCGGGGAGTTAATTGGGCCTCATGGGCCTTAGTGGGAGAAGAGGAGGGGCGGCAAGGGCAGCCGCGCCCCCCTCCCCCTCTAGTCCGAATTGGACAAGGAGGGAGGGCGGCGCCCCCCCTTTTCCTTCTCTTCCTCTCTGCCTTCCTTCCCTTCTCCTACTCCTACTTGGAAGGGGGGAGTCCTACTCCCGGTGGGAGTAGGACTCCTCATGGGGCGCGCCTAGGGAGGCCGGCCTCCTCCCCCTCCTCCACTCCTTTATATACGGGGAGGGGGGCACCCCTTGGAGACACTACAATTGATCATTGATCTCTTAGCCGTGTGCGGTGCCCCCCTCAACCATAATCCACCTCGATAATATCGTAGCGGTGCTTAGGCAAAGCCCTGCGTCGGTAGCATCATCATCACCGTCATCACGCCGTCGTGCTGACGAAACTCTCCGGCGAAGCTCTGCTGGATCGGAGCTCGCGGGACGTCATCGAGTTGAACGTGTGCTGAACTCGGAGGTGCCGTGCGTTTGATACTTGGATCGGTCGGATCGTGAAGATGTACGACTACATCAACCGCGTTGTGCTAACGCTTCCGCTTTCGGTCTACGAGGGTACGTGGACACACTCTCCCCTCTCGTTGCTATGCATCACCATGATCCTGCGTGTGGGTAGGATTTTTTTTGAAAATACTACGTTCCCCAACAGGTAGATCAAAGTGATTGAAGACTTTGTGAAGGTGTTTTAAAAGTAAAGCCTTGTTATAAGTCTAAATATCCAACACACCCAATACTCCTTCTTTCTTCCCCATACAGACCTTCTCCCAGACTAGTAAAGTTGTGCCTCTGTCCTCCATGCCATATTTTTCCTCCAGAAACAGTGCTTGAGGTATTTGTTTAGCTGAACCACCACAGATTTGGATAGCTTCAAAGTGGACATAAAGACGGTTGGCAAACTAGAGAAAACTAACTTGATCAACTGCAATTTCTCCCCATAAGATACTAAGGTTGAGCATCCAGAGAGTCTATTTGCAGTTCTTTTTAAAAAATGGAACAAAATATTCAATTCTTGGCCTGGTGGTGCCAAGAGGTAAACCAAGATAGGTGGGGAAGGAACCAATAGCATAACCAATCATCTCTGGTATCAACTGTAACCTAGCTTCAGGAAAATTAATGGGAATCATGAAGGATTTGCTGAAGTTTATTCTGAGGGCCAGTGAAAATAGAGAAGTGCATGAGCAGATTCTGTTATTGATGAAGCTAAACAGGACAAGCATGCATCATTATGACAGTGTCATAAGCATACTGCACCACAGTGAAATCAGAGTTAGATCGAATTCCCCTGGCGAACATCAGGTAGATATCACAGTTCAACAATTTTACATGGCAATTTTGAGGTTTATATAAATACTAGAATCATTTTCAGACCAAAGTGATGCTAAAGTTATTTTTTGGCACTAAAACGTCTAACCAAATAATAACAATTCATAGGCAAGATTGAAACTCCGGTTATTTCTTGACAAGTGATTAAATTTAAATATGAATTTTATGGCATGGAAGATGCATCTCGAGTCAACTCTCTAATTGTTCCATTGTTTTAACTTCTTGATTATAGTACTCTATTTGCTTTTGTATACAGGTTGCGTCAATTAATTCGGATTAGAGGGAGTAGCATGACTTTTGAGCATAGTGACACAGCACTATCACTCGATATCTGCTCTCGTAGTACCTAGGTTCAAGATCCTCATCGTCAATCTTCGGTGACCCCAACGGAAATAAAATTGCCTCAAAAAATTATGGATATTTAAACATGCAATAGTTAGTCTTCTTTATATACGTGTAAGATGTTTTGGACATAAAAATGTTTTTGTGCTGGGAGAAACAATATTGTCTTGTAAAATTAGTTTGAAGTGCTACTTGTTTGTTCAGACATGTCACAAACTTGTTTTAATGACAACTTATAAGCACAGAAAGACTTCGAAAATCAGTTGTGTATGTTTGTAAACAGTTACAACATTTGCTCTTTTTGACTTTGGAGCATGTGCGCCCAGACGCGTGTGGGTGACCTTCCTGTCACGTTTTCTAAATGTTGAACTAGATTAAAATTCAATTCAAATTAGATCCACATTTTGGCCTAAATTCATCATATTGTGATGAATTTTTGTGAGTAACATTGGAAATTTCGGCCATTCTACTTGAGGGCCTAAACATTTCTGTTATTCTGAATTTTAAACCCTGCGTCAGACAAAGCAACCGTCAGTTCCTCTTCCCCGTCGACCCTCCCCTGCACACTAGGCATGCCGCCGGCCGCCGCTCCGATGGACGACATGGTGGAGGAGATCCTCCTCCGCTTCCCGTCCGAAGACCCCGGGCGCCTCTTCCGCGCCTCCCTCGTCAGCAAGCCCTGGCGCAGCCTCCTCACAAGCTCCGCCTTCTCTCGCCGCTACCACCAGTTCCACCGGACGCTGCCTTTGCTGGGATTCTTCGTCAACAACAACTTCGGCGGCTCCCGGTTCTCCCCCTTATCCCCAACTTCCCCATTCCTCCCGTTCCGTTCCGACGGCCGTACGCTGGTCGTGGTCGACTCCCGCCACGGCCTCGTCCTCCTGAAAGTAAATCTTCTCTGGGAGGGAAAAACCCCACCCTCATCGTATGGGACCCCGTCGGCCGCCGTCAGTGGGAGCTTCCCCCTCCAGATATGGCGCACACCACCAATACCTACAATGACGCTGTAGTGCTCTGCGCCGCCGACGGCTGCGACCACCTCGGCTGCTCTGGCGGCCCCTTCCTCGTGGCCTACATGCGCACCGATCTCTACGGGGCTGTCTACGCATCCGTCTTCTCTTCACAGACTCGTGCCTGGAGCCTCGTTACCTCGTGTCAGGGCCCTGGCGTTTATTTCAGAATCATCAGTGGTAAGCTCAAAGCCTTTGTGGGGAACGCACTCTACTTCATGTGTGATCCTCCTCCTATGACTACAATACTGCGGTGCGACTTGGTCAGCCAGGAACTGTCAATGATCGACGGGCCGAACGTGAAGTGGGATGATTATGTCCTCATGACAACAGATGACGGCGGGCTGGGATGTGCCTATGTGGATAGATTTTCCAGCATGTGCCTGTGGTCAATGGAGACTCGTCCCGACGGAGCTGTGGCATGGATTAACCACAATGCCGTCGGGCTCGAGAAGCTGCTCCCCTCACCTGTCACCCGTGTTATTAATGTTATTAGCTTTGCGGCTGGAGTTGGTGTCTTTTTCTTGAAAACAGAAGATGGCATCTTCACAATTGAGCTTAAGTCAGGTCGAGTCAAGATGGTATCTAAGTCAGGTCGAGTCAAGATGGTATCCACCAGCAGGTTCGGTGTCACTCCTGGGTGTGGGGCCTGGTGGAGGAGTCGAAAACATGTTCATCCACTGGGTGTGCTGCGACATCTGAGCCTGTATGTTGTCCTCGGGATGTTGATCACCCCCCCACGTATCATGTGATGCCGACATAGACGCCTGATATCCATAGGCCCCTACGTGATGGAACGGTTCATCATGAAGAATGAGGTCGCGTCAATTAATATTGAAAACAATAAATATGAAGACACATACCTGCTGGGTGTGACGTCCGCTCTGGCTGAAACACGAAACTAGACGAGGGACCGTGCTGCTGTGGCTGTGGAGAAAACACGAAGCTCGACGAGGGACCGTGTTGCTGTGGCTGTCGAGAAAACACGAAGCTCGACGTGGGACCATAGTGTTGCGGGTGCCACGTAGAACTGCCAGGTTGGTCAGGACGGGGTGGCCTGGTTGTCGGCTGCTGTGCTAGGCGTGGACGTGGTTGATGTCGTTGCATGGAGTGACGCGGCTGCTCCTGCTCGTGCTGAACAACATCGGTTCTCCGGGTGCACGTGATAGCCTCGTACACAGTCCGTATCTTATTCTGAATTCTTTCCAAGAAGGGCTGTACCACTGGACGATGATGAAGAAGAGGTCCAGACGATAGTGATCGTCCAAAGGTGGTCACGTCGTCGTACAGTTCGCGTGTCAAGGTAGCCTGCAAATTTCCATGACGATTAATAATGTCTGTCTCTTGCACGTCAAAGTATGTGACAACATTACGTAAAGAAAAAATATCTTACCGCGTACTGCCTAGAGCCCGAAGTATCATAGCTCGGGTACATATCCGATGGAGTAGGATCCGGTAACTCCTCTGAGTGGGAGTACTCAACAATGCGTAACCGTGTTCCGGTCATGTAGCGCCGCAAATAGAGATTGAATTCATCGAGATCGAAATTGTGATTCTCGTGCCATAGATTTGTGTTTGCTGTCTCCCATTCTAACTAGCCAGTCAGCAGTTGTCCTGTTCATGCCCTTCCTTGTCGTCCTAAAATTGTGGTGTGTGTTCAACAATTACCTAAAGCTTCGAATGGAGTACTATGAAAGAAAATGCAACATTGAAAAACTGGTTAATACCTGTGGATGTCTGCTGGCACCGGGTTCTCTATAGGGGGAGGTAGCTCCAACTGCAGAAGACCAAATTGCCTCATAACCCTCTGTTGTGCCATCTCCTCGACGAAGACATCGAAGATGATCTTCGATTTTGTCATCCAGTAATCTCGGTCCCTTGTGCATAGCACAGACATACCAGCAGGGTATCTCGCTTGTATGGCTGCTTCCGTGTAGGGCTGCCAGATGACCCCGGTGTACGCATCGAACTGCTCGTTCAATGCTGTGTACGCCTTCCTGGTCTGATCACTAGCAAAGCGTCTCTGCAGAGAATAAAAGTTAGTAGCCGCTAGCATCGATCGATCTCTTGTGCAGAAAAAGTTGCATTAAACTACAACACGGTGCATACCTTGCGACGAGTCCAACACAGACAGAAAGTAGGCATGTCGATGCCGTCAACATCAAACATGGCGTCTATAGGCTCATGAACACGTACATCTGGTCGCCCTATAGAGAACCTCTCCCACGACCACAGCTGTAGGAATAGAGGGCATCCAAGAAGGGCTGGCTTTCTCGATGTAAGCTGGCAACCGTTGCACATACCTCGGTATGTAGCCGCTAACACCGCCGAACCCCAACTCCTCTGTCTGATCTGATCCGCCATCTGAGCGCTCGCTATCTCGAGTGCCATAGGGATGTAGAGGGCGCTAATAGTGGTGACATGGTTCTCCGTGAACATCACCTTGCCGAAAAGCCACAGTAAGTAGGCCTCGAGGCTCCGAGCGATCTGTTCCGCAGTCAACGGCGCCCGGAAGTTCTGGATCTGCATTAAGCGAAGAGAAAGTTTTAGTAAGCCGCAATTATTTTCTGTAAAACTTTATGCGCGATAACTTGAAGAGAATAGGTAGGGAAAATTACCCGGAAATTTAGCAACCGCTCATACTTAGGTCCGTGATGCTCCCATACCGGATCGGGAGCATCCGGAAAAACACCGTGAAAACATTCTGTAAGAGCTCGCTCCCAACCAGCCGGTGCGTCCAACGGTCCTACGGCATGACCTGCCAATGGTAGTCCGAGCAAAAGTGACACATCCTCCAGAGTAGGAGCCATCTCTCCCCATCTGAAGTGAAACGTGTGGGTCTCTGGCCTCCAACGGTCCACTAAGCAGCTCAGCAAAGACCCATCGATGGCGACGCGTTTCTCACCCGGGATAGACTCAACCAGACGCGTGAAAGGTAAAAGGCCGGCCCATTTCAACCTTCATCAGAGAACTTTTCAGTTACTGTCTCCCATTTCAACCATTAATATGCATGTCAGTGTGCAAATTAATAAAGCACGTACCGCTGAAGCCATCCTGAGTGTATCTTCCAGTTTTCCTTAGGAGTGCGAGTGACGAGAGGCTCAAGCTTGCGCTCATACCATATCGCACCACGATGACCCTTATCAATGTCCCCATTCAGCAACCACAATCCCGACATTCCTGCACATACAAAATTCAGAACAAAGTGCCACACTTAATAAAAATTCATAACATAGTGCCACACTTAATAAAAATTCAGAACATAGTGCCACACTTAATAAAAATTCAGAACATAGTGTCACACTTAATAAAAATTCAGAACAAAGTGCCACACTTAATAAAAATTCATAACATAGTGGCACACTTAATAAAAATTCAGAACATACTGTCACACTTAATAAAAATTCAGAACATAGTGCCACACTTAATACAAATTTCAGAACATAGTGCCACAGCACACTTAATATAAATTCAGAACAAACTAGTGCTAGCTTAGCTTCTTCCTCTCGCCCTTACTCCTCTACTACCTCTACCTCCTCTTCTTCCCCGGTTGCCTCGTCCACGCCCAGTGACGAAAGTGGGACAATTAGTGTCCCTATGGCCAAATTCATTGCATAGAATGCATTGCCTAGTCGGACCTCCTGCTTCAGATTCATCCATATCATTTCGGATGCGCTGACACTGCCGTCTGCCTCTACTTGTACGCATATGCTCTGGGTTTGGAATGTAACGCCTATCGGCGGGGTTGACGCTGTTGAAATTACCCATTGATCGAAAACCCATCAGCTCACCTGTCCAGGTATTGAGGACAGCCTCTTTCAGAAAATATGGAGACACAAACGATATTGCGTCCATTCCAAGCTGCCCGCAAGCAGCAAGTACATGTGAGCAAGGTAGGTGAAGCAATTTCGGTTTATTGCATGTGCACTCACACGTTGGCCAGGCTTCATTGCCAATTTTCACCTCATGCGTCCTCAACTCATTTGCACATCCGAATTTTTTGTTGGCTAAGCGGACCTCAAACCTTCTTTCTTGATTACCGATGGCGACTACAGTGTGTGACCTAGCTTTTTGCATCTTGTTGTCCATGTACTTTGTGACTCTTTCACAGTACCGTGTATTTGGGTTGTTCAAGATATGCTGCTCTGCTATTTTACGTCTGTCTCTGAAATACTTGACGGTGCCATAGAAAATACCCTCAACGATGGCTGTAAGTGGCAATGCCCGGTTTCCTCTGAGGACAAAGTTGTATGTTTCTGCGAGGTTCGTTGTCATGACACCGTACCTTGCTCCATGTGTGTCATGTAGCAAAGACCACCTCTCCAGAGGCTCATGCTCTATCCACTGCTCGAAGGTTTTAATCGACCTCCCGAGCCTTCTCCTAGTACCAGGTGGGTCAAAGCCTGGCAGGTCACATAGCCCAACAGCCTCCTCCTCCACGGCCGCTGTTCTTGTTGCCAACTGTGCAGCTACTGCTTCAACATGTGCCCTCACCGATGCATCTCTTGCAGCTTTCCTGTCCCTCACCTGTCTCTGCGTGCACACATTAAGTCTGTCGCGTATCAAATTGTACTTCCATAACTGGTTCCGCTTGCAGAGTTTTTTGAACAGATTCATCAGGTTCTTATTTCTAAACTGCGAGAAGAAATTAGCCCCGAGATGGCGCATGCACCAACGGCTCTGCAAGTCCTGCCATGGAACTTGTTCCTCAGGGCCTGGGTTTGTCAGTGTCCTTATCGCACTGAGTATACCTGCATGCCTGTCATGAAGGATGCACACATTCGGCTTCTCCTTGACAACTGATATTTTCAACTGCCTGAAGAACCATGTCCAACTTTCAATGTTCTCACTCACCACAAAAGCAAATGCCAGTGGGACGACTTGATTTTGGCCGTCTTGACCTATGGCTGTCAGTATCTGACCCTTGTACTTGCCTGTGAGAAAAGTACCGTCAACACATATCACCGGTCGGCAATGCCTGAAAGCTTCGATGCATACACCGAAAGAGAAGAAGAGACGATGCAAAACCCTCACAGTTGGGAACTCTGGCATGAACATGTCTTGGATATCGATATAGGTGCCTGGATTCCGCTGCTGCAGGGTGTGGAGGAGGTGGACAACAGAGTCATATGCACCAAAATAAGAACCAAATCTCCTCTCAAGCGCTGCATGCTTAGCCCTCCAAGCCTTGCCATAAGAAATTCTGTACTTCAACCTGGCGAACACTTTTGTCTGCACTGCCTTCACTTCCATAGCTTTGCCTTGCACTATCTCATCGTAAAACAGTCGAGCAATAAGCGTGGATGAAAGGTTGGCATGATCTTGAGGGATGCAGGGAATAAGACAAGTGTGATTAACTAAGTCACTTATCACCCAACTTGTGCCATACTTAGGGAGAAAGCCGTGCACCCTTGCGGGACAATCTGCATTCTTGCATACCATTGTGAGGAATTTCTGACTGGACACCTCAGCTTTGAAAACCCTTTGCGTGGACATTGCCCAATTAATTATTGCATCCTTCAGGGCTTGCTTGTTCGGATACATAGCACCCGTCGCAATATTGTTCTGGTGATATTGCCAGGCTGAATCATGTCCATCATTCACGGTCATTGCAGATGATAAGTCATGATTCCACCATGCAGGATTCGGGACCTCCTCTGCATTTTCTTCTTCATCTGACTCGTCAGAATCATCGGCATGACCCCTTTCAACATCGGTGTCTTCTTCTTCCATCTGGTTCTGCATGTGCCCATCTACCTCGTCAGCGTCCACCTCGCCATTGTAATCACCATCGGCATTTCCTCCTTCTACCTGACTACTCTGTCCTGGTTCATAACCATAAGCATTTCCTCCTTCTACCTGACTGCTCTGTCCTTGTTCGTAACCATAAGCATTTCCTCCTTCTACATGACTGCTCTGTCCTTCGTAGCCACCCTCCCCTTCATGTGCAGTGACCTCCTTCACGACGGGAAGCACTAAAGCAACAGGATTGCATCCCCTTCGTTCACAACCTTGTAACCACCGCACCCAATCGGAGTCTCCCTCTATTGGCCTCAAATAAAAGTAAATTTTTAAACTTGACCGTGTCCACAATGCATGAACACCGACGGTGTGTGTTTCAGTATCAAGACCTAAACTTGCCGCAATCCATTCTTTCAACTGACTAACAGACCATGTTTGTGGTGCGCTGATTGCAACCTCTATGTGAGTAAATTCACTCAGATCTGCTCCCAACTCATTTGTTTGGACAGTACCAGGACCATAGTAAAATCTCAACTTCACTACATCGGACATCTCGACTCACCTATTTTTTTTCAACATAGAAATACAAGTATTAGACATGTCTATATATATTACCAGGACCATAGTAAATAATATAATAAATAGGCCCATGTTTACTAATAATAAATAGGCCTCAAATAATAATAATAATATAACTGACAAATATGATAATTCAGTTTATTTGAATTATATGGCCATGTTGATGTATTTTTTATTTTAATCTATGTTAAAATAATTTAGAAAAAGGCATGCGTCTTATTTCTACGATCATGTAAAATTCTTCCTTGCAAAGAAGTTTTTTTGTTAAACTACAGCGTGGCCGTTTAAAAAAAAACAGTGTGGCATTGCTTGTTATGGGTTAAACTTTAGAAAATACGCATAATAAAGGTTAGCGGGTAATCCGCTTCATATTGGCATCGGGTACGGACTGAAACGTTTTTTAACATGTAGTTCTACTTTTCCTATTTTTTGTTTGCTTATTAAATTTTCATCAAACTGACATGCTATGCACATGCCGACCCCAACTCTTCAAAAAAAAACTTGTCTCTTCTTTCCAACTTTTTATTCATGTTTCCAACTTCTTATCCCGCACCTGTGTACGTGTCAAGTATTAAGCAACAACTTATTATCCCACTAACAACTAATACAATTCACACACCTACAACTATATTACGAATATTTGCCGTAGCAACTACAAATATTTACGTATACTACCGGGGCAAATAACAATAATCGCACACAAATTTATTTTCACATCGAACGAAGCGTGCGTGCGAACGAATAATATTTACGTATACTACCGGGGCAAATAACAATATTTCCGTATACTACCGGGCCAAAAAACAATAATCGCACACAAATATTTACATATACTACCGCGGCAAATAACAATATTTACGTATACTCCCGGAGCACCTACGAAAAATAAAATGAGGGCTGAAATATACCCTTAAAGCGTGCGTGCGAACGAAGAACGAAGAACGAAGAACCACGAACGACGAACGACGAACGACGAACGACGAACGACGAACGACCTCCACCACCACCACCTCCACCACCTCCACCACCTCCACCACCACCACCACCACCACCACCTCACCACCCCAACTGCCCCAACTTCACCACCACCACCTCCACCAAAATGCTCACCACGACCACCACGAGCTACCCCGTCAGTAGATCGACACCTCTTTTGGCTGCCCTAAATGAGTTGAACCCATTCACGGTGCCAAAATCGCGAAAATGTAGCTCATTTAGGTGTACAAATGTGTGCCATTTTTCTGTAGAGAGAGGAGGAGGAAGAACACAGCAGAATGAGCCACGGGAGAAGAATAATGGAGGAAGGAGAGGATATGGGCGGGCAGGGGAGAAGAAATAATGCAGGAAAGAGAGAAGGAGAGGATAAGGGCGGGCTGGCCAGCGCGCGTCAGGTCGGCAGCACCCTGTCGGCCACCAGGTGGCCGATCGGCGGGCGGCAGCCCGACAGGGGCGCACCACGCCGACAGGCCGCTGCCTCCCCCCTTGCGACGTGGCACGACCAACCACAGGCCGCCGCGTGGCTGCCCGGCCTGCAGTCGGCCTCCTGATAGCCGATCGGCCTGCTGTGGGCCGACTGGGCTCAGTCGGCCTGCAGTGGGCCGACGGTGTATTATTCTTGTAAATTCTTTTTTCTGCGTATTATTTCTGTAATTTAAAAAAAATTGTATTATTTAAAAAAATTTAGCTACTCCAGGTGTGTGCTAGCTTTATTTTCATCTTCAAACATGTACAAGCTTGCATATATTTGCTTTGATTTCTTTAATTTTGTGAATGATTACGTAGTCCAAGTAATGTTGTTTCTGCCAGATCAAGCTAGGGCCATGACGCTGCCATCAACCATGGCATCCTCCTTAGAGAATGTTGAGGCGGCTCGAGATTGGTACCATGATCAGCCGCTGCTGCAATCAAGCAGGCAGATGGGTGACCTGGAGGGGAAATGGGAGGAAAAGTGCGATAATAAGGCGGAGGGCGATGACTATGAGGAGGAAAAAACTGCGTAGGAGCTGTTCGGCAAGGGTTCAAAGGCAATAAAGATGGGGACTTCGTTGGCGCTGTAGACTGCCTTAGCCGCGTCCTCGAGATCAGGTTAGGCCATTAGCGTTCTTCATTTCCACCTGCTGCTCTTATTCCAAAGCCTGGCTGAGGCGTAGATACATATGGATTGTTGGATACAAATTTCCAATTCGTTCATATCTCCTTGTGGATATTATTGGTGTGTTTTCATCATATGTTGGATACAAACTTGCAATTAGTTTCTTTGCAATTTTGACTTATGTAGCCTGGTCTGGGAGATGAGTTAAGCTAGGTTTAGGATGTTATACACTTATACTGATCAGTGCAAGGTGGTTAATTACTAACACTATTTGGGAGTTCAAACTTGGCCTTCTTACGCTATGATGTGTGCATTATAACAAGCACCCCACCAAAGTGTATGTTCTTCAGCCATAGGTGTTATTCTACTTAGGTATTCCGTCGCAGTACTGTTTATACTTGAAAAAGTGACACTTAATAATCTGCATGAGCAATAGGCAGTTATTAGAACTTACAAATCAATAATGAACATAGTTAGCACCTTTGTCCTGAGATACTGCGGCAGTTAGTTTTGATTGCCGCGTTCTTTCACGGTCTTATGTTATATGCTCAACCGTGACGCGCCAACAAATTTACGGCCTGCTATCACCTAGGGGGTAAATTAAGTTTCTCCGAAGTGTTTTGGCACATATGGAAAATATGGATATAGCTATACAGAACCCAAGAGTGCAGTGAAACAAAAAAGTGAAGGTAGGGCCGGCACTATGTTTCTGAGAGCCCTGGGGTGGAGTCGACCATAGGGGCCCTTAAGGCTATATATAAGTATGTGTAAACACGTATATATACATGTATGTGTCTACTTTCACCTGCAAAATATTAAAATTAATTTCCAGCCACACATTCTTAGTTTGAGATGTCTAATAATGATTGTTGAGCAACACCATACTGCGATAAAAAGACTAAAAGAATAGTATGGTTATCTGAGATAAGAATCAAATTTGGATAACTCCATAGACAATAATACTTCTGTGCTTTAGAAAAAAGCTTCTCCGGGCATTCCTTGATGCAAAATAATTAATGACAAAATTAAGATTAATGGTGTCTAAGATATCCCCCTATTTTCTTTGTGCTTCAATAAACGGGTCCACATTTTAACACCTGAATTTGTGAAGGAGAGTAAATACATAATAAAATTATAATTTTAGAAACTAGAACTCCAACATGCTTGGGTGGGGTACTGGTAAGGAGATGAGGATAAATAATTGATGGACGTACATGTACTAATGTACTAATGTGTGGGTGGCGCTCTTAGTCTCTCGTCTGTGTGGAGGCGCTCCTGGGAGGAGATAACGGCCAGCCCCTCCTTTCCTAGGTCAGTCATGGGCTGGGCCCTATGAGCTGAAATGGAGATGGGCCAAGCCCTATACCGGTTCAACACTCTCCCTCAATATGGGTGGTAAATATCTATCAACCCCATCTTGTCACATGCCAAGTTAGAGTCCTTTGTTCCCAGTCCCTTCGTCAAGCAATCTGAAACCTGATGCCCAGAGCTGACATGAGTAAGGTTGATGATTCCAACATCTTCTCATTAATGAAGAAGCGATCAATTTCCACATGTTTTGTCCTATCATGTAGAACTGGGTTATTGCTTTGCTTATAGCTGACTGATTGTCACACCACACTCTCAAGGGTCCCTTCCTCAGAAGTTTCAACTCGCTCAGTAGGTTCTTCACCCCGAGCATCTCACTCAACCCTTGAGATAAAGCTCTATACCCAGCTTCTGCTGTTGATCTAGATACAACTGCTTGTTTCTTGCGTCTCCATGACACCAAATTTCCTCCCACAAACACACAGTAGCTTGAAGTTGATCTTCTATCATCTAGATAACTGCCCCAATCAGTCACTATAGCCATCCACATCAAGGAGTCCACTCTTCACATACTACAACCCTTTACCCGCAGTGCCCTTCAAGTATCTCAGGATTCTGTGCACTGTATCACGATGCCCACTCCTTGGTCCATGCATGTATCTGCTCACCACTTCCACGGCATACGCAAGCCTGGTATGACACAAGTATAGTACCTCCCAACCAGTTTATGATAATCTTCCTTATTTACTAGCTCACCTGATTGAGCTGTCACTTGATAATTTTGTGCAATCGACATAGGGGTTGCACGACATCCCATCATGCCCATGTCACTCAAGAGATCGAAGGTGTATTTCCGTTCTCACAAAGATATTCCCTTCTTTGTTCGGTCCACTTCAATGCCATGGAAGTATTATAGGTTGCCCAAATCCTTTACGCACCCCTTCAATCTCTTTATTTCCTCACCATCTCTAGCGATGACAATGTCATCCACGTAAACTGCAAGAATGGTGATCTTCCGATGAGTGTATGTAGAACACCGTGTGGTCACCATTACATTGACCATTCCCCGTAGCATAGACAACACATTTGAACCTATCGAACCAAACCCTCGGCGATTGCTTCAGTCCATACGAGGATTCTTCAGTCTACGTACCTTCCCTGTAGTCTGTTCCGTATCAAAACCTGGTGGTATACTGTTATGACCGGCTTACTGTATAGCCGAAGGAGGCCCAATGGCGCAGGCAATTAGGGGCCTGGCCCAAGTTATCTTATCGTTTAGGGGCTTAGCCCAATTATCGTATTACGAGGATTATATAAACTCATGTAAAGACTCGTTTTGAAGTTAAGCAGAAGCATTCATATTTGCTCGGCTTCCTTAAGGAGCTGGGAACCCTAACCCTAGCCGCACCCTGCGCCCCCCCTCTCTCTCTCTCTCGCGATCACGGCGCCCCAGCGCCATCAGCCGCGCCCTCCTCCTCGCCAACCCTCCTCCTCGCCAACCCTCCTTCCACCCCTATAACTTGAGAGCTCGTCCTGGTAGGGGCCCGGTTCCTATCAATCTGGTATCAGGTGTCTCAGGCTCGATCATGTCTGCGCCGCCGCCCACCCCCTCCCTCTCGCTGCCGATCGCCTCTTCGTCATCGCTGACCACCGCGGCCGGTACGCCGTCCCTCACCGCTCCGCTCTCCTCCGCCGCCGGGACATCACCCGTGGCCGCCCCTGCCGTCCTCACCCCAGAGGAGATGTCGGCGGCGCCCCGCGACCTTACTTAGGCGGTCCAGGGCATCCGCCACTTCCTCGCGGGGCCCTATGGGCCGCAGCCGGCCACCCCTATCGCCGCCATCACCGGGCCGCCGCAGCTCCCGTGGTAGCCGCCACCCCCGGCGCTCTCAGTCGCCCCCAGCCTACCGTTGCTGCAGCAGCTGCAGCTGACGCCGCTGCCACCGGCAACCTCGGGGCCGAGCCTTCCGCTGATGGCGGCCGGGTTACCCATCCACCAGGTTCGGTTTCCCCCGTCGCCTTCTCCGCTGCGCGGTCCTCCGCATCGGTCTACACCATGGCTCCGGGCCAGCCGCACGTGTTGTCCTTGCCGGCGTCGCCCCCGACCATCCCGTTCGGCGAGAGTCCGGGCTCCGCCGAATCCTACGCCGGCGTCGACGGGCCCCTCTTCCAGGGTGGCCCCCTCATGCCCACCTACTCGGCGGCATCGTCCTTGCTGCTCCGCGCCGATGAGGTGTACCCCTTCGTCGTCCACGGCCAGACACCACCGCGCTTCTCCAAGCTTGAGTTTGGCACCTACGACGGCACCGTGGACCCCTGAACTAGATCAATCAGCACGACCAATTTTTCAGGGGGCAACGCACGCTCGTGTCTGACCGCACTTGGTTCGCTTCCTATCATCTACGAGGCGCCGCCCAGACGTGGTATTACGCCCTCGAGCAGGACGAGGGCGGCATGCCCCCATGGGAGCGCTTCCGCGAGCTTTGCCTCTTGCGCTTCGGGCCGCCGGTACGCGGGAGTCGCTGGCGGAGCACGGGCGCCTACCCTTCACCTCTACGGTGCAAGACTTCACCGACCGCTTCCAGGCCCTGGCATGCCACGTGCCCGGCGTGACGGCTCGCTAGCGGGCCGAGTTCTTCGTTGGCGGTCTGCCGGATCATATCCGCGTGGACGTGGAGATGCGGGGCCCACAGGATCTCCAGACGGCCATGTACTATGCCCGTGCCTTCGAGCGCCGCGCGGTGACCATCCAACAGGCATCACCATCCTGGGGCGCCCGCCCGGCTGCCCGGCCGCCACCGACACCACCAGCGCCGGGGCATCCTGCCCAGGCTGCCGCGGCGCCCAACCCCCTGGCAGCGCCACGCCCTTTCCGTCGGCTCACCCCTGCCGAGCAGCTCGAGCGCCGTCGCCAGGGTCTGTGCTACAACTGCGATGAGCTCCACGTGTCGGGCCATGTCTGTCCGCGACTCTTTTACTTGGAGGTTGCGGATTACATTGAGGACACCGTCGCCGACGGGCTCGGCGATCTGCCCGCCCTAGTCGCCGCGGAGGTAGCGCCGGCACCCGCTCCGGCGACCGCCCTCTTGGTCTTCCTCCATGCCCTAGCGGGTATACGAGCGGAGAAGGCTGCTGCTGCCGGTGATGATCAACGGCGAGCGCCTCCTGACATAGCTGGATACGGGCTCCACCCATAACTTCCTGCCAGCGTCGACCATGCGTCACTTGGCGCTCCAGCCGACGGGCGGGGAGCAACTCAGGGTTACCGTGGCTAACGGTGATCGCCTCCACTATTAGGGGATTGCGCGACATGTTCCCATCATCGTCGGCGACGAGCACTTCACCATCACGTGTTGGCATTGACTTGGGCTGCTTTGACTTCATCCTCGACGTCGACTTTTTGCGGACCGTGGGTCCCATCCTCTAGGACTTTGATGCTTTGATGATGGTCTTCTAGCGCCTGGGTGGCCCTTCTTCAGCAGCGCTCCATCCACAGCTGACGGCGACCGCCGCCGAGCCCAAGCAGCCCCTGTTGGCGCGTCTCTTGCAACAGAACAATGACCTCTTCGACGAGCCCTAGGGCCTCCCGCCAGCCCGAGTCTACGACCACAGCATTCACCTGCTCCCTGGCACAGCTCCCGTGGCGGTCCGTCCATACCGCTACCTCCAGCTGCAGAAGGACGAGCTGGAGCGGCAGTGTGCGGTCATGCTTGCCCTGGGCATCATCCGGATCTCGACCTCGCCGTTTTCGGCGCCGGTTCTCCTCGTTCGCAAGGCGAACGACACATGGCGCTTCTGCATCGACTATCATGCTCTTAACGCCAAGTCGCTCAAGGACAAATTTCCCATTCCGGTCATCGATGAGCTCCTGGATGAGCTACATGGGGTGTGTTTCTTCACCAAGCTCGGCCTCCGTTCGGGAAATCACCGGGTGTGGATGCATCCGGATGATGTCGAGAAGACGGCCTTTCACACTCACCACGGCCACTTCGAGTTTTTGGTGATGCCTTTTGGCCTCTCCAATGTCCCGACGACATTTCAGGCTTTCATGAACGATGTCCTCTGCTCCTACTTGCGCCGGTTTGTGCTCATTTTCTTTGATGATATTCTTATCTACAACTCATCGTGGTCGGAGCACCTACATCACGTGGCCATCGTCTTCAACGAGCTTCGAGCGCACCATCTGCACTTCAAGCGCTCGAAGTGCTCGTTCGGCACGATATCGGTTGCCTACCTCAGCCACGTCATCTCGGTGGAGGATTCGCTATAGATGCCGAAAAGGTGGCGGCTGTCGCAGCTTGGCCGACGCCGCACTCGCCGCGGGCCCTCTGCGGTTTCCTGGGCCTCGCGGGCTACTACCGGAAGTTCATCCGGGAGTTCGGCCTCATCGCGGCTCCGCTCACGCGCCTGTTGCGCCGCGACGCCTTCTCCTGGGATACTGAGGCGACCGAGGCGTTTTAGACCCTCAAGCAGGCTCTCACTACGGGGTCAGTCCTCCAGATGCCTGAATTCGACAAGTTGTTAATGGTGGACTGCGACGCCTCGGGCGTGGGGTTTGGCGCCGTCCTTCATCAGGGCGACGGGCCACTCGCCTTCTTCAGCAATCCTTTCGCCGTGCATCATCACAAGCTCGCGGCCTATGAGAGGAAGCTTATCGGCCGCAGCCTATGAGAGGAAGCTCATCGGCTTGGTACAGGCTGTGCGCCACTGGCGGCCATATCTATGGGGGCGACCGTTCCGTGTTCGCACGGATCACTACGGCCTCAAGTTCTTGTTGGACCAGTGCCTCTCCACCGTGCCGCAGCATCAGTGGATCAGCAAGTTGTTCGGCTTCGACTTCACCGTCGAGTACCGCCCGGGTCGCCTCAACACTGTGGCGGACACGCTGTCCCACCGCGACGCCGACCCCGACTCAGACGCCGTCGACACCGCGGGGACGGTGCTCTGCATCCGCTCGGGGCCCTCCTTTGCCTTCATCGACGACATCCGCCGTGCCACCGCGAGCGCCCCGGATGCACAGCTCCTCCGTCAGCGCCTCACGGACGGCGACCTGGAGGAACCATGGCGCCTGGACGACGGCTTGCTTCTGCACGGGCGCCGACTCTTCGTGCCGGATCACGGCGACCTCCGCCACCAGGGCCTGTTGCTGTCTCACTCGGCCGGCCACAAGGGTGTGCAGAAGACCCTCCACTGTCTCCGAGCAGATTTCTACATCCCCGGCGACCGCGCGCTGGTACGAGACTGGGTGCGGTCTTGTGTGATTGTGCCAGCGCAACAAGACGGAGACACCGCAGCCGGCGGGATTGTTACAGCCCCTTGAGGTGCCCTCTCAGATCTGGGCCGACATCTCCATGGACTTCATCGAGGGCCTTCCTAAGGTGGGCGGCAAGTCCGTCATCCTTACGGTGGTCGACCGCTTCTCCAACTATGCACACTTCATCGCGCTCGGCCATCTCTACACCGCCACCTCCGTCGCGCGGGCCTTCTTCGACGGCATCGTCCGCCTCCACGGGTTCCCCTCTTTGATTGTCAGCCCGTGATTCAGTGTTCACTGGCCATGTCTGGCGCGATCTTTTTCGGATGGCGGGCGTGCAGCTGCGCCTCAGTACGACATTCAACCCCCAGACGAACGGCTAGTCCGAGGTGTTCAACAAGGTGATTGCTATGTACTTACATTCTGTTACATGTGATCGGCCACGTGCTTGGGTGGACTGGCTCTCTTGGGCGGAGTACTGCTACAACACCTCCTACCACTCCGCCCTGCGTGCCACGCCCTTCGAGGTGGTCTATGGTCGCCCTCCACCACCCATCCTGCCGTTTCAGCCTGAGACGGCCCGGACTGAGGCGGCGGCCGAGCTTCTCCGCAGCCGGGATGAGATCCTTGCCGAGGTGCACCAGCGTCTTCTCCACGCCCTTCGAGGTGGTCTATGGTCGCCCTCCACCACCCATCTTGCCGTTTCAGCCTGAGACGGCCCAGACTGAGGCGGCGGCCGAGCTTATCCGCAGCCGGGATGAGATCCTTGCCGAGGTGCGCCAGCGTCTTCTCCAGGCCCAGCAGTTGTCCAAGAAGTACTACGACGCACACCACCACGAGGCAGAGTATGCGGTGGGAGACTGAGTGTGGCTGCGTCTGCTCCACCACACTACGCAGTCACTGGACCCGCGCGCTAAGCGCAAGCTGGGTCCCCGCTATGCGGGGCCGTTTCCGGTGCTGGAGCGCATCGGCAACGTCGCCTACTGCCTTCAGCTGCCATCTGGCGTTCGCATCCATGACTTCTTCCATGTGGGCTTGTTGAAGCCTTTCCGTGGCGAGCCACCGGCGGCCACGCCGGACCTCCCTCCGACCTCCGAGGGCCGTATCCTTCCTAGTCCAGTGAAGGTGTTGAAGGCACAACAGAGTTGCGGTGTTTGGCGCTTGTTGATCCACTGGCAAGGCCTTCCGAAGAGGACGCCACTTGGGAGCTCCTCGACGAGTTTCGCAAGCACTTCTCGGACTTCCAGCTCGAGGACGAGCTCTTTGCGTAGGCCGGGAGAGATGTTATGACCGGCTTACAGTATAGCCGGAGGAGGCCCAATGGCGCAGGCAATTAGGGGCCTGGCCCAAGTTATCTTATCGTTTTAGGGGCTTAGCCCAATTATCGTATTACAAGGATTTTAGAAACTCATGTAAAGACTCGTTTTGAAGTTAAGCAGAAGCAATCATATTTGCTCGGCTTCCTTAAGGAGACGGGAACCCTAACCCTAGCCGCACCCTGGGCCCCCTCTCTCTCTCCCTCGCGATCACAAGGGCATAGCAATCAGTTTCAGGTGCATAGAATTCTCATGCCCTTGTGAAGGAGGGTTGGCGAGGAGGAGGTCAGTCTTGATCACCTGCACCTGAAACTGATTCTTCACAAGGGCATGAGAATTCTGGAAACAACTAAACGCCTCATCCTTATGACGCATCAAATAAATCCAAGTCATACGAGAATAACATTCGATAAAGGTAACAAAGCACTTATTCCGTTCACTGCTGGGCCAGTCCATACATCCGAATGAATAAGCATAAAAGGAGCTATGCTCCTAAGCCCCTTCCTCACATATGAGGCTCTTGTGTGTTTTGCATATTCTCAAGCATCACATGTCAACTTGCCCTTGCCTATTCCACACATAACATCCGGAGATATTCTACTCATCTTATCAAGATACATGTTCCATCCTACAGTGATGGATTATCGACTGCTTCTCCTTGTCCTCCATTGTCGCAGCACACCAAGTCCGGTTGCACCCCGTTGTCCATATACTAGAGCCCCCTATGCCTAGTGCTAGTCCCAACTGTCTGCCTCGTTTGTCGCTCCTCAATCAAGCAAATGAACTTGTCAAGAGTCACACGACGGTCTATTTGCTCAATTAGAGCACTAAAAGAGACCAAATTGACATGAAAACCTGACACATGTAAAAACATCTGATAGGGAAATGGTCGAAGTGCACTTTACTGTGCCAACCCCTTTGATAGGTTGTTTTGTACAATCGACACTTTGAATGGTGCCGTTATGAGTAGCAGGGTGCTTATTGTAAGACTCAAACACACCGACTTTACCCGCAACATGCTTATATGCACCAGAGTCTAGAGCCCACTCTAGACCAGTCCTGTGAGCAGCAATTGTGGCCTTCTCACTGTCACCTTCATCTTTCCCTAATAATAAAGCTTGGATGTCTGAACCCCTAAATTTAAATGTAAAACTGGGATCAAAATTACAATTTCTGCGCTCCCTATGTTATAGGAAGTAGAATCAAGATCTTTGTTTATATGTTAGATAAGATTGTTGGTATAATCTTTGTGTGGTCCTTTTCTATTGTCAAATTATATTATGCAGACTTTCATGATACACACAGATTGACGTCGCCTCTGACCTCCGCCTGTTGTGCTCCTGTTGATGTCCACGCCACCCACATCCACCCGGCAACTGCCCGTGTCGGCTGCCATCGTCAGTCTACCACGAGCCCACGCCGTACCCATCCGCATCTGCCTCGCCTTGAGGCCACAGCAGCACCCCTGCCCTCCTGCCCCTGCTGGCAGCCGCGACCCTCGGCCTATCGCTGTAGCAACACTGCTCCCATGTGTTGGCCTCACTATCTCATCTCACTACCGGACTCGCGCCCTATGCCTACAGCCCAGGGCCGTCGGCATAGGTCCTTTGCCGTCGGCATAGATCTATGCCTACGGCTGCCGTCGGCATAGCCCCGTCGGCGTAGATCACGTCAGCGTAGTCCTGTCAGACCGTCGGCGTAGTATAGCCGTCGACATAGTTTAGCCGTCGGCAGTGTTTTTCGCCTGACGGCAACGGGCGGCGCCGTCAAAAGAGCTAACGATTCACGGAATGCCACGTGGCAGAGGTATGCCGACGGCCAAGCCGTCGGCATACCACTGCCACGTGGCACTCCGTGGTGCCTCCTGGTGGCAGGGCTATGCCTACGGCAAAGCCGTAGGCATAGATGAAATCTATCATCTATGCCTACGGCTTTGCCGTAGGCATAGCCGTGCCACGTGTCGTCCCCTGGTGCCTCTTGGCGGCAGGGCTATGCCTACGGCAAAGCCGTCGGCATATGTTTCCATCTATGCCGACGGCTTTGCCGTAGGCATAGCTCTGCCACGTGGCGCGTCCTGGGAAGTCCTGGGCTTATATATGCCGACGGCTTTGCCGTAGGCATAGTTTCTTTTTTTCCCTGTTTTCTCTTTTTCAATTCATTTGACAGCATTTCAAAGCACAATAATATGGGATTATGCAGAAATATGACAGTTCATCATCTAAACATACTCAAGTCCATCATCATCATTTAAACATAGTCAAGTTCATCATCTAAAACTCATCATCGGCGAAAGTTCATGAACATAAAAGTAGTGCAAGACATGGAACATCATAAAAGTAGGAACATGAAAGGTATGGCACGACGGCCACATGCACGGAATCATCATCGACATCAAGCAAGACCACCTCCGCCAAAACCACCACCGCCAAGACCACATCCGCCAAAATTGCCACCGCCAAAACCGCCACCGCGACCACCATCACTCTGGAAGATCGGAGTGACTGGGGTCGATGGAGCAGGAGTCGAGCCACCGGTCCCCTACATGTTTGAGAGAAGATTCTAACGGTAAATATGATATGATAGTGTTGAATGAATGAGAACTAGTTTGTCAGTAGTTAGGCAAATGTACTAACCAGACTATTACTGCCTAGTGCCACCCATTCATCGAACGTGGGCACGTGTGGGGGTTCTCCCGCAGGTGGTGGTGGGGGTCCCATTTGTGGTGGATCCATGCGGTTACTCCAAGACGCCAACATAGCCTGGATGTTAGTTAAACAAGCAAACTAGAAGGTCAGAAGGAATGAAAGTGCAAAAATTTAGCTTGGTTTTAAGAGGGCAAAACTAACCGCCATCATATGACGGTTGTAATCATCGTTTGCCTTCACTCGTTGCAAGTACTCTCGCACCTCGAGATTCCTATGCTCAACAAAGGCCTTATATGCCTACATAATTTAGGTTGTTTCTAAGTGAGCAATGCTGAAAATAAACTGAGAATGCTAGAGAGAAAAAGATAAAGGGGAAGTACTTACAACATGTTGGCGGGCTAAGGGAGTCTGTGAACGCCCCGTACTCTCTAGCTGGCTCGAGTAGGTAGACCGAAGTCGTGTGTACGAGATCGAAGGAGTGATCAAGCCATCGAAACACGGATACCGGCCATGTGACTTCCCCTGGATGGCCACCACCGCCGTGTCATCGATCTGAGACTGGGCGACCTCAGCAACAGGAACATCCGAATGCAACTTCTGAAAGTGCTGAGTGTAAGACTCCAGGTGCTCCTCGGTCTTGCCGTAGTACTGGCTCTCGCCCTCCTTGGGATCACTCCGCTCGCGGGCCAGCTTCCACGACTCAATGTCTGAGAGGGGCCTCTTCAACTTGTCCTCCTGCAACGTCAAACAGAAGTTAGCCATACATAAGAACATGACGGTAAAGAAGAACAAAAATGCATCATGCATATAGATATACCTTCATGGCCTTGAAGCCCCAGTGGTTCCTGTTTCCTTGGCCGTGTGTCCCGTTTTTTCCACGGTTAGCCCGGGCCTTGATGCTCTTGGCAGCAAACTCTGCATCGTCGCCGAGCCACCTATCCACCAAACTCGCCCATCCGTCATGCCTTCCGTAGCACCAACGAGGAACAACCTATGCAAATTTTGGAAGCATGACATGTGAGCACGAAACATATAGTTGACTGCTTGAAACAATGAAAAGTTAGTAATAGTTACCATCATGAACTGCTCCCTATTCAAGGTAAGTTGTTGCTTCTGCGCTTGAGTTTTGGTCATCTTTTGGTGCAGGTAGGAGTGGTAGTACTGCGAGACGGCAACCCAGCGCACCTCGTACTGCAACTGACGAGCTTTTTTCTTCACAGCCGCAAGCAAGACCACGTCGGCTCTGGCCTTGTGCTCATCAAGAACTCTATAGAGTTGCTGCAATCATGCATAAACCAGAAGCAAACAAGGCATGAGTTGAGTGATTCAATGATAAACTATGAACGAAACTGAAGACAAGTGATTCAGAAGAGAACTTACCCAAAATTTGGTGATCACGGCCTTAGCGGCCGTCCCGTACTCCGCGTTGCTGCGAGCCTCGTAGTGGGCCCAGCTCGTGGCCAAAACCCGCAGCTGCGGGTCCCTGTCTGGCCGCGGGCAGAATAGGCCAGGCCAAAAATCCTTCAACAGGACAGTGATAATGCCGTTCGGTTTACGGCCCTTTCCGCGAAGGATCCAGTTACTACAAAAGAATCAAAGGATTGCCATGTGTACAATAAGAAAATGTTGTCTTGTGTTGAAAATATGATTGAGAGGCACTTACTCTGTCCCCGCGGGTTCAATGAGCCACTTGTGCGCCTCGATAGAAGGTGGTGTAAGTAGTCCGGCATTACCACGCAGCCACCCCTGCGGAGCACCTGGTGGCAAGGTACCCCACAACTCGCGATCAACCTCCCCTCCACCACCCTCCTGGCCCTCCTCCTCACCCTCCTCCTCGGCCTCCTCCTCCTCGGCCTCCTCCTCCTCGCCCTCCTCCTCCTCACCCTCCTCCTCCTCAGTCTTTTTATAAAATCAAGATACCGAAGAACCTTCACAGGGATTTTTAGTTGCTGCTTCTGACCATGCTTATCGACCACCTCAATATACCGAGAGGAACCGCACTTCCTACAGTAGTTGTCATCCGCATACTCATGCCTAAACAAAAGGCAATTCTTTGGACAAACATGTATTTTCTCATAGTCCATGGAGAGCGCCTTCATGATTTTCTTCGTAGCGTACATGCTTTTTGGCAGTTCATGGCCCTCAGGCAGGCTGTTAGCCCATACTCCCAGAAATGCTTCGAAGCAACCTCGACTACAGCCGTACTCAGCCTTGACTGCCATCAGTTGCGAGATGGCATCCAGCACAGACAGCTTGGCACCCTCATAGAGAGGTTTCTTTGACGAGGCCAAGATTTCCAGGAAGGCCTTTGCGGTTTCCTCCGGCTCCTCCGGTTCATTCGCTGAATGTGACGGAGGTGTCGGCTGTGCAGCAAAGACATCATCTAGCATGTCTCTAACCCCATCGTCCTCATAACCAGCGACGCGTTGTCGTATCACCTCCTCTCTACCACGGTCCCGTTGGGCAAAGTTTATCGGCATATTAAAGTTGGGCATAAATCCATGCGTGCGAAGGTGCTTAGTCATTTCACTCTTATCTCTGCGGATATGTCTCTTACATTTGGCACACGGGCATTCTGGCACCATCCTCATTGGACTACGGAATATCTGTTTCAAAAACACATCAGTTTTCTCGACCCACTCTGTTGTTACTTGATTCCGACGGAAAAACCCACTATACATCCACTGATTATCTGCCATCTCTGCTTTATTGGAAGCCACACAACAAAATTAAGGATTCATTTAAATTACTCACATCAATATTTTATTTTTTTACAAGGTTGACGAGAAATGACATTTAATCCACCTACATCTCTAATAGGTAAAGATGGGTCCTAATCCCACCCGAGAATGTGTAGATTGAGTACGTTGTCCATGCTCTACCCCATTCCGAGACAAAATTTCGGCATCACCTCCCCGCTGTTCTCCAAATACACGTCTCGGCAAAATGCCGAGAGAATGTGCATCCGGAGAACAACAGGGAGGCGCCGCCGAAATCCTGTCTCGGAACGGTGTAGAGCATGAACAACGTACCCAATCTACACATCCTCGGGCTGTCCTTGGAAAGCGCTGGACAATCCGAAAGAGATGCGATGATAAATATGCAATTGAATGCATATTTATCGATGCAACCCTTTCGGACGGGAGACCTAGGTTACGCGACTAGATGTGAAAATTTAATCTAGTGACATGGAAAAAAAAAGTGGACGAGGTCATGGAATTGTTGCTCACCCTCTGATGTAGTCGATCAAAGGAGAGGGACGATCGTGGACCAACACCTCCAACGTCGACAATCACTCCACGAAGATGGAACACTACAAATCCTGTTAATTACACCGAGTGGAAAAAATTTAGGTCATCACCTCACATTAAGCATTGATACTTTTAACTATGAAAAAAAATCATGTTTCGTCAAGTGTCAAATTTTGTCCTTCAATTTTTTTAGCAAGATCATCATGATTAAATAACCACTCATCATATCATAATTTTGCAGCACATCTCACATAGCTACTTAACATTAAGCATTGACACTTAAAACTATGAAAAAAATCATATTTTGTCAAGTGTCAAATTTTGTCCGGTTTAATCACATCCAACATCTAACATCTCATCCATCTAACATAACCACTCACATCCAACATCTCACATAACCACTCATCACATCCAACATCTAACATCCAACATCCATCTAACATCCAAATGACAAGATCTCAAATGACAAGATCATCATCTAACCTAACAATCTAACATCCAACATCCATCCATGCATTCATTCATCCATCCAACAGTACCAAAAAATGAAAAAAAAAATGAAGAAAAAAAAGTAGCTCACCGAGAGGGGCGTGGCAGGGGGCGCGGCGGTGGAGGGGATGGTGAGGCAGGGGCGGTCGGGGACGGGAGGGACGGGGCCGGACGGAGCCGCGGCCGGCTGCAGGAGCAGCGGCGGGGTCGGGGGAGGCCGGGGCAGCACGCGGTCGGGGGAGGCCGGGGCAGCGGCGGGGTCGGGAGAAGGCCGGGGCGACGGCGGGTGGAGACGGCGGGTGTGGAGGCGGGGGCGGCGACGCGGCTGGAGTGGGAGGTGCGGCGGCGGCAGGGGAGGGGTGTGCAGGAGAGTGGGAGGTGCGGCGGCGGCAGGGGAGGGGTGTGCAGGAGAGTGGGAGGTGCGGCGGCGGCAGGGGGCGTGCTGGAGTGGGAGGTGCGGCGGCAGGGGAGGGGTGGGGCGTGCGGCGGCGGCGCTCAGCTGGTCGGGGTCGGGGGAGATAGAATGAGTGGCCCGGGGTCGACGCGAGGGGATAAGGGGTATCTATGCCGACGGCTAAGCCGTCGGCATCGCTGAGGTCGCCACGTGGCACCTATGCCGACGGCTTAGCCGTAGGCATATATATATATTATTTTTTTATTTTTTTTGAATGACACATGGTATATAATTATATTAAAAATGATACATGGTATACATATTTTTTACATGCATGAACATTATTTACAATGTACAACAATTTTCATGATCCTTTTTTTTAATGGTTTGAAACATTATTTTTAATTACATGATCCTTTTTTTATATTGTACAACAATTTTCTAAAATATCACGTATATTTTTTTCTGAACCGAATTTTTTCTATGGTCAGCAACATTTCTTTATGATATAAATATTTGCTAAATTGTACTAACAAAAAATGTACATTGTGTTAAAATATTTCGAAATAAATTGAGGGGGGCAACATTTCTTTATGATATAAATATTTTTTATGGTCTCGCGAAAGGTGATACATAGGAGAGCAACTGACTGAGGGGTACCGTTACCGAGTGCCTGATCCGGTAACTATGCGAGTGCCTGATCCGTCTACTACCGTTTCCCCCCTCCAGGTGCCGGCGGCGGCGCCGTCCGTGAGGGGGGGCACACCCCGGAGACGCGTGCCGCTTCTTCGGACACGCCCCGCACGTATGAGGGCCGGGTACGACGCTCCGGTGGCATTGCTACCCCTAGGGCCCCCGTCCCGACTAACCCAGGAGCGGTTGACCACGAGATCTAGCCCTTTGACTTCCCACGGACGGGCTTTGACCAGTGGACCTCTCCACCCGGTTGTGTCAGGTCCGCCCATAGGGACACCCGGGAGCAACATCCAGGCCAAACCCACAGCTAAATCCACTCCGTGTAGACCCGACGCGTCTGTTTCCCCCTCCAGGTGCCGGCGGCGGCGCCGTCCGTGAGGGGGGCCACGCACCGGAGACGCGTGCCGCCTCTTCGGACATGCCACAACACCATCCCGCATGTATGAGGGCCCGGTACGACGCTCCGGTGGCATTGCTACCCCCCAGGGCCCCCGTCCCGCCTAACCCTGGAGCAGCTGACCACGAGATCTAGCCCATTGACTTCCGACGGACGGGCTTTGACCAGTGGACCTCTCCACCCGGTTGTGTCAGTTCGGCTCATAGGGACACCCGGGAGCAACATCCGGGCCATACCCACAGCTACATCCACTCTGTGTAGACCCGACGCGTCCGTTTCCCCCCTCCCGGTGCCGGCGGCGGCGCTGTCCGTGAGGGGGGCCACGCACCGGAGACGCGTGTCGCCTCCTCGGACATGCCACAACACCACCCCGCATGTATGAGGGCCCGGTACGACGCTCCGGTGGCATTGCTACCCCCAGGGCCCCCGTCCCGACTAACCCTGGAGCGGTTGACCACGAGATCTAGCCCTTTGACTTCCCACGGACGGGCTTTGACCAGTGGACCTCTCCACCCGGTTGTGTCAGGTCCGCCCATAGGGACACCCGGGAGCAACATCCGGGCCAAACCCACAGCTAAATCCACTCCGTGTAGACCCGATACATCCGTTTCCCCCTCCAGGTGTCGGCGGCGGCGCTGTCCGTGAGGGGGGCCACGCACCGGAGACGCGTGCCGCCTCTTCGGACATGCCACAACACCACCCCGCATGTATGAGGGCCCGGTACGACGCTCCGGTGGCATTGCTACCCCCCAGGGCCCCCGTCCCGCCTAACCCTGGAGCGGTTGACCAAGAGATCTAGCCCATTGACTTCCGACGGACGGGCTTTGACCAGTCGACCTCTCCACCCGGTTGTGTCAGTTCGGCTCATAGGGACACCCGGGAGCAACATCCGGGCCAAACCCACAGCTACATCCACTCTGTGTAGACCCGACGCGTCCGTTTCCCCCCTTCCGGTGCCGGCGGCGGCGCCGTCCGTGAGGGGGGCCACGCACCGGAGACGCGTGTCGCCTCCTCGGACATGCCACAACACCACCCCGCATGTATGAGGGCCCGGTACGACGCTCCGGTGGCATTGCTACCCCCAGGGCCCCCGTCCCGCCTAACCCTGTAGCGTTTGACCATGGGATCTAGCCCTTTGACTTTGCACGGACGGGCTTTGACCAGTGGACCTCCCACCCGGTTGTGTTAGGTCAGCCCATAGGAACACTTTGGAGCAACATCCGGGCCAGACCCACAGCAAGATCCCCTCCGTGTAGACCCGACGCGTCCGTTTCCCCCCTCCAGGTGCCGGCGGCGGCGCCGTCCGTGAGGGGTCCACGCACCGGAGACGCGTGCCGCCTCTTCGGACATGCCACAACACCACCCCGCATGTATGAGGGCCCGGTACGACGCTCCGGTGGCATTGCTACCCCCCTAGGGCCCCCGTCCCGCCTAACCCTGGCGCGGTTGACCACGAGATCTAGCCCTTTGACTTTGCACGGACGGGCTTTGACCAGTGGAACTCTCCACCCGGTTGTGTCAGGTCGGCCCGTAGGGACACCCGGGAGCAACATCCGGGGCAAACCCACAGCTACATCCACTCCGTGTAGACCCGACGCGTCCGTTTCCCCCCTCCAGGTGCCGGCGGCGGCGCCGTCCATGGGGGGGCACACCGCGGACGTGAGGGGGGTCACACTCTGGAGACGGGTGTCGGGCGTTTGCAACCGCCACAAAACTTCTGTCGGCATAGCTGTTTTTGATTTTCATAAAATATAAGGATCTACATTCAAAAGAACATGACCGCACATTATTAACGTGCTCGAAAAATACAAACTATATATATATATATATATATATATATATATATATATATATATATATATATATATATATTCATAATATATGAAAAAAAATACAAACTACATATATATTCATATGTATGTTTATATTTAACATGCTACATGTTAGTTGATATAATAATACATAAAAAAGCATAAAAAATATATAGGAAAAAAATATCTAACTATGCCGAGAGACGGCCAGGGTTTAGGCGGCGGGCGGTGTGTCGCGGATCGCTGACGTGGCATATATGCCGACGGCAGCCGTCGGCATAGGTCCTGGACGGTGCGGCCCGGATCGGTGACGTGGCATGCGGACCTATGCCGACGGCCCCTCGTCTCGGCCGTCGGCATAACTCCGACGACGTTAGCCGCCCGTCACCAGCGGGGTCGCCGGGCCCACTAGTATGCCGATGGCTGTTGTAAGCTGACGGCAGCTGTCGGCGTACTTGCAGCTAGGCCGACGGCCGTTCTATGCCGACGGTTGCCGTCGGCTTAGCTCTGTGTAGCCCGACGGCCAGAATACGCCGACGGCCAGGGCCAGGCTGTCGGCATAGCTCCGAAGAGGCCGACGGGAGCCGTCGGCATTGTTTTGGCCGTCGGGGTAGCACCCTGTTCCGGTAGTGTCTCGTCTCTCTTATGTTTGGGTCTGATGTCAGTGTGATGTGTGTGGGGATGGATATGGTCCTATCATGGTGTCTGTATTGCTTCAGGGGAAGTTTTTATAACTGTTTTGGGGTTGTATTTATGTCAAAGAGGCATGGAGGGAGCTGGAACAAATTTGTGATTTCTCATGGACACTTTCCTCTAAAAGGAAAAGGGCAGATTGCCTTGTGATCTAAATTTGTGGATCTTAAATACAACCTCTTCCCTACAGGAAGAGCACCAGTGTATGTGGCTTAGAATGTTGCATGAACAGAGGTGAGGCATTCCATAATCCAAAGTAGTTGCCCAGGAGGGTGTGTCATGCTACGGAGGGCTTGGCAAGCATTATTTTGCTGCTGATAATAAGCAGGTTAAGGAGAAGGAGAAGTGGGTGCTTGGATGCAGATGGTACCGGAGCAGTAATTCGAACCTGGTTTTGCTGAGTTATTAGCAGTGCATATGAGTATGACAATGGAGTATGCGTATGACAATCGAGCATGACTATGCGGAGGTAGTAAAAAATTAGTGTAATGGGTTAAATAGATATCATGTTGGCTCTTCTGTTCAGGAAATTAGGGAGATGTGTACGGAGTAATATTCAGGTGGAGTTGTTTGATGCAGAGTAGCAAATACGTGTGCTCATCTTTTAGCTAAAGCTGGTGTAAGGCTGCTGAGTGCTAAAGATGGTCCACTCTGCCAATGCTGGAGCATTTGTATCATGTGCTATATGAATGGAATACAAGTTTTCTCGACACAAACAAACTGCTGCAAGTGAATTGTTTGTATGAACCTACATAGTTTTCGCACAAGCTTCGTTTGGCACTGAGAAGATGAACCATCTTTTCTTAAACAATTTGTTATGTTCGCTTCAGAAGCTGAATCCACCTATGGCTAACCATTTTTGCAAAGATAATTAAACGACACAAATCGGAGCTATGTATCCTTACACATCTGCAATTCCTTACTGTTTGTGTAAGCACAAACAAGGTAACCCACCCAATGCGTAAAGCTCAATTCCATCAGATGTTATGGTTTAAGGGCCAAGTAAATAGGCCCCATTTTCTTGCAGTAATTTAACTTGGAGATGGGGATGACTCTCGAGCCCGCACCGCTACCATGCTAATGATCTGCTCTCCACTATGTCACCTCCTACCTGCCCGGTTGTCATTGCGCCACTGAGCCCATCCCACCATGATGCCTTCCATATCCCAACGATGCACGACAACAACACCCCACTCACGATGCCGGTTCCCTCGACGGCCTCTTGCTGCGATTGCAGTGCGATGCCTTAGACCAGGTGCATGTATGGTGTATTTTGTGGAGGGCGGCCCTCACATCTAGCTCAAGGAGAATATATTTTGTTTCTGCCAAAAAAGGAGAATATAATTTTCTGTTTCAGACATTCCCTGACACACGTGCCGTGCATGGTTGGGAACTCGGAATTGACATGTGGGGTATTGAGCTGTGCTTATTAGATTGGTGGTGTGATTTTTTCCATTGAATTAGAGGTGTGCGATTTTTTCCCCATTGCAACGCACGAGCATTTTTGCTAGTTAGTATAAATAAAAAGGACCGAACTTATCCTCGTTGATCGCTGCCTATTTGACATCCCTGATGAAGGTTGTCGTGTTCATCATGCGAGCCACCCTTGCCCGCGCAGCGTCGAATGTCGCTTTGGCGGAGGCCAGACGTGCGCGCAGCATAGCTTCCTCCTGGATGGCGGTGAGCAGGGCTTCCTCCAAGTCTCTGCTTGCTGAGGCACGCAGCCCCCAACACCTGCACCCAGCTACATCTCTGCCTCCTCTCAGCACTTCATCTCGTACATGCCTTCCTCCTTCCTCTGCACCACACGAACATCCATCATCCGACCACATTGAATCCATGACCCTGGACTCCTCACCAAGTCGTTGAACATATCCATGACCTCACCACTTGTCATCTTCCTCCCAGGAAACCACACGCAGCAGCAACATCCCCTTCTCCTCCTGGCGAGCAGCAGCAGCCACTGCCACCTTCTCTCCAAACAGCAGCAGCTGCAACACACAGCAGTGCAGACCATCAGCAGCAGTTCCAGCAGCACACTCAGCCGCACCAACAGCAAGCAGCAGCGACTGCAGTTCTGCGAGCCTCCATGCTCACCGCACCAACAGCAAGGAGCAGCTTCAGCCCTTGCTCGACAGCACAGCCCTACTTCTTCCTCCCACGCAGCAATAGCAGTAGCAACATCCAGCAGCCACAACAGCAGCAGCCTTCACGGGAGGGACACCACCATCCAGCCGCTCGCAGCAGCTTCCGAGCAGCTGGCACAAGTCACAGCACCTCGCACCTGCGCCAGTCGCTGCCCCCTCCCAGCCGCCGCCACGAAATTAGCCCCACCGCCTCCTCTTCCCTTCAGGTCCTATGGGCTGAAGCGCGAGCAGAGGACGTCGAGCGATCCGGCGATGACAACCAGGGTATGTTTTTCCTTGGCGAGCAAGCCCTATTCACGACGGTTCATTTCCTCCCTAACATTCATGCACACAACAGTCCATCAACCTACGGGCCTAACAGGGTCATCAACCGTGCTGCCGGCTGGGCTAAGCCATGGGCCTTTTCTTTAGAACAGCTATGATCCTTCTATGTATGGATATGTGTGTATGCAAATATATGGATTTATGAGCGCCTCCCAAGGATTGCGCCCTAGGCGGTCGCCCCTCTGGCCTAGCCCACAGCCGGCCCTGAGTGAAGGATACAGCCATCAAGAACGATATTGAAGTGTATGCATTGCCCCTTGGCCTCATAGTCACACACACTGAAAAACATTGTTATTCTCTACATGTAGTTGATAACGTTACTGGTTATGATTTAAGATTTTGTCTCGTCATCATCTTTGGGATTCCACTTGCATTTTTTTTTAGAAAAGGAGGATGACACCCCCCCCCCCCCCGGCCTCTGTATCTGGGAGATGCATACGGCCACTTTATTGATTATTCTTAAGGACCTTACAAAGTATTACAACAATGTGCCTGAATCCACCATCTTGGCAACATATGCCGCTACTCCTATCCAAAATGATGAAGGGGTGCTAGCTGGGCCACTACCCAGACCACTCACCTAAGCCTAACATCAAAAGCCGGAAGCCGAAACACATTCGGAAGCCCCAGCCGAGCCACATACCGGGTCTGGGGCACAATCCGATCAGACGCACTCGTGTGTCGTCGCCGCCATCTTTCACAGGTCCGTCTTCAGATCAAATTGAGGCTTCTACCTTGTCTGGCCACTCAGCCATCGGCGTCACCACGACACCAGACAGCTTCGTCCTCCTGCGCGAGTCCATCGTCACACATCGAACGCCGAATCTCCACTGCGCCACGCCGCCGAGATACGCCGCCATCAATGAGTAGAATGAAGCACCGCAGCCGAGACCGGCAGGGCTGCTGAGAACCAATCCGCCGCCAAGCAACCAAAGCATCACATCCACCCCAAGCTCACCACAAACGACACCCCCAAGAGGGTGACGACGCCCGGAGTGCCGCTGTCGCTCGATCCGGCAAGGATTTGGGCTTTCGCCCGGCATACGAGCTGGGTGGAAGGAAGAGGGGAAGGAGGCAACCTGGACGGCGCCTGCAAGAAGGGTACGGCGCCCTCGGGCGTCGCCGCCGTCGTGACCAACACTGCTGGCCTCGGATTTCTCCGGAGCCACCTCCCACCTCCAGCCGCCAAACAGGTACAACTACGGCGACAAAGGCCGCCCAAAGCAGGACCATCGGAGGCAGCCCTGGTTGAAGTAGACGGAGGCCTTCAGATCTGGATCGGGCGCCGCCGAGACGCCCGCACCACAGCCGCCACCTTGCATGGCCATCAAAGGTTTTCATATCATTCTGCACCTGCAAAGGAGTCTAATTTCACTATCCAGCAAGTGGTTCTCCAGGAGTATATGGAAGCTTTATTTTATTTACCTCTGTCCCATGCGGCTTATCAGTAATCTGTTCAAATGCAAGAATTATGTACATATGGCCCTATTAGCACAGCATGTTCAATCAAAGTATTTTGGGGGGTTTTCTTAGTTATTTTGCCATCAAGATTTATAATCTCCTAATATATTGGTCATCAGCCATTTCAGCGCCCCCCCCCCCCCCCCCCCCCTCCTCATATTAGCTGGATATGGAAATTTTCTTGCCAGGACAAACACGAAGTTTCTTGTAGGTACTTCTCCATGATCGGCTAAATACAATGATTTTTCTTCATCGGAAGAAACTTGTCCAATCATATAATTTGCTTTGCTAGATTGTCAAACAGAACTTCAAAGTTTATTCTGGACATGCCCTTTTCCTATCACCTATGGTGTTAAATTAACTTTATCCAAAGTGTTTGAACACATATTACAAGCGCAATTTTTATTCCATGTGCTCCTAGTCACTCTGTCCTAGCCACGCTCTCTCCCTCACTAATCACGACCTCCTACCTCATCCCTCCTAGCTAAACCATGGCGGATCTAGCTGCATCACAGCCCTTGTTCCAGGTCACCGCCCGACAATTCCTCCCTTAGCCGTTGGGACCTTCCCTCCAATCCTCTCCTGCTTGCTGCCGTGCCAAATACCATCAGCATTGCCAAGGAGGAAGTCGCCTCACCCTCGTCCTTTGCCAAGCTGGAGACGAACGATGTGTCCTTGCCATCTCAGGTGTTTCCTTGAAGTTCCCTTCCCCTCATCAAGCGGCGACCGTCAGCTCCATCTTGATATCTTACATCCTAGTGCTATGACAACTGAAGCAGCCAGGAATACCGTCCATGAGGACCATGATAGCCTCTTTGACAGGCAACGAGTTTGTTTCATCACCGTCTTGATACCATGGCCGGTATCCTGTGTAATGCATGCGACATGCTCGATGATTTTCCTGCTACGTTCGTGTTCGCCTACCCCAATTTGTTTGGGTCTAAAGGCTTAGTTGTTGTTTGTATTCTAGCCAAGTTGTTTTCAGGGTGTGGCATTGCAAACAGTGGCGGATCTGGCAGTCATGGCATCATTTTTGGAGGTGTTACCGCTAGATGTAAAAAAAAAAAAAAAAAAAAACTGCGATGAGTAAACTTCTATCCAGGATCGGTTTGGGTCAACCTTTTGGTACAACTAAAAGATACCCCGCGCGTTGTTGCGGGAACTTAGAGCAAAGAATTTGCAAGATAAAAATATGGACTATGTTATATACATGTGATAGCAAACCATGTTTTAAAGTAGTAGAGCCATGTATTGATGATCAGTGTATCAAATGGTGTTTCAAACACAACATGTCATATGTGGTAAACTATCTCGAACCCCAATATATATATATATATACCAGAAAATGGTGTTTCAAACATTCAGAATAAATTTTCAAAACGTCTAAAAGCAGTGAGTATAAAAATTAATCTTTCATGCTCATGCTTCGGGTTAGGCTAAAGGTTTCATAACATAACATCTCGGCATTCTCACATTTGCAGAAGTCAGTCAGCAGCTAGCAAACTTCAAGCCCTCAAATGACCAAAAATACTTTAGTATGTAAGTTCACTGTCTCCAATTCAGTCTAAATGCTGCAGAAAAATATCAGATGGATGCCATAGGAAACAATGAAATATGTTATCAGTAAGTATTTGGGAAAAGGAATTGGCACCTGAAACCAAAACTTCCTTTGGCTACTTGTGTCTTCTTGTTTCTTATATGGCATAACACTGCAGCGGCAGGTGCTATACTGAAGTTACTATCTGTAAAAAAAAGAGCCATTTCAAAAATATGTTTGAACAACTGCATGATCTATTTGATGGAATGAGATAGATGGAATTAACTTGACTAATTATTGCAGAAATTGAATTGGATAGAGCAAGTAAAGATAGTGATAGCTAGTCAACAATATATTCTAAAAAGATAAGTATATTTTTCGTCCTCGAACTCTTCCGAGTTTAGAAATCATCCCTCTACTCCAAACCGGATAGTTTTCGTCCCTCAACTATCAAAACCGGATAGTTTTCGTCCCTCGTGCCGCTTCGGGCTGTTTTAGTACGTAGTGAACAGTAACTGAAGCCTCTTTGATGCCAAAAAGTTTCATATATGCTTTGCTTTTTTTAAAAAATTTACTGTTCATCGACGTATATATTTACAGTTTTTTGTTTGCCATGAGCTGCTCGAATGTCGAAACACCACAAATTTTGCACGGGTCTTGCGCACCAGAGTATCTTCGATGCTGTAAAATTTCAGATTTTTTTGATATTTTTTCTTTTTTTTTTCGATTTTACTGTTCACCAAGTTAGTGTTCACCGCGTACTAAAACCGCCCGAAGCGGCACGAGGGACGAAAACTATCCGGTTTTGATAGTTGAGGGACCAAAACTATCCGGTTTGAAGTTGAGGGACGATTTCTAAACTCTCGGAAGAGTTCGAGGACGAAAAATATACTTATCCCTATTCTAAATACTACAAAACAGAGAAACGTCCTTACCTCCTTTAGGATTACAAATTCTGTAGGCAGAATAGCATTTTGTCATGCATCATCAGACAATCTAGCAACCTTTAATCAACATTTGTTTTCAAATAAAATGGAGAGTACAGTACATAAATTAGTAAATGCACCCGCAAAAAAGGGTAGTGCATTCATGTGTAGCATGACTGTCCAACAAAAATAAATTTGTAGAATAGGAAGTCATCAGAGAGCAAACAACTTTTTTGTGATCAGGCAGGCAAACCATTGATGTAATGCTTGAGGGAGAAACCGCAGCAGTCACAAGTGGTGCGTGGTGTCACCAACAGATGAGTGTTGTTAGCTCTGACACAAAGACCAGTGAGAGGAAACAAATAATCAGAAGGGATAACAAAACACACAAATGATTATGCAATGTAGATAAGAAGGGGCTACATAGTTGTCGGATCATAGCTTTAATTAACTGATGAAATGCCAAGTAGTAATCTGTCAATCCTTGAAACGAACAGTTCATTTGGTTAATCTAACCACAAATGCATGGCTAAAGATACAACCAAACCTCCCATCTACCTCGGTACAGGACATAAATCCATCAATCTTTCTCATCTTTCTTCTGAACTCTAAAAAAGACTCCAGTTGGTAGCTAAAAGATCCCAAACACTAACTGAGCTGGAGTTGAGAAATTGTACATAACATATCACTGCTGTACATATTATATCAGATGGTCATACCTTCAGTGTATACAATATAATGTACTGGGAAATCTCCAATAACAATCTAATATTAAATGGAGGAGGTGTCTTTGCATATTCTAACAAACAAACGATCATATGTTACACAACCATGTCAAGCGACCCCATTACCTATGTGCATACGGGTTGACTTCAATCCAAGGGCAACATGAAAAAAATGGAGGATAATGAAACTGAACAACAGAGGCGTAAATAAAATAAAATATGAGGAAATAAATAGAAATACACGCAGTCACACACTAAAAAAGAGAGGTAGGAATCAGAGAAAGAAGGTGAGGGAGAAAGAGCCTGAAGAATCCCTCCTGATCCCCAACAGTGCGCCTCTGAGGCATGGTCGGCGGCGGCAGACAGCATCCTTCCCCAAGGACGTTCCCAAGCAACGGGCCACATCTAGCGTTGGTTGAGACTTGAGACCCCTTCCTCTCCGCCCAAGGAGTGAAGTTCGGCAACCGGCGCTGCTGGTCTGCGGAGGAGGCACGTCGCCCCGATTGGTGGCAGATTTGACAGGCGAAACAAGCAGATGGCGCAGCGGAGGCCGACTTGGTTTGGAATAAGAGGACTGAAACTGAAGGGGAAGAGGCCATGGTGGCTGCGTTCTAGGAGGTGAGGAGCCGAGATGTGATTGGATGATGACGTGGCTATGTTGCATGTTGAAATAAATCAAATAATGGGGTGAACTTCTTAAGTGTATAGGATTAATTTACTTACCTATTAAGACTTGCTTTTGCTATGCTTCGGTGGGTTCCGTTCCCTTAACCAAGCCACTGCCTATGAGTCGCCGGCTCATTCTTCAACAGGCACGAGGCCAGAGATCACTTTCCCCTCTCACTGTTGGGGAGCTCAACACGGTTTCACGTTCCATTTCACTATCTACTGGGGGTTCTTTTCACAGTCCACGAGGTGTTGCCAAGATCTCTGATGTAGATACCCGTACTCGAGTGTTTTCTTTTCTCTCTTGATTTAGATTCCCTTGATGATTAACGAATAAATACATTATGTGTATTTTTTTTTTGCGAGAAACTTTCAATCTATTCATCTTCAATCATGACACTACAAAGAACAACAGAGCTAATAAAAATTACAACCATGTCCGCGGACCACCTAGCGACAACTAGAAGCACCGAAGCGAGACGAAGGCATGCCGCCGTCCTCGCCCGTCCCTCACCGAAGTCGGCCAAACCTTGTTGTAGTAGACAGTCGGAAAGTCGTCGTGCTAAGGCCCCATAGGACTAGCGCACCAGAGTAGCAACCATCGCCGATGAAGAAAGTCGTAGATCAGAAGAATCAACCCTGTAAACACCTAAACGAAGACGAACGAAGACCAGATCCAAATAGATCCACCGAAGACCAACACCGACCTAATCCCGCAAGATCCGACAGAGACAAACCTTCACACGCTCTCCGACGATGCTAGACGCACCATCGAGACGGGGATAGAATGTGGGAGGCATTATTCCTACTAAGGGACGTCGCCGCCGCCACACAGCCCCAACCAACACGCTGACTCTAACAAGAACGGGAACATGGTCCCTCCCGCCGGCGGGGGGCCGGGATGCCCGCACCTCCATGGCCTAGAGGCCATCGGAGACGGGACGGACTGGCGGCGCCGACGGGAGAAGAGCTTTTCTTGTGGAGGAGGAAAGAGATCTCTCACTGGTGAGTTCTTTGATCGCCACGTTTAAATTTTTTTATCACTATGGGCGTGTTTGGTTGCCTGCATGAGGCCCAACCAGACCCGCGCGGGAAGAAAATGGCCTGTTTGGTTGGCTGCATACACTGTTGGGCCTGCATGGCACGATGTTTAAAGCACTCCTGGGCCTGGCTCCTTGGGAACGCTCGAATCAATAGTTTCTCCAGAGCCAGGCCCGAGCGGTGCATGTGGGCAGCGGTGGCTGCACGCGTGCGGCCATGCTCGAGAAGCCGCGTTGCTTCCCGAAGCACTGACAATTATTAGCCTCACCGCCCCTCACCACTCCCTCTCCCCACTCTCGCCCACTCTCCCAACTCTCATCGGCGGCGGCGGATCGGAGGAGAGCAAGAAGACCACTGGACTCCATCACCGGCGAGCGGATCATCACCTGGCCCGCGGCAATGGCGGTAAGCACATCTCTGTTCGTCATGCACTGCTTTTCCGCGTTCGATCCGGCGGTACATTCGATCCACGGCGAAGAGGGGAATGGGGAATAGAGGTAGATAAGCATGGCCATTCATACTAGTTCATACGAGTTCATACTAGTTCATGCAAGATCGGAATAGAGGTAGATGCGGATGGAGTAGAAGGGGGATTGAGGGATTGGGGGTACACAACAGACACTGGCTAACCGCGGTGGCCGTTGAGGCGTGCGGGGCGGCGGGTCGAGTGGCTAGCCTTCATCTTCTTGTCCATCGTCGTGCGGGGCGGCGGGTTGTCGTCGTCCTCACCGGAGTCGAGGTCGATCTGCCAGGTAGGACGGCCTGGCTCCGGCGCCCTCACTGGCATCTGCACTGGTTCTTCCTCCTCCTTAGGCTCCCCATCGTTGACCGCCGGCGGCACGATTGTCGTCTTCCAGTACACTGCGGCACAGCGGTCATTAGGAGCCCATTAGTTCTTGTACTTGGACCACCTCTTCATCTGTTTAGCGTCGTTGGAGACGGCCTGATTCATGGCCCAACGAATGATGTCGACTGCCATCGTGCCCTTCGCTGGGTTAGGAATCAACGTATGACGCCTAGATAATTAAGCTACACTAATCTCCTGCTAATGATGCCATGTCATCACTTTTACGCTTGCTAAATCACTTGATCCAAATCACTATTCAAATTCAAATTCAAATTAAAGTCCAAAATTCAAATTTCTCAAAAAGGCAAAATAAAAAGTTCAAAGTGTGGCAAATATTCCATAACTAATTATGGTGGTGACCCAACACTTTTGTAGAGTACTTAAATACCCTTTTGTGAATGTAATAGTGGCTAAAATATAATTATTAAATGCTTTTTAAACTATAAAAATACTAAACTATTTTATTTTAACCTCAAACTAAATGTGGCAGTGGTATAATTAGTAAAACCAATTTTGGTGCTCTTCCTATGTTTTATAAAGCTATTTATAAATACATGAAAGGAAACTTAATTGAAAACAAAAACTACAAAAAGAAAAAAAACAACAAAACGGTTAAAACAAAAGGAAACCCCCTGGCTCCTCCCGGGCCTCGGCCCACTCCCACCCATCCAGCCCAATCCCCCCCCCCCGCACCGGGTGCCCCTCTCCCTGCTTCCTGTTCCTCGGTCTCAGACCGCAACAAGGACGTGCTCCCGCCCGACCACCTCGCTGGCCACGCCGACGAGGGGATAAGGACGCCGTCGTAGCGCCCCCTCGGGTTCCCCTCCCCCCTTTCCCCACACCCTCCTCTCCCCCTGTCCCAGATCCACCCCGGCCGCGCCCCGTCATCGCTGTGGATCTCGCTTCGCCGCGGCGACGTCGACCGCCGGCCCCCGTCCCTCTCCGACGCGTCCAAGGACTCCGCCGGCCTCGACCTCACCCTCGGCCTACACCAGCTGGAGCCGGGGAGGCCCCACGTCGTCTGCATCGAGCTCGCCTCCCCGCCGGGCGTCGTCGTCTGCCGCGGTCGATCCGGCCACTCTGCTGCTACTAAGCTCCCGCCGGCCATCGTGTGCCTCAACGTGAGCCCCTCCGTCGTTCCCCTCCTCCCCCCTCTCGATTTCGTCGCTGTAGCCGTCGATCCCAAGCTTGTGGCCGCCACGGCCGAAGCTCGTTCGAGCTGCCGTTCGCTGCCGCTTCCGCGTACGCGTCCCCGCTGCCTGTTTCGCTATTGCTCGTTGATGCTGCCGCTCCTAGCCGCTTCCTACTGCTACTACTACTGGTTGTTGCCATTTTGCTGCTGCACTACCCCGCGCCACTCGCCACCGCCGCGCGCCCGCCACTGCTGCCGATCGCGCCATGCCTTCGCCGCCCGCGACCGCTCAGGCCGCCTCGCTCGCCCCGCTGCCAAGCCCCTGCCTCACGCGTACCCCGCCGTTGGCCGCCGCTGCTGCCGCCCGCCGGTGCCTCGCCGCCCCGCGCCCACCTCCGCAGACGCCCGCCTCCTCCTAGCGCTCGTGCCCAACCCGGACACGCCCCGTGCAACCGCCCGTGCTGCCTGCACTCGCCGCTGACAGCCATGGCCGGAGCCCCGCTCCCCTGCGCACGCCCACACCCCTGCGCCCTCGCTCGCCCGAGCCGGCGCCCAACGGCCTAGCGCGGCCGCGGTCGCCTCCGCCGGGGCTGAGCCGGCCCCCCTGCTGCATGTCGCGCCCCTTGGCTGGCCATGGACGCCCGTGCATGGGCTGTGCCTCTGGCCACTCGGGCTGTCCCTTTTAAAGAAAAATAAAATTATTAAATAAAAGAATTAATTAGTGAAATAGTTAATTAGTTGATTAGTTAATCTAGTTAATTAACCTAATCACACTGACTTGTGGACCCCCCATCTAAATTATCTTAACTAGCTAATAAAACTCCTGTTAATAAAACACCCTATGACACCTGGGCCCCACTGCCCACTTTGACCAGTCAACTGGGACTGTTGACTGCTGACTCAGCAGTCAACAGGTCCCGCCTGTCCTACACATACACACACTGCTGGGTACACTTCTGTGTACCCATAGCAGTTTCTGTTTATTAATATTTTAAATTAAATTAAATCCAGGAAAATAGGAAATCTTTTAAAACTTTAAAAATTGATAGAAAATAACGCGTAAGTCAGATAAAAAAGTTTTATACATGAAAGTTGCTTAGAACGACGAGATGAATCGGAATACGCTCTCCGTTCATCTGTCACATGCCCCTAGCATAGCGAACATCGAACTTTTCCCCTCTGGTTCGTCTGTCTGAAAATGCCTAACTCTGGGAAAACTTTCCGGATGTTATCACCCTTCGCCGGTATCGTGTAGCACTGCGTTAGAACACGTCTAGCTCTGCATGTTGTCCTGTTATGCTCTTGCTTGCTATGTATTTACTGTTTCTCTCCCTCGTCTCTTCAGTAGACCCCGTGACGGCTGCCGATGCCACTGTGATCGACTACGTCGACGACGACCCCTCCTTCTCGCCTGAGCAACCAGGCAAGCACCCCCTTTGATCATCCCGATATCGCCCATTCCATTCTCTAATGATTGCATTAGATTTTGCTACTCTTATTGTTTGCTCCTATTCTGATGCATAGCCTGCTTTTGTACCTGCTATTGTTACCTACCTGCTTATCCTAAACTGCTTAGTATAGGTTGGTTAGTGATCCATCAGTGACCCCCACCTTGTCCTTGTTGCCCATGCTTCATCATCGACGACTCGATCAACGTGATCGACGACCAGAGCCCGACACCTCACATCACATCACGCCCCTTTTTGTTGCTCGACTCTGCAGAGTTACCATCGAGTGCCGAGGGTGGAACCTCATACATCACTCCTGATGAGATCTCTGTAGTGTAGCTATTCGGTCGTGGTCATCGAGGGTGATTCCTCTTTAACCACTTCCGGTACGACTCTGTTGTGCAACACCTCAAGTGTGAACCTCGAGGGTGGTTCCTCTTACGTTCACCTTGATGATTACATCGAGTGGAATACTCCGAGGGTGATTCATGGGTTTTCCCCTTGATATTTGGACACACGGTTACCTTGACTTTACTTGAGACATTGGTGAAAGTCGGGCGGGCACGGAGAGCACCCGAGGAGTTACGGTGGCGGCTGGCTGTTTAGCGGTATCACCCAGGAGGGGGTGATAGCTCCAGACTTGTCCCGACAGCCGTCACTTATTTTAATAATGCACTAACAGGTTTGGGTATTTGTTCTGAGTTGGCCTCTGGCCTTTACGCACTAACCACCACGCGAGAATAGTTATGGGCCTCGACGTCGCAGTATCAACCAAAGCTTTGTCAGACGTCCAGTTCAGTATTGTGGCATGGTCGGATCGTACTGGCCATCCGAGGCGGTGCTGGTATCCACCATGCACACAACGACACGGAGTGCAACGGGCAACGGGCCTAGACCCCGGAGTGCTTAAGATATAGACCGGCGGGGACCTCTCTGCTGAGCCTAGGTAGGGCTACGACGTGTTGATATTCCGAGGCATTGACCTAGAAAAGTGTGTCCGGCCAGAGTAATCAAGCGTGTTGGAAAACATGGTGCACCCCTGCAGGGAAGACATATATTCGGATACCGTGTCCACGATAATGGACGTTCAGACTTGTATCCTGATCTTATACAACTAGAAATGGATACTTGATATGTGATGGATATGTGGCCCCGGGATTGCTTCCTCGCAGGGAGTCGAGGAAGGATCTCTGGGCATTAATATTACAACATGCTTATTAATATAAAATGCTATTATTTACTCTTCTACATGTTGCAAGATGCTTGGAGCTGCTTGAAGATGCTAGTCTTCGATAGGCTAGGCCTTTCCCTCTATTCTGGCATTCTGCAGTTCAGTCCACAGACACAACCCTTCCATTTGATATCATTGCATACTTAGTTTAGATCTGATGCTTGCGAGTACTTTGGATGAGTACTCACGGTTGCTTTGCTCCCCCTTTCCCCCCTTCTTTCTTCTTTCTAGTTGTTGCAACCAGTTGGTGGATCCCTGGAGCCAGATGCCACCGCCGATGCCTACTTCTACGTCAAGACCACCGACGACCAGGAGTAGTTAGGAGGTCCCAAGCAGGAGCCCTTGCCTCTTCGATCGTTGATATTTGTGATAGCCTTCTTAAGGCATCCTTGTCTAACTTATGTCTGTACTCAGATATTGTTGCTTCCGCTGACTCTTGTGTATGGAGCTATGTATTTGAGCCCTCGAGGCCCCTGGCTTGTAATATGAAGCTTGTATTATTTTATTTGTGTCTAGAGTTGTGTTGTGATATCTTCCCGTGAGTCCCTGATCTTGATCGTACACATTTGCGTGTATGATTAGTGTACGGTCGAATCGGGGGCGTCACACAACGTCTTCAACTCTTGTGTAGTGGCCCTCATGACCACTGCATCAGATTCCTTTCTGCATGTCACGCAATGAGGGCCACTGCATCAGATTCCTTCTGCATGTCAGGCATGGAGCCGAAGTTCGAGCACACCTCCATGGTGTTCTCGAACTTGGTGCGGTCACCACCCGACCACCCGAGGAAGAAGGCCCTCCAGCCAATACCCCAAAGGAAGGGGTTGGCGTCGGAGCTGGAGCTGGAGCTCATGGCGATGGAGAGGAGGAAGGTTGATAGTGAGAGAAGAGAGGGGGTGGGTAAGTGCTACCTCTTGAGCACTGCGTTGGTTTTTCCTTGAAGAGGAAAGGGTGATGCAGCAAAGTAGCGTAAGTATTTCCCTAAGTTTTTGAGAACCAAGGTATCAATCCAGTAGGAGGCCACGCACGAGTCCCTCGCACCTACACAAACAAATAAATCCTCGCAACCAACGCAATAAAGGGGTTGTCAATCCCTTCACGGTCACTTATGAGAGTGAGATCTGATAGATATGATAGAATAATATTTTTGGTATTTTTATGATAAAGATGCAAAGTAAAATAAAAGGCAATAAAAATAGCTAAGTGTTGGAAGATTAATATGATAGAAAATAGACCCCGGGGCCATAGGTTTCACTAGAGGCTTCTCTCGAGAGCATAAGTATTACGGTGGGTGAACAAATTAATGTTGAGCAATTGACAGAATTGAGCATAGTTATGAGAATATCTAGGTATGATCATGTATATAGGCATCACGTCCGAGACAAGTAGACCGACTCCTGCCTGCATCTACTACTATTACTCCACACATCGACCGCTATCCAGCATGCATCTAGAGTATTAAATTCATAAGAATAGAGTAACGCTTTAAGCAAGATGACATGATGTAGAGGGATAAACTCATGCACTATGATATAAACCCCACCTTGTTATCCTCGATGGCAACAATACAATACGTGCCTTGCTGCCCCTACTGTCACTGGGAAAGGACACCGCAAGATTGAACCCAAAGCTAAGCACTTCTCCCATTGCAAGCAAGTCAATCTAGTAGGCCAAACCAAACTGATAATTCGAAGAGACTGCAAAGATAACCAATCATACATAAAAGAATTCAGAGAAGATTCAAATATTATTCATAGATAAACTTGACCATAAACCCACAATTCATCGGTCTCAACAAACACACCGCAAAAGAAGATTACATCGAATAGATCTCCACAAGAGAGGGGGAGAACATTGTATTGAGATCCAAAAAGAGAGAAGAAGCCATCTAGCTAATAACTATGGACCCGAAGGTCTGAGGTAAACTACTCACACATCATCGGAGAGGCTATGGTGTTGATGTAGAAGCCCTCCGTGATCGATGCCCCCTCCGGCGGAGCTCCGAAAAAGGCCCCAAGATGGGACCTCACGGGTACAGAAGGTTGCGGCGGTGGAATTAGGTTTTTGGTTCCGTATCTGGTAGTTTGGGGGTACATGGGTATATATAGGAGGAAGAAGTACGTCCGTGGAGCAACGTGGGGCCCACGAGGTTGGAGGGCGCGCCAAGGGGGGTAGGCGCTCCCCCTACCTCGTGTCCTCCTGGTTGATGTCTTGACGTAGGGTCCAAGTCCTCTGGATCACGTTTGTTCCAAAAATAACGTTCCCGAAGGTTTCATTCCGTTTGGACTCCGTTTGATATTCTTTTTCTGCGAAACTCTGAAATAGGCAAAAAACAGCAATTCTGGGCTGGGCCTCCGGTTAATAGGTTAGTCCCAAAAATAATATAAAAGTGTAAAATAAATCCCATTAATGTCCAAAACAGACTATAATATAGCATGGAACAATACAAAATTATAGATACGTTGGAGACGTATCAAGCATCCCCAAGATTAATTCCTGCTCATCCTCGAGTAGGTAAATGATAAAAACAGAATTTTTGATGTGGAATGCTACTTGGCATAATTTCAATGTAATTCTCTTAATTGTGGTATGAATATTCAGATCCGAAAGATTCAAGATAAAGGTTTAATATTGACATAAAAGTAACAATACTTCAAGCATACTGACTAAGCAATTATGCCCTCTGAAAATAACATGGCCAAAGAAAGTTCATCCCTACAAAATCATATAGTTTAGTCATGCTCCATTTCCGTCACACAAGAATGCTCTCATCATGCACAACCCCGATGACAAGCCAAGCAATTGTTTCATACTTTAGTAATCTCAAACTTTTTTCAACCTTCACGCAATACATGAGCGTGAGCCATGGATATAGCACTATGGGTGGAATAGAATATAATGATGGGGGTTATGTGGAGAGACAAAAAAGGAGAAAGTCTCACATCAACGAGGCTAATCAATGAGCTATGGAGATGCCCATCGATTGATGTTAATGCAAGGAGTAGGGATTGCCATGCAACCGATGCACTAGAGCTATAAATGCATGAAAGCTCAACAAAAGAAACTAAGTGGGTGTGCATCCTACTTGCTTGCTCACGAAGACCTAGGGCATTTGAGGAAGCCCATTGTTGGAATATACAAGCCAAGTTCTATAATGGAAGGTTCCCACTAGTATATGAAAGTGACAAAACAAAAGACTCTCTATCATGAAGATTATGGTGCTACTTTGAAGCACAAGTGTGGTAAAAGGATAGTAGCATTGTCCCTTTTTTTGGGCCTTTCTCTTTTTTTGGGACAATGCTCTATGAATGATGATCATCACACTTCTATTTATTTACAACTCAATGATTACACCTCGATACTAGAACAAGGTATGACTCTATATGAATGCCTCCGGCGGTATACCGGGGTAACAATGAATCAAGAGAGACATGTATGAAAAATTATGAACGGTGGCTTTGCCACAAATACGATGTCAACTACATGATCATGCAAAGCAATATGACAATGATGAGTGTGTCATAATAAACGGAACGGTAGAAAGTTGCATGGCAATATATCTCGGAATGGCTATGGAAATGCCATAATAGGTAGGTATGGTGGCTGTTTTGAAGAAGATATAAGGAGGTTTATGTGTGAAAGAGCGTATCATATCACGGGGTTTGGATGCACCGGCGAAGTTTGCACCAACTCTCAATGTGAGAAAGGGCAATGCATGGTACCGAAGAGGCTAGCAATGATGGAAGGGTAAGAGTGCGTATAATCCATGGACTCAACATTAGTCATAAAGAACTCACATACTTATTGCAAAAATCTACAAGTCATCAAAAACCAAGCACTACGCGCATGCTCCTAGGGGGATAGATTGGTAGGAAAAGACCATCGCTCGTCCCCGACCGCCACTCATAAGGAGGACAATTAAAGAACACCTCATGTTTCAAATTTGTTACATAACGTTTAACATACGTGCATGCTACGGGACTTGCAAACTTCAACACAAGTATTTCTCAAATTCGCAACTACTCAACTAGCACAACTTTAATATCACTACCTCCATATCTCAAAACAATCATCAAGCATCAAACTTCTCTTAGTATTCAGCACACTGATAAGAAAGTTTTTTTACTAGTCTTGAATACCTAGCATATTAGGATTATTTAAGAAAATTACCATGCTGTTTAAGACTCTCAAAATAATATAAGTGAAGCATGAGAGAATAGTAGTTTCTATAAAACAAAACCACCACCGTGCTCTAAAAGATATAAGTGAAGCACTAGAGCAAAAACTATATAGCTCAAAAGATTTAAGTGAAGCGCATAGAGTATTCTAATAAATTCTGAATCATGTGTGTCTCTCTCAAAAGGTGTGTCCAAAAAAGATGATTGTGGTAAACTAAAAAGCAAAGACTCAAATCATACAAGACGCTCCAAGCAAAACACATATCATGTGGTGAATAAAAATATAGCTCCAAGTAAAGTTACCGATGGAAGTAGACGAAACAGGGGATGCCTTCTGGGGCATCCCCAAGCTTTGGCTTTTTGGTGTCCTTAGATTATCTTGGGGTGCCATGGGCATCCCCAAGCTTAGGCTCTTGCCACTCCTTGTTCCATAATCCACCAAATCTTTTACCCAAAACTTGAAAACTTCACAACACAAAACTTAACAGAAAATCTCGTGAGCTCCGTTAGCGAAAGAAAACAAAACACCACTTTAAGGTACTGTAATGAACTCATTATGTATTTATATTGGTGTTAAACCTAATGTATTCCAACTTCTCTATGGTTTATAAACTATTTTACTAGCCATAGATTCATCAAAATAAGCAAACAACACACGAAAAACAGAATCTGTCAAAAACAGAACAATCTGTAGTAATCTGTAACTAACGCAAACTTCTGGAACTCCAAAAATTCAGCCAAAATAGTAAGACCTAGAGAATTTGTTTATTGATCAGCAGCAATTGGAATAAATATTTTATCACGTTCTGGTGATTTTTAACAATTATTTTCGTGAACAGAAAGTTTCTGCAATTTTCAACAAGATCAAATAACTATCATCCAAGAAGATCCTATAGGTTTAACTTGGCACAAACACTAATTAAAACATAAAAACACATCTAACCAGAGGCTAGATCAAAGATTTATTCCTAAACAGAAGAAAAAAAGCAAAAAACTAAAAATAAAATTGGGTTGCCTCCCAACAAGCGTTATCGTTTAACGCCCCTAGCTAGGCATAAAAGCAAGGATAGATCTAGGTATTGCCATCTTTGGTAGGCAATCCATAAGTGGCTCTCATGATAGATTCATATGGCAATTTTATTTTATTTCTAGGAAAGTGTTCCATGCCTTTCCTTAACGGAAATTGGAATCTAATATTTCCTTCCTTCATATCAATAATTGCACTGATCGTTCTAAGGAAAGGTCTACCAAGAATAATAGGACATGAAGGATTGCAATCTATATCAAGAACAATAAAATCTACGGGCACATAATTCCTATTTGCAATAATAAAAACATCATTAATTCTTCCCATAGGTTTCTTAATGGTGGAATCCGCAAGGTGCAAGTTTAAAGAGCAATTATCAAAATCACGGAAACCTAGCAAATCGCACAAAGTCTTTGGAATCGTGGAAACACTAGCACCCAAATCACACAAAGCATAGCATTCATGATCTTTAATTTTAGTTTTAATAGTAGGTTCCCACTCATCATAAAGTTTTCTAGGGATAGAAACTTCCAACTCAAGTTTTTCTTCATAAGATTGCATCAAAGCATCAACGATATGTTTAGTAAAAGCTTTATTTTGACTATAAGCATGAGGAGAATTTAGCACAGATTGCAACAAGGAAATACAATCTATCAAAGAGCAATTATCATAATTAAATTTCTTGAAATCCAAAATAGTGGGTTCATTAATATCTAAAGCTTTGATCTCTTCAATCCCACTTTTACCAATTTTTGCATCAAGATCTAAAAACTCCGAATTTTTGGAACGCCTTATAGGTAAAGGTGGATCATATTCAGTCCCATCATTATCAAGATTCATATTGCAAAACAAAGATTTAATAGGGGACACATCAATAACTTTTAGATATTCATCTTTATTTTCATAGAAACTAGAAGAACACGCTTTCACAAAGCAATCTTTCTTAGCACGCATCCTAGCGGTTCTTTCTTTGCACTCATCAATGGAAATTCTCATGGCTTTGAGAGACTCATTGATATCATGCTTAGGTGGAATAGATCTAAGTTTTAAAGGATCAACATCAAGAGAAATCCTATCAACGTTCCTAGCCAATTCATCAACTTTAAGCAATTTTTCTTCAAGCAAAGCATTGAAATTCTTTTGCGAATTCATAAATTCCTTAACACTAGGCTCAAATTAAGAAGGCACCTTATTAAAGTTCCCATAAGAATTGTTGTAGGAATTACCATAATTATTAGAGGAATTACTAGGATAAGGCCTAGGATTAAAGTTTCCTCTATACGCGTTGTTACCAAAATTATTCCTACCAACAAAATTCACATCCATAGATTCATTATTATTCTCAATCAAAGTAGACAAAGGCATATCATTAGGATCAGAAGAAACACTCTTAGTAGCAAATAATTTCATAAGTTCATCCATCTTTTCACTCAAAACATTAATTTCCTCTATCGCATGCACTTTTTTACTAGTAGATCTTTCAGTGTGCCATTGAGAATAATAAACCATAATATTATTGAGGAGTTTAGTAGCTTCTCCTAAAGTGATTTCCATAAAAGTGCCTCCCGCGGCCGAATCTAAAAGATTTCTAGAAGCAAAATTTAATCCGGCACAAAAATTTTGTATGATCATCCATAAATTCAAACCATGTGTAGGACAATTACGTATCATTAATTTCATCCTCTCCCAAGCTTGTGCAACATGTTCATGATCAAGTTGCTTAAAATTCATAATATCGTTTCTAAGAGAGATGACCTTAGCGGGAGGAAAATATTTAGAGATAAAAGCATCTTTGCACTTATTCCAAGAATCAATACTATTTTTAGGCAAAGATGAAAACCAAGCTTTAGCATGATCTCTAAGCGAAAAAGGAAATAGCTTCAATTTAACAGTATCATTATCCACATCTTTCTTCTTTTGCATATCACACAAATCAACGAAGCTATTTAGATGGCTAGCGACATCTTCACTAGGAAGGCCGGCGAATTGATCTTTCATGACAAGATTCAACAAAGCAGCATTGATTTCACAAGATTCAGTATCGGTAAGAGCAGCAATCGGAGTGCTAAGGAAATCATTGTTGTTGGTATTGGTAAAGTCACACAACTTAGTATTATCTTGAGCCATCATGACAAGCAAGCAATCCAACACACGAGCAAACAAGAAGCAAGTGAAAAAAAAGGCGAACGTAAAAGAGAGGGCAAATAAAACAGCAAGGGTGAAGTGGGGGAGAGGAAAACGAGAGGCAAATGGCAAATAATGTAATGCGGGAGATAAGGGTTTGTGATGGGTACTTGGTATGTTGACTTTTGCGTAGACTCCCCGGCAACGGCGCCAGAAATGGCTCGTTGTCGGGAGTCCAAATCTTGACTTGACCTTGCGCAAGCCTCCCCGGCAACGGCGCCAAAAATCCTTCTTGCTACCTCTTGAGCACTGCGTTGGTTTTCCCTTGAAGAGGAAAGGGTGATGCAGCAAAGTAGCGTAAGTATTTCCCTCAGTTTTTGAGAACCAAGGTATCAATCCAGTAGGAGGCCATGCACGAGTCCCTCCCACCTACACAAACAAATAAATCCTCGCAACCAACGCAATAAAGGGGTTGTCAATCCCTTCACGGTCACTTACGAGAGTGAGATCTGATAGATATGATAGAATAATATTTTTGGTATTTTTATGATAAAGATGCAAAGTAAAATAAAAGGCAATAAAAATAGCTAAGTGTTGGAAGATTAATATGATAGAAAATAGACCCGGGGGCCATAGGTTTCACTAGAGGCTTCTCTCGAGAGCATAAGTATTACGGTGGGTGAACAAATTACTGTTGAGCAATTGACAGAATTGAGCATAGTTATGAGAATATCTAGGTATGATCATGTATATAGGCATCACGTCCGAGACAAGTAGACCGACTCCTGCCTGCATCTACTACTATTACTCCACACATCGACCGCTATCCAGCATGCATCTAGAGTATTAAGTTCATAAGAACAGAGTAACGCTTTAAGCAAGATGACATGATGTAGAGGGATAAACTCATGCAATATGCTATAAACCCCATCTTGTTATCCTCGATGGCAACAATACAATACGTGCCTTGCTGCCCCTACTGTCACTGGGAAAGGACACCGCAAGATTGAACCCAAAGCTAAGCACTTCTCCTATTGCAAGAAAGTCAATCTAGTAGGCCAAACCAAACTGATAATTCGAAGAGACTGCAAAGATAACCAATCATACATAAAAGAATTCAGAGAAGATTCAAATATTGTTCATAGATAAACTTGACCATAAACCCACAATTCATCGGTCTCAACAAACACACCGTAAAAGAAGATTACATCGAATAGATCTCCACAAGAGAGGGGGAGAACATTGTATTGAGATCCAAAAAGAGAGAAGAAGCCATCTAGCTAATAACTATGGACTCGAAGGTCTGAGGTAAACTACTCACACATCATCGGAGAGGCTATGGTGTTGATGTAGAAGCCCTCCGTGATCGATGCCCCCTCCGGCGGAGCTCCGGAAAAGGCCCCAAGATGGGATCTCACGGGTACAGAAGGTTGCGGCGGTGGAATTAGGTTTTTGGCTCCGTATCTGGTAGTTTGGGGGTACATGGGTATATATAGGAGGAAGAAGTACGTCGGTGGAGCAACGTGGGGCCCACGAGGGTGGAGGGCGCGCCCCCCTACCTCGTGCCCTCCTGGTTGATGTCTTGACGTAGGGTCCAAGTCCTCTGGATCACTTTTGTTCCGAAAATCACGTTCCCGAAGGTTTCATTCCGTTTGGACTCCGTTTGATATTGTTTTTCTGCGAAACTCTAAAATAGGCAAAAAAACAACAATTCTGGGCTGGGCCTGCAGTTAATAGGTTAGTCCTAAAAATAATATAAAAGTGTAAAATAAAGCCCATTAATGTCCAAAACAGAATATAATATAGCATGGAACAATCAAAAATTATAGATACGTTGGAGACGTATCAGTAAGTAGTGGTGGTTAGGGTGAGTAAATATAGGCGCGATGGAGAGGAGGAAGAGTGACAGTCATGCTGTTTTAACTACATGCTCTTCAATAAGCCATAAACTCTATGTTGTGTCTGACTCCATGAATTGTCTGCAGATCGAGGAGAGCAATGAGATGGGCACGGAGGTGCTCCCGACCCTTGACAACAAGGGCAAGCAACCGATTCATCCAATGCCCGAGGTGGTGCTGCCGCCGACTGCCGAGGAAGAACAGAAGACACCAACGGTTGGTGGCGACGAGCGCATGGAGGAGCCCCCCCCCCCCAGTAGCAAGCGCCGCAACTACGACCGCTACCATCAGGAGGGTGGCCCAACTCACACTACTAGGGAAAAGCCTAGCAGTAGCGCGTGTTTTAGGCCTATTAGTAGCGCGGGGAGGGGCGCTACTGGTACGGTACTACAGCTAAAGGTTAGCAGTAGCATGGGTTAACCCACGCTACTGCTATATCGACTTAGTAGTAGCACTTTCTCCAAAGGGCGCTACTGGTAATTACTAGTAGCGCTTCTCCCAGCCCGTGCTACTACTATTATTCCGTATTTTACTTCTTTTTTATTTCATGTTGTATTTGTACACCTTTATACAAGTTTTCATACAGCAGCAATTTAGCGATAGTTTTTACATCATAATGAGTTGTTACATCACTGGGTGAAAGAACCGTGGACTAGTTTCAAGTGCATGGACATCCACTTGAAACTAATCTGCGGTTCTTTCACCCAATGATATAATAAATATCATCATCATCATATCATTAACAACTTATCATCATAATACATCATTGTCATATAACACCTCCTCATGATCATCGTTTTCATCAATGAGACATCACATATCAAGTTGGTCACTAGTCATAATCACAACTACTCCTCATCATCAACTCTAACACATTGTACCACATAATAAACATTGTACCACATAGGACCTACTATATTCTCTTAGGACCTACTATATTCTTTTAGGTAAAATAGCATAAAACAAGATAGCCCCTGACTCTCCATTATGGAGAATGGAGATTATTCTGTCTCGAATTCTTGTCTTTTGCACAATGTTGCTTCCAAGAACCTCCTTACGACTGTCCATACATTTTTTCCATTCTTTGATTACCATGTGTTCACCAGTTTTAGAAATCCGATATGGACAGGTGAGATTCGTAGGATGACCTGGTGTATGTTCAAAACATCAAGGCGACCATTCTGATACATCAGATGAGGAACACAATCCTTTGGGATTTTCTGTTGAAAAACATAGTAATAACTTCGTAGTTACCAATGTAGTTTAGTTTTAGAAGTATGCAAAAGATGCACGGATGTCGTAATAGTAAAAAATCTTACCATGGCATCTCCATGGATGTTACCGTGGTTCAACACGTGCACTAGTGGCACATATTGACCATAATGTGGAGGAGTTTGATAATAGGTATTGTAATTCTCAAGTTCAGTACAAAATGCGATCAGATGATTTTTCTCCTGATAAGTTAATTCGGAGCCATCGGTGTAGTAGGTTCTATCTACCATCTCCTGCACATTGTTTGAAGAATGAAAATAAGTTGTCAAATATTTTGAAATAAACAATATAAATTAGTTAATAACTATGTTTGAGAAACTCACATAGCGGTAGAATTAGAAGCATATCAACAAGGACCCAAATGTCCATATTGTCTTGCTCGATGTCAGGATCACCAAGATCCATGGTGACAAGCATATCCTCATAAAAAACATACATCTTGCAAAGTGCTTCCCAATTTGTGCAACCAAAATGGGTTACGCTATGAGAATTGTAAAGATTTACTTCGAAATTCATACCATGATGGGTCCTTAGGTGAATTTTCTTTGTTTTAAAACTTTCATGGTCTTCAAAACCCGTCCTCTCCAAGACATAGCGTCTTGCATGGCATGGGATAAGCTAGTAGAATTGTAAAAGATGAAAATTACACGTTGAAATAGCCGAAGTCATGCTTAATTACGAAAAAACACTTGTCGTCATTGTGTACTGTTTCAACATTGAAGGTCTCCTGGAGCTTAATGCTGAGGCGCCGATCTTCGTCCAGGTGAGGCCTGTCGCACAGACCTCGGTCGTCGTTGCACCAGTCGCACTCCCCCGGGAGACTTTCGTCGTCCGAGTACGACATTTCCTATGTTCATAATTCAAAGATTAAACTTGTACAATTAAATATATGTACTACAAAAACTAAATTAGATCATTATTATTCATCACGGGTTGACTATCGGTCTGTCGAGTCTTTTCTTGAAAACTCTCAGCTCACGTGGTGTATACATTCGACCGTTGGTGATGGTCGCTCCTCCTTTCGTCCCCGAGTGCATTATACCAAAATGTCTAGCACACGGGAACGAAGGAGAAGCGACCCCCACGACAATAGTCGGGATTCTTCGTCCTCCCATATATGGTGGAGACTCTCCCTCACTGATTCCTCTCTGACATTTGCGACCGTCGGTGATGGTCGTTACTCCTCCTTCCCCTAGTGCATAACAAAGGTCTAGCACAAGGAGAAGATGGAGAAACGACCCCCACGACAACAATCGTGATTCTCCGTCCTCTCATATATGGTGAAGCCTCAACAGACTTAAAGTCAACCTGACATATCGTTTAATTATCTTTCTAGAAAATCCAGGCCACTCGATATTTCCTACATATTCTAGCACAAGTCATGCCAAAATTCACGGAAAAATCCGGCATGACCTTTGCTAAAAAAAGGACATATCGAGCGCCTGAAATTTGCCGGAACGGAATTAATCAACACTCTGGCAAAACATAGGCCACTCGGAGGTGTAACCTGCAAACATGACTGGCCACTTGGGCAAGCACATATGATATTTGAGCAACACAAGATATACATGTTTTTATCTACATCATATCTTATAGGACTCATATAAACATGGAGATTTGGCTGGTCTCACCTCGAGGTCGGAGGGGGTCGGTGACGGGGACGACGGCAGGGATGATGGAGGGGCTCCTAGATTTCTGCAAAAACAAAAATCCTATAAGCTATCAACTAATCAAATGCATACGCCTTGCATAGTGGGGTCCAATTTGAGCATTCAAAATATATAGGAGTACTTCTTCAATTTGAGCATTCAATAAGCAAAACCAAATCGTAAAATAAATAAGTATTCAAATTAGCATGCATTCAATAAGCAAAAGTAAATCATCTCTTGCATCCGTACATCGTCGAATATTATCACTAATACATCCCGAATAGTATCATACATATAACATCACTAATACAACTAAAACCCTAGCGAACGACGGGTATCGGCGCGGGTGGTGGATACCCAAAGAGAAGGAACCATCACATGATCATAGCTCCAGTGAGACCCCTGGAGAACCTGCGCTCCAACGCAACCATGTAGCGACGGACGTGCGCGTCCTCCTCGCTGACACGGTGACGTACCACCTCCGCGGGGTCCTCAAGCCTCTGCACCATCACTGGCCCACGCGACCGCCACCAAAGAAGGTTCGGGTCAACGACGGGCTGGCTCCTCACCAAGCCGCGCCCCCGGTAGGTAGCGCCTCCCAGTACCAGCCCGGCGGAGCCCAGTCCCGGACATGGCCCATCTGGTCAAGCAGGTGTCCTCCGCCGAGTCGACGACAAGGATGTGGGATAGGCATCGTCGACGTCGATGCGGGAATAATTTCTTTAACTAAAAAAATAACAACAAATGTGACATGTTCAACTAGTTCTTACTAAAAATGAACTTACTATAAATAAAAATAAACTAGTTCTTACTAAAATAAACTAGTTCAACTAGTTATATTAATTTTATTACTAAAAATACACTTGTTCTATTAATTCAACTAGTTCTTACTAAAAAAACTAGTTCAGCTAGTTCTATTAATTTTCTTACTAATTCTATTAAACACTACTGCCCTAGTTCTTACTAACTAATTAGATGAACCTACCTAGCAACTACTGCCCTGATTAGCATCTAATTTAATGAACCCTAACTAATTTGATGCAATATAAAATATGAATAACCCTAGGAACTTTAGCTAGGCAGAGGTAGGGGAGCGGGAGGAGGAGGCGTGCTCACCTCGGATGCCGGCGGCGAGGGAGGGGCAGGCGGCGTCGAGGCCAGGGCTCGGGCGTGTGGCGGAGGGCAGCGTCGAGGTCGGGGTCGGGGGCGGCGTCGAGGTCGGGGTCAGGGCGGCGTCGAGGTCGGGGTCAGGGCGGCGTCGAGGGCGTGCGGAGAGCGATGGGAGAGCGCGCGGTGGCCAACGGCGATGCAGGGCGATGACGGCGGCGACAGGGAAGAAGTTGGATCTGGGGGAAGTGGCCGTGGGGAAGAAAGAACCGCGCGGCTAAGTCAAAAGTAGCAATAGCGCGTTCCAGAAAAGGCGCTACTGCTACATTAGCTATAGCTAACTTAGCTATAGCGCGTGATTACGAAGCCCGCTACGGCTAAGTTAGCTATAGCGCTTTTCAGAAAACGCACTACTGCTATGCCTTTCTTTTTTCCCTTTTTTCATTTATTTTCTTTAAATTTTATTTTTTCCTTTCTCCTTTTTCTATTTATTTCATTTTCATTTAATTTTCTATTTGCTTTCCATTTAATTTTATTTCCGTTAGCAGTAGCGCCTTTCTACATAAACGCGCTGCTACAAAACTAGTAGCGGTAGCGCTGTTTCCATAAGATCGCTACTACTATGTGTAGCCTATCGGCTTAGCAGTGGGAATTTTAGTAGTAGCGCTCTTGTCGTTAGACGCGCTACTGCTAGATATGTATCTGTAGCGCGGTTTTCCCCGATGCGCTGCTGCTAGTTAGCACTAGCGAGCTTTTTTAACAAGCGCTACTGTTGGGGAACGTAGTATTTCAAAAAATTTCCTACGATCACGCAAGATCTATCTAGGAGAAGCATAGCAACGAGCTGGGAGAGTGTGTCCACGTACCCTTGTAGACCGAAAGCGGAAGCATTTAGTAACGCGGTTGATGTAGTCGAACGTCTTCGCGATCCAACCGATCCAAGTACCGAATGTACGGCACCTCCGCGTTCAGCACACGTTCAACTCGATGACGTCCCTCGATCTCTTGATCCAGTTGAGGACGAGGTAGAGTTCCGTCAGCACGACGGCGTGGCGATGGTGATGATGAAGTTACCGGCGCAGGGCTTCGCCTAAGCACTACGATGATATGACGGAGGTGTGTAACTGTGGAGGGGGGCACCGCACACGGCTAAGACAATTGTCTATTGTGCCTTTGGGGTGCCCACTGCCCCCGTATATAAAGGAGGGGAGGAGGAGGCCGACCAACAAGGGGCGCGCCAGGGAGAGGGGAGTCCTACTAAGACTCCAGTCCTAGTAGGATTCGACCCCACCCTTTTTTTCCCTCTACCGGAGGGGGAAAAGGGGAAGGAGACGGAGTAGGAGAAGGAAAGGGGGTGGCGCCCCCTTCCCAAGTCCAATTCGGGCTCCTCCCTTGTGGGGGTGCACCAGCCCCTTGTGGGCTGGTTAGCCTCCCTCCTATGGCCCATAAGGCCGATATCTTTCCCTGGGGGCTTCGAGTAACCTCCCCGTACTCCGGAAAAATGCCCGAATCACTCGGAACCATTCCAATGTCCGAATGCAACCTTCCAATATATGAATCTTTACCTCTTGACCATTTCGAGACTCCTCGTCATGTCCGTGATCTCATCCGGGACTCCGAACAAACTTCGGTCATCAAATCACATAACTCATAATACAAATTGTCATCGAACGTTAAGCGTGCGGACCCTACGGGTTCAAGAACTATGTAGACATGACCGAGACACATCTCCGGTCAATAACCAATAGCGGAACCTGGATGCTCATATTGGCTCCTACATATTCTACGAAGATCTTTATCGGTCAAACCGCATAACAACATACGTTGTTCCCTTTGTCATCGGTATGTTACTTGCCCGAGATTCGATCGTCGATATCATCATACCTAGTTCAATCTCGTTACTGGCAAGTCTCTTTACTCGTTCCATAATGCATCATCCCATGACTAACTCATTAGTCACATTGCTTGCAAGGCTTATAGTGATTTGTATTACCGAGAGGGCCCAGAGATACCTCTCCGATACACGGAGTGACAAATCCTAATCTCAATCTATGCCAACCCAACAAACACCTTCGGAGACATCTGTAGAGCATCTTTATAATCACCCAGTTACATTGTGACGTTTGATAGCACACAAGGTGTTCCTCCGGTATTCGGGAGTTGCATAATCTCATAGTTAGAGGAACATGTATAAGTCATGATGAAAGCAATAGCAATAAAACTAAACGATCATTATGCTAAGCTAACGGATGGGTCTTGTCCATCACATCATTCTCTCATGATGTTATCCCGTTCATCAAATGACAACACATGTCTATGGTCAGGAAACATAACCATCTTTGATTAATGAGCTAGTCAAGTAGAGGCATACTAGGGACACTCTGCTTTGTCTATGTATTCACACATGTACTAAGTTTCCGGTTAATACAATTCTAGCATGAATAATAAACATTTATCATGATATAAGGAAATATAAATAACAACTTTATTATTGCCTCTAGGGCATATTTCCTTCAGTCTCCCACTTGCACTAGAGTCAATAATCTAGTTCACATCGCCATGTGATTTAACACCAATAGTTCACATCACCATGTGATTAGTTCACATCGCCATGTGACTAATACCCAAAGGGTTTTACTAGAGTCAATAATCTAGTTCACATCGCTATGTGATTAACACCCAAATAGTACTAAGGTGTGATCATGTTTTGCTTGTGAGAGAAGCTTAGTCAATGGGTCTGTCACATTCAGAGCCGTATGTATTTTGCAAATTTTCTATGTCTACAATGCTCTGCATGGAGCTACTCTAGCTAATTGCTCCCACTTTCAATATGTATCTAGATTGAGACTCAGAGTCATCCGGATCGGTGTAAAAGCTTGCATCGGCGTAACTCTTTACGACGAACTCTTTATCACCTCCATAACCGAGAAATATCTCCTTTAGTCTTCTATGGATAATTTCGACCGCTGTCAAGTGATCCACTCCTGGATCAATATCGTACCCCCTTGTCAAACTCATGGCAAGGTACATAATAGGTTTGGTACACAATATAGCATACTTTATAGAACCTATGGCTGAGGCATAGGGAATGACTTTCATTATGTTTCTATTTTCTGTTGTGGTCGTGTTTTGGGTCTTACTCAACTTTACACCTTGCAATATAGGCAAGAACTCCTTCTTTGACTGTTCCATTTTGAACTACTTCAAAAATCTTGTCAAGGTATGTAATCATTGAAAAATCTTATCAACCGTCTTGATCTATCTCTATAGATTTGGATCCCAATATGTAAGCAGCTTCACCGAGGTCTTTCTTTGAAAAACTCCTTTCAAACACTCCTTTATGCTTTCCAGAAAATTCTACATCATTTCCGATCAACAATATGTCATTCACATATACTTATCAGAAAGGCTATAGTGCTCCTACTCACTTTCTTGTAAATACAGGCTTCACCGCAAGTTTGTATAAAACCATATGCTTTGATCACCTTATCAAAGCGTATATTCCAACTCCGAGATGCTTGCACCAGTCCATAGATGGATCGCTGGAGCTTGCACACTTTGTTAGCACTTTTAGGATTGACAAAACCTTCTTGTTGCATCATATATACAACTCTTCTTTAAGAAATCCATTAAGGAATGTAGTTTTTGACATCCATTTGCCAGATTTCATGAAATGTGGCAATTGCTAGCATGATTCGGACAGACTTTAAGCATTGATACGAGTAAGAAAATCTCATCATAGTCAACATCTTGAACTTGTCAAAAACCCTTTTCGACAAGTCGAGCTTTGTAGATAGTAACACTACTATCAGCGTCCGTCTTCCTCTTGAAGATCCATTTTATTCTCTATGGCTTGCCGATCATCGGGCAAGTCAACCAAAGTCCATACTTTGTTCTCATACATGGATCCTCTCTCAAATTTCATGGCCTCAAGCCATTTCGCGGAATCTGGGCTCATCATCGCTTCCTCATAGTTCGTAGGTTCAACATGGTCAAGCAACATGACGTCCGGAACAGGATTACCATACCACTCTGGTGCGGATCTTACTCTGGTTGACCTACGAGGTTCGGTAGTAACTTGATCAGAAGCTTCATGATCATCATCATTAGCTTCCTCACTAATTGGTGTAGGAATCACTGGAACTGATTTATGTGATGAACTACTTTCCAATAAGGGAGCTGGTACAATTACCTCATCAACTTCTACTTTCCTCCCACTCACTTCTTTCGAGAGAAACTCCTTCTCTAGAAAGGATCCATTCTTAGCAATGAATATTTTGCCTTCAGATCTGTGATAGAAGGTGTACCCAACAGTCTCCTTTGGGTATCCTATGAAGACACATTTCTCCGATTTGGGTTCAAGCTTATCAGGTTGAAGCTTTTTCACATAAGCATCGCAGCCCCAAACTTTAAGAAACGACAACTTAGGTTTCTTGCCAAACCATAGTTCATATGGTGTCGTCTCAACAGATTTAGATGGTGCCCTATTTAACGTGAATGCAGCTGTCTCTAATGCATAACCCCAAAACGATAGTGATAAATCGGTAAGAGACATCATAGATCGCACCATATCTAATAAAGTACGGTTATGACGTTCGGACACACCATTACGCTGTGGTGTTTCAGGTGGCGTGAGTTGCGAAACTATTCCACATTGTTTCAAATGAAGACCAAACCGTAACTCCAATATTCGTCTCTATGATCAGATCGTAGAAACTTTATTTTCTTGTTACGATGATTTTTCACTTCACTCTGAAATTCTTTGAACTTTTCAAATGTTTCAGACTTATCTTTCATCAAGTAGATATACCCATATCTGCTCAAATCATCTGTGAAGGTCAGAAAATAACGACACCCGTCGCGAGCCTCAACACTCATCGGATCGCATACATCAGTATGTATTATTTCCAATAAGTCAGTTGCTCGCTCCATTGTTCTAGAGAACGGCGTCTTAGTCATCTTGCCTGTGAGGCATGGTTCGCAAGCATCAAGTGATTCATAATCAAGTGATTCCAAAAGCCCATCAGCATGGAGTTTCTTCATGCACTTTACACCAATATGACCTAAATGGCAGTGCCACAAATATGTTGCACTATCATTATCAACTTTGCATCTTTTGGCATCAATATTATGAATATGTGTATCACTACGATCGAGATTCAATAAACCATTCACCTTGGGTGTATGACCACAGAAGGTTTTATTCATGTAAACAGAATAACAATTATTCTTTGACTTAAATGAATAACCGTATTGCAATAAACATGATCAAATCATATTATGCTCAACGCAAACACCAAATAACATTCATTTTAGGTTCAACACTAATCCTGAAGGTAAAGGGAATGTGCGATGGTGATCTTATCAACCTTGGAATCACTTCCAACACACATCGTCACCTTGCCCTCAACTAGTCTTTGTTCATTTTGTAACTCCTGTTTCGAGTTACTAATCATAGCAACTGAACCAGTATCAAATACCCAGGGGCTACTATGAACACTAGTAAAGTACATATCAATAACATGTATATCAAATATACTTTTGTTCACTTTGCCATCCTTCTTATCCGCCAAGTATTTGGGGCAGTTCCGCTTCCAGTGACCATTTCCTTCGCAGTAGAAGCACTCAGTTTCATGCTTGGGTCTAGCTTTGGGCTTCTTCATGGGAGTGGCAACTTGCTTGCCATTCTTCTTGAAGTTCCATTTCTTTCTCTTACCCTTTTACTTGAAACTAGTGGTCTTGTCAACCATCATCATTTGATGCTTTTCTTGATTTCTACCTTCGTCGATTTCAGCATCACGAAGAGCTCGGGAATTGTTTTCGTCATCCCTTGCATATTATAGTTCATCACGAAGTTCCAGTAACTTGGTGATAGTGACTAGAGAACTCTGTCAATCACTATTTTATCTGGAAGATTAACTCCCACTTGATTCAAGCGATTGTAGTACTCAGACAATCTAAGCACATGCTCACTGGTTGAGCTATTCTCCTCCATCTTGTAGGCAAAGTACTTGTCAGAGGTCTCATACCTCTTGACTCGGGCATGAGTCTGAAATACCAATTTCAGCTGTTGGAACATCTTATATGCTCTGTGGCGTTCAAAACATTTTTGAAGTCCCGGTTCTAAGCCGTAAAGCATGGCACACTAAACTATCAAGTAGTTATCATACCGAGCTTGCCAAATGTTCATAACGTCTATATCTGCTCCTGCAATAGTTCTGTCACCTAGCGGTGCATCAAGGACTTAATTCTTTTGTGCAGCAATGAGGATAATCCTTAGATCACGGACCTAGTCCGCATCATTGCTACTATCATCTTTCAACATAGTTTTTCTCTAGGAACATATCAAAAATAAACGGGGAGCTACATCGTGAGCTATTGATCTACAACATAGTTATGCAAATACTATCAGGACTAAGTTCGTGATAAATTAAAGTTCAATTAACCATATTACTTAAGAACTCCCACTTAGATAGACATCCCTCTAATCATCTAAGTGATCACGTGATCCATATCAACTAAACCATGTCTGATCATCATGTGAGATGGAGTAGTTTTCAATGGTGAACATCACTATGTTGATCATATCTACTATATGATTCACGCTCGACCTTTCGGTCTCAGTGTTCCGAGGCCATATATGCATATTCTAGGCTCGTCAAGTCTAACCCAAGTATTCTGCGTGTGCAAAACTGGCTTGCACCCGTTGTATGTGAACGTAGAGCTTATCACACCCGATCATCACGTGGTGTCTCAGCACGAAGAACTGTCGCAATGGTGCATACTCAGGGAGAACACTTATACCTTGATATTTTAGTAAGGGATCATCTCATAATGCTACCGTCGTACTAAGCAAAAAAAGATGCATAAAAGATAAACATCACATGCAATCAAAATATGTGGCATGATATGGCCATCATCATCTTGTGCCTTTGATCTCCATCTCCAAAGTACCTTCATGATCTCCATCGTCACCGGCATGACACCATGATCTCCATCATCTTGATCTTTATCAACGTGTCGTCACATGGTCGTCTCGCCAACTATTGCTTTTGCAACTATTGCTATCGCATAGTGATAAAGTAAAGAAATTATATGGCGCTTGCATCTGACAACCATAAGGCTCCTGCCAGTTGCCGATAACTTCAACAAAACATGATCATCTCATACAACAATTTATATCTCATCACGTCTTGACCATATCACATCACAACATCCCCAGCAAAAACAAGTTAGACATCCTCTACTTTGTTGTTGCAAGTTTTACGTGGCTGCTACGGGCTTCTAGCAAGAACCGTTCTTACCTATGCATCAAAACCACAACGATTTTTCGTCAAGTTTGCTGTTTTAACCTTCAACAAGGACCGGGTGTAGTCAAACTCAATTCAACTAAAGCTGGAGAAACAGACACCCACTAGCCACCTGTGTGCGAAGCACGGCGGTAGAACCAGTCTCATGAACGTGGTCATGTAATGTCGGTCTGGGCCGCTTCATCCCACAATACCGCCGAATCAAAGTATGGCATGCTGGTAAGCAGTATGACTATTATCGCCCACAATTCTTTGTGTTCTACTCGTGCATATAACATCTACGCATAGACCTGGCTCGGATGCCACTGTTGGGGAACGTAGTATTTCAAAAAAAATCCTACGATCACGCAAGATCTATCTAGGAGAAGCATAGAAACGAGCTGGGAGAGTGTGTCCACGTACCCTCGTAGATAGAAAGCGGAAGTGTTTAGTAACGCGGTTGATTTAGTCGAACGTCTTCGCGATCCAACCGATCCAAGTACCGAATGTACGGCACCTCCGCGTTCAACACACGCTCAGCTCGATGACGTCCCTTGATCTCTTGACCAGTTGAGGACGAGGGAGAGTTCCATCAGCACGACGGCGCAGCGACGGTGATGATGAAGTTACCGGCGCAGGGCTTCGCCTAAGCACTATGACGATATGACCGAGGTGTGTAACTGTGGAGGGGGGGACCGCACACGGCTAAGACAATTGTCTGTTGTGCCTTTGGGGTGCCCCATGCCCCCGTATATAAAGGAGGGGAAGAGGAGGCCGGCCAACAAGGGGCGCGCCAGGGAGAGGGGAGTCCTACTAGGACTACAGTCCTAGTAGGATTCGGCCCCACCCTTTTTTTCTTCTACCGGAGGGGGGAAAGGGGAAGGAGAGGGAGTAGGAGAAGGAAAGGGGGTGGCGCCCCCTTCCCAAGTCCAATTCGGCCTCCTCCCTTGTGGGGGGTGCACCAGCCCCTTGTGGGCTGGTTAGCCTCCCTCCTATGGCCCATAAGGCCCATATCTTTCCCCGGGGGGTTCCGGTAACCTCCCGGTACTTCGAAAAAATGCCCGAATAACTTGGAACCATTCCGATGCCCCACTCCCACCCGATGTTGATGAAGCTACCATCGCAGGGCTTCGCCTAAGCACTGCTACGATATGACCGAGGTGGATTATGGTGCAGGGGGCACCGCACACGGCTGGGAGAGATCAATGATCAACTTGTGTGTTCTAGGGTGCCCCCTGCCCCCGTATATAAAGGAGCTAGGTGGGAGGCGGCCGGCCAAGGAGGAGGGCGCGCCAAGGGGGGAGTCCTACTCCCATCGGGAGTAGGACTCCTCTTTTCCTAGTAGGAGTATGAGAAGGGGGAAGGAGGAGAGAGGGGAAGGAAAGGGGGGCGCCCCCCCCTCCTTGTCCAATTCGGACTAGAGGGGGAGGGGGTGCGCGGCCTGCCCTGGCCTCCCCTCCTCTTCTCCACTAAGGCCCATTAGGCCCAATATACTCCCCGGGGGTTCCGGTAACCCCCCGGTACTCTGGTATATGTCCGAAACCTCCCGAAACACTTCCGGTGTCCGAACATAGTCATCCAATATATCGATCTTTATGTATCGACTATTTCGAGACTCCTCGTCATGGCCGTGATCATATCCGGGACTCCGAACTACCTTCGGTACATCAAAACATATAAACTCATAATATCGATCGTCACAGAACTTTAAGCGTGCGAACCCTACGGGTTCGAGAACTATGTAGACATGACCGAGACACATCTCCGGTCAATAACCAATAGCGGAACCTGGATGCTCATATTGGTTCCTACATATTCTACGACGATCTTTATCGGTCAAACCGCATAACAACATACGTCGTTCCCTTTGTCATCGGTATGTTACTTGCTCGAGATTCGATCGTCGATATCTCAATACCTAGCTCAATCTCGTTACCGGCAAGTCTCTTTACTCGTTCCGTAATGCATCATCCCGCAACTAACTCATTAGTTACATTGCTTGCAAGGCTTATAGTGATGTGCATTACCGAGAGGGCCCAGAGATACCTCTCCGACAATCGTGACAAATCCTAGTCTCGATGTATGTCAACTCAACAAGTACCATCGGAGACACCTGTAGAGCACCTTTATAATCACCCAGTTACGTTGTGACGTTTGGTAGCACACAAAGTGTTCCTCCGGTAATCGGGAGTTGCATAATCTCACAGTCATAGGAACATGTATAAGTCATGAAGAAAGCAATAGCAAAAAATAAACGATCAAGTGCTAAGCTAACGGAATGGGCCAAGTCAATCACATCATTCTCCTAATGATGTGATCCCGTTAATCAAATGACAACTCATGTCTATGGCTAGGAAACTCAATCATCTTTGATCAACGAGCTAGTCAAGTAGAGGCATACTAGTGACACTGTGTTTGTTTATGTATTCACACATGTATTATGTTTTCGGTCAATACAATTCTAGTTTGAATAATAAACATTTATCATGATATGAGGAAATAAATAATAACTTCATTATTGCCTCTAGGGCATATTTCCTTCAGTCTCCCACTTGCACTAGAGTCAATAATCTAGATTACGCAGTAATGATTCTAACACCTATGGAGTCTTGGTGCTGATCATGTTTTGCTCGTGGAAGAGGCTTAGTCGATGGGTCTGCAACATCAGATCCGTATGTATCTTGCAAATCTCTATGTCTCCCACCTGGACTTGATCCCGGATGGAATTGAAGCGTCTCTTGTTGTGCTTGGTTCTCTTGTGAAATCTGGATTCCTTTGCCAAGGCAATTGCACCAGTATTGTCACAAAAGATTTTCATTGGACCCGATGCACTAGGTATGACACCTAGATCGGATATGAACTCCTTCATCCAGACTCCTTCATTTGCTGCTTCCGAAGCAGCTATGTACTCCGCTTCACATGTAGATCCCGCCACGACGCTTTGTTTAGAACTGCACCAACTGACAGCTCCACCGTTCAATATAAACACGTATCCGGTTTGCGATTTAGAATCGTCCGGATCAGTGTCAAAGCTTGCATCGACGTAACCATTTACGACGAGCTCTTTGTCACCTCCATAAACGAGAAACATATCCTTAGTCCTTTTCAGGTATTTCAGGATGTTCTTGACCGCTGTCCAGTGATCCACTCCTGGATTACTTTAGTACCTCCCTGCTAAGCTAATAGCAAGGCACACATCAGGTCTGGTACACAACATTGCATACATGATAGAGCCTATGGCTGAAGCATAGGGAATATTTTTCATTTCTCTCTATCTTCTGCAGTGGTCGGGCATTGAGTCTGACTCAACTTCACACCTTGTAACACCGGCAAGAATCCTTTTTTTTCTTGATCCATTTTGAACTTCTTCAAAACTTTATCAAGGTATGTGCTTTGTGAAAGTCCAATTAAGCGTTTTGATCTATCTCTATAGATATTGATGCCCAATATATAAGCAGCTTCACCGAGGTCTTTCATTGAAAAACTCTTATTCAAGTATCCTTTTATGCTATCCAGAAATTCTATATCATTTCCAATCAGCAATATGCACTACAAAAAAAGGACACATCCGTGACATTTTGGGCCGAACGAAATTTTTTTCTGTCATACATATGACACTTCTATGACGATAATTGTGACAAAACTCGGTATCATCATAGATGTGGCTCCTACTTCTATGACAAAAAATCATGACAGAAAATGGGCTTTTCGTCCTGGGCGGGCCGGAGACGCAGCTGCATGACATTCTTTGGGCCGTCCATGATGGAAAAAACCGTGGTAGAAGCGAGGGCGAGGAAAATTTCGGCGAGTTCCCGGTTACAGTGGGAGGTCGGGGGCTGAGCGATGCGCGTTTCTCTCGTACACGTACGCACGTGTGTGCGAGGCGTTGGCTCTAACTGAATCCGAGCGAGGCGTTGGGCTCTAAATGAACCCGAGCGATTGCACTGCAGGCTACGCGTTACTGAACCCGAGCGATCGATCGATGGCTATTAACTGAACCCGATCGAGCGATTCCTTCGCTACTGCTGCTAACTGAAGCCGATCGATGCTGCCTCTGGGATGAACAGTGAGCGTTGCAGGGGGGGAGGGGGTTGGATGAACAGTGAGCGGTGGCGTTGCCTCTGGATGAACAGGACCCCGTGGTGTGGTGGGGGGCTGGATGAACAATAGATGGTGGAGGGGTGCCCGTGGAGGGGTGGTTGAATAGGACCCCGTGGTGTGGAGGGCTAGATGAACAGTAGACGATGGAGGGGTGCCCGTGGAGGGGTGGTTGAACAGTAGCCGGTGGAGTAGCGCGCGGTGGAGGCTGGATGAACAGGAGCCCGTGGAGGCTGGAGGAGGTCGATGGTAGCCCGTGGAGGCTGGAGGAGGTCGACGGTGGAGATGAACAGTATCCCGTGGAGTCCCGTTTTGCGGTATGCCACACCCTCCCGATGAACAGGACCCCCGCTTCGATCGTAGGACGTCCGTTTTGCGGTACGCCACACCCCTCCCGATCAACAGGACCCCCGTTTCGACCGTAGGAGGTCCGTTTCGTCCGTTTTGTGGTACGCCACACCCCTCCCGATCAACAGGACCCCCGTTTCGACCATAGGAGGTCTGTTTCCTCTGTTTTGCGGTACGCCACACCCCTCCCGATCAACAGGACCCCGTTCTGAACGTAGGAGGTCCGTTTCCTTCGTTGTGCGGTACGCCAGGCCTCGTTTCCATCGCCTGTTCCCTCCAAGCCCTCCCGATGAACACGACCACACATCCTGTTCCGACCCAGCCGGTTGGCTCCCATGCGTTTCGTTGCCTCCCGATGAACACCACGCATTCTATTCCGACCCAGCCGGCTGGCTCCCACGCGTTTCGTTGCCTCCCGATGAACACCACGCATTCCATTGCCTCCCCATGAACACGACGCATTCCGTTGCCTCCCCATGAACACGACAATGACGTTGTTTCTCCGTTCTGACCCAGCCATGTACACGAGCCCTGGTCGTACGTATGCACGAGTAGGCGTTCGAGACCCCGCCCGTATGTACACATACGTGGCCGTATTTTCTTTCTTGCACCCTGGCCGCTGTACGTACGTGTACATGCTACATGCACGCCTCTACTACGACACGTACGCGCCTCTACTACGACACGTGCGCGCCTCTACATCCACCAGTATATATGTACGTACACGTTCGCGACCAGAATGACAACGCTACGTACGCTTCGACCAGGTGGGTCCCGACTGTCAGGCACTTCCTTGCCTGCGAAGATGTAGCTGGTGGGTCCCAGCAGTCAGGGCGGCGAATCGTTTTTTTTGCCCGGACGCAGTTCCTTGCGTGCGAAGATGTAGCTGGTGGGTCCCAGCAGTCAGGGGCAAATGTTTTTTTCGCGAAATACGGTGGCCCGTCTAGTGGGTCCCCGCTGTCAGGTGGAGGAATAATTATTTTGCACGTAATAAGGAGGCACTTCCTTGCTGCGGCCGTGGACCCAGCTGTCAGCCTCTCCACGTACAGTCCACGTCCGATGGAAGCCGTTCCATGACCACGTTGACCACGCCGCGCCGAGAGCACCAGGGCGGTGGATGGCGGCGAGGCCTAGGAAGGGGACGACGCGGAGCCGGGGAAGACGCGGCAGTGGATGCCCACGCGTAGAGGAGTACGAGGGTTCACTGGTTCGCTGCGGTGTGAGGCTGCCGTCGCCGCAAAATAACAGGGGGTGTGGGTGAGTAGAGGGATAGCCTGGCCAGCGGTGGGAGTAGTAGGGGCGGTGAGGCCTCCGCCGCATCGCATCCGTCCACGAGAGGCAGGAGCACGAGGCACGACCGGCACTGGTTTGGGCGACTGGAGCAAGAAGACCAGAGGTTGAAGAAGCACTACGGCCGTTGGATGGACATCGTACGGTCACTGGAGCTAGAATCGTGCATATTGACTAAGTTGACAAAGCCCTCCGTCCCCGTCAACTCAGTAGGCCCACAAGTCAGCCTGCCACTATACTGGGTCCCAGCTAACAGGGGGAGTATTCATTTTTTTACGTAATAAGGAGGCACTTCCTTGCGTTCAAAGATATAGCTGGTGGGTCCAAGCTGTCAGCGGCGGTAACTTTTTTCGCGAAATATAGAGGCCCTTTCGGTGGGTCCCTGATGTCAGGTGGAGGAATCATTATTTTGCGCGTAATAAGGAGGCATTTCCTTGCGTGCGGCCATGGACCCAGTTGTCGGCCTCTCCACGTATAGTCCACTTCAGATGCATGTCGGTCGTTGACCACGTTGACCAGGCCGCGCCGAGAGCACCAGGGCGGTGGATGACGGCGAGGCCTAGGAAGGGAACGACACGGAGGCAGGGAAGACTCGGCAGTTGTATCCCACGCGGAGGGGAGTACGACTGTATGAGGGTTTACTGGTTCGTCTATCGTCGCCGGAGAATAACAGCAGGTGTGGGTGAGTAGAGAGATGGCTAGGCCAGCGATGGGAGTACGGTGGGGCGGTGAGGCCTGCGCGGCAGCAGAGCCGGCCGCGGGGAGGAGGGAGCAGGCAGTCCCGCCGGCGCTTGTTTGAGCGGCTGGAGCAGGAAGAGCAGAGATTGAAGAAGCACGACGGTCGTTCGATGGACATCCAACAGTCACTGCTTGTGCGTCAACCTTTTTTTAGGAAAGCCTCAAATATGTGGAAAACAGCATACAACCCATCTACCATTATTTCTAATAATTTACAGCCCATTTGCTAATTCTTAAGGTTTTTTTTGGAGCCCATATTTTTTTGTTAGCATTACAGCCCATATTGTGGCCACGGTTAAAAAACTATACGAAATTTTGCATATTTCGGTGCGGTCCGAACTGTTTTTAAACCCGAAATTTCGATTCACATTCAAACTGATTTTAAAAATAAATGTATATCAATATAAAATCCAACAAATTCTCCACGCATAAAAATTAATGTAATTTAAAATCTCGAAATGAAAAAAAGATATTTGAAACTAATTGCTGGTTTGATGTGTTTTAAAAATGTACAGCCCATTTCTCATTACTGATAGGCCATTTTCTCGGCTAGCCGAATGAAGCTCTCCCCGTCTTGAAAGATTTGCAGCCCAACAGGCCTGACAAAGCGACTTACTTGGCAAATCACAAAAAAACTGGGCGGTGGCCGTGGACCCAGCTGTCAGCCTCTCCACGTACAGTACTCTTCCGATGGAAGTTGGTCGTTGACCACATTGACCACGCCACGCCGAGAGCACCAAGGCGGTGGACGACGGCGAGACCTAGGAAGGGGACGACGCGGAGCCGGGGAAGACGCGGCAGTGGATGCCCACGCGGAGAGGAGTACGAGGGTTTACTGGTTCGGCTGCGGCGTGAGGCTGCCGTCGCCGCAGAATAACAGGGGGTGTGGGTGAGTAGAGGGATACCCTGGGCCAGCGATGGGAGTAGTAGGGGGCGGTGAGGCCTCCACGGCATCACAGCCGGCCACGAGAGGCAGGAGCACGCGGCACGACCGGCGCTGCTTGCAAGAAGGCCAGAGGTTGAAGAAGCACTATGGCCGTTGGATGGACATCGTACGGTCACTGGAGCTAGAATCGTTCATATTGACTAAGTTGACAAAGCCCTCCGTCCTTGTCAACTTGGTAGGCCCACAAGTTAGCCACCCACTATGGTGGGTCCCAGCTAGCAGGGGGTATTCATTTTTTGGTGCGTAATAAGGAGGCACTTCCTTGCGTGCGAAGATATAGCTGGTGGGTCCGACCTGTCAGTGGGGGGAACGTTTTTTTCGCGAAATACAGAAGCCCTTCCCACGTACAGTGCGTAATAAGGAGGAACTTTCCTTGCATGCAACCATGGACCTCGTGGGTCCCAGCCATCAGGCTCTCCACGTACAGTCCTCTTCCAATGACTCTCGTATGTTGACAACGCCGCGCCGAGCGCACCGAGGCGGTGGACGACGGCGAGGCCCCGGACTGGAATGACCCGGATATGGGGAAGACGCGGCAGTGGAGTCGCAGACGGAGAGGAGTGGGAAACTTGACTGGTTCGGGTGCGGGGTGGGCCTACACTCGGCAGAGAATAACAGGAGGTGCGGAGTGGAGGGATGGCCTCGCCGTCGGCGGGGTAGCGTTTCGCTGAGGAGCGCAAAACAACACCGCTGGACGCCGAAGGCTGGAGCAGGCGGTTCAGGCAGTGCTGGGGGAAGAAGACGAGAGATTGAAGAAGAATGTCGGCCGTTGGATGTAAATGCAATGCCTTCTTAGGCTTCGACCTACTGGCCCACATGTCTGCCAGTCCATTTGTTTTTTAGTCCATTTGGTGGGCTGGGTGAAACATTGATGTAGCATCTATGCAGCCCGTTTAAATCCCATTTGCATTTTTCTCGAAATCTGCGGACTTGCTGGGCTAGGTGAAAATATCATGTTGGGCTAGACGGAGAAATGTTATAAAAACATAAACACATGATTGCACCTCAGTAAAATCTTTGCAAGCTTATGTACGCAATCACTAGGAGTTAACTTGCCAAGTTATATATAAACAATTATTATTATTATTTTGTAAGAACTTTCAACTTACGAAATAAAATATCATTTTAATTTGATGAGTTAATAGTACGTGGGGTATTATTATTTTTTAGGCTAGACGTGGGACAGTTGAGTTGGTTCTAGGGGAAAGTACTGGGAGAAAACTCAGTTTACATCGAAAAAGAAAGTGGGAGAAAATTCAGAGACCTGCTGGGTCCACCTGAGGAGGGGAATATGTTGGGAGGAAGGAGATTCAAAGCACGGCAGCCGAGTGAACTAGTTTTTTACGGACAAGTGAACTAGTTTACATACATAAGCAAATAGCCACTAAAAAAGCAATCAGGTTAATGGGTTCTTAAAAGTAATATTTCTGACAAAACAGATAATTACGACACATAGGCTAATGCATGAAACAATCAGATGATAAAGGTGCTTATAAACAGATAAAGTACAACATCTAGACCTTCCTGGCACGCTTGATCATGATGTTGCGGCTGTCTGTGTACTCGTTGGTTACGGGAAGCAGACACGCCCTCATGTCCAAGATCTGCCTGTACATGTCATAGCATGCGTATGCATCCTTGGCCACGTAGGTTATGTAGGCTAGATTCAGAGGTACCTCCCACGTGTTCAGGTCGTCTTCTTTCATGTTGGCGTATCAGGGGTCGATGATGGTCCCAGCGAGGTCAACCACGGAGTCCTTCTCCTGCCCGTTGCTGATGATCTTGTATTGCTTCTGGATGTCGATGGGCTTGTTGCACCAGATGGCCGAATCCTCGCGTTCTTCCTTCTCTCCACCGTAGCGAAGGTGCAGTCGGCGCTGCCGATGAAACGGGCGAATGCTGCAGAACCTGGTGCCGCCATAGGACTGAGGCGAGGCAGAGCTTCATCGAGTCCGTATCGTTGGTGTACATCACATTCAACTTGGTGCAGCCATAGGACTGAACGGCGAACTCAAAGGGGAACTCCTTGCTGAAGTCCATATCCAGCAGGCTCACCCCTCGGATCGCCATTGGAGTCTCTTCGAGTGAACGAGTGTGTAGGCGGCGGCAGCAGTTCGTTTTTTAGCTCTTGGGGAACTGGATTCAACAGTAAGCTGAGTGTGTACAGGCGACAACAGTTACTACCCCTCCCTCGCCCGCTGCACGCCCGGCAGAAGATGGACCCTCGGCCACACGTCGGTTCACGAGCGGGTCTGTATTGGTACTGTAATAACAGGAGTTAGTGGTCACTTTACTTAAATTTAATTAGCTTTAATAGAAATTTATACTTAAAACAAGCAATGCATTCGCTCGTTCTATCAGTGCCACAGGATCAACATGCACAACAATTAGAATTATTATTCTCAGGACGCACACGATCAGCACATTTGTCGCACTTTCACAAAGATAATACTACCAAGTTTGAACTGTTTGTTATGGTTGTTGTCCTCTGCATCATCATGTCGTGTTTCCCAGCTTGCAAGATTCAGAACCAACAAATAAGATCCAAATAATAAGTACAACAAAGATGCCTACACATCTCATTGATTCCCAGCTTGCAAGATTCAGAACCAACAAATAAGATCCAAATAATAAGTACAACAAAGATGCCTACACATCTCATTGATTCCCAGCTTGCAAGATTCAGAACCAACAAATAAGATACAAATAATAAGTACAAAAAAGATGCCTACACATCTCACTGATTCCCAGCTTGCAAGATTCAGAACCAACCCATTAGAGCCTTTTGATAAAGTGAATATCGGGATTAAATCCATCTTGGCTAGCCATGTCATACAATCGAAGAACTTGGCGAATGCTCTTGACCGTCACAACATCTGTAGTTGAGTATTCCTGTTTGCACAGCATGTTTGCACAGCATAAACAAGGAGACAGGAGAGCATGGTTTCGCTTTAATAGCGGCCTCCTTGAACTCAACCTCCAGCTCTACTTGGATGAGGTCTGCCTGGAGTTCCATGATTCAATTCATGCGCCTTTTTCTGCAGTTCACCTGAAATGAAGCAAAGATTGCATCATTCAGCTAGCAAGAAGTACTTGCTCTTGTGAGCTGGCAGGTTTCTTCTTTAGTAGTTGCACTAAAATTGAGGAACATTAAGGTTGGCTGTCCGGCTCATGTAAGGTGCAACTATAATTTTCTTATCCTTTTGTGCAGTTCCACTAAAATAAAGTGCCATTGTGGTGACAGTGACAGCTCCATCTTGCAAAGGCTAATAAAATGTTGCACGAGATTACCAGCAGAACTTGACGGAGATTTTGGAAACTCCAATCACCATTTTGTGCAGTTCCACCAAAATTGAGAGATGTTGCCCACGTGACATTTTAGTTGAACTGCACAAGACACTCATTCCAAAAAAAGTGTTTTGTGCAGTTCACCAAAAGGTCACAATAGCAACAAGGTGAAATGGATATCCTATCTGCACAAAAAGATAGAAAGTAAACAGTTGCTGGTCAATAAGAATATACGAAACATATACAAAATGAAAAGAAGAATCTTAATTATGTTCATGGCAATCACGCAAGGACAGTAGAAATTTTAAAACGTCAGCAATGCTTCATGTTACCAGAAGCATTACGATCAACAATGAGATTCCTCAAATATGGGATTACTTTAATGGTGGCATTGCTTGTTTACCAGACACAGGAAATCAATAGCAGCTAAAGAGTTGGTTTAAGGGCATGGGACCGTGGGGACACCAGGACACTCAGCAGCATAAAGGAGCAACTTACTTATCATACTGGGGAAAACAGCAGGAGTGCCATTTGTAACACAGTTTAATTGCATCTTATCACTGGAGGCATTAGATTAACAATAACACTGGTTAGACATGTCCCTAAGGTAACAGTGTGATCGCTTCATTTTACATCACCCTCACATTAACAACAGCAAAAGGTTGGTATAAGGACATGTGACAGTGGACGCATCAGCACAATGTACCTACAAGGAGGCATAAAGTGGTGATGCCCGAGTTTGTTCAGGCTATGTGAGGGCAGCAAACCTAATCCTGGAGACCTTGTACTTGAAGGAAATATGCCCTAGAGGCAATAATAAAGTTATTATTTATTTCCTTATATCATGATAAATGTTTATTATTCATGCTAGAATTGTATTAACCGGAAACTTGATACATGTGTGAATACATAGACAAACAGAGTGTCACTAGTATGCCTCTACTTGACTAGCTCGTTGATCAAAGATGGTTATGTTTCCTAGCCATTGACATGAGTTGTCATTTGATTAATGGGATCACATCATTAGGAGAATGATGTGATTGACTTGACCCATTCCGTTAGCTTAGCACTCGATCATTTAGTATGTTGCTATTGCTTTCTTCATGACTTATACATATTCCTATGACTATGAGATTATGCAACTCCCGTTTACCGGAGGAACACTTTGTGTGCTACCAAACGTCACAACGTAACTGGGTGATTATAAAGGTGCTCTACAGGTGTCTCCGAAGGTACTTGTTGGGTTGGCGTATTTCGAGATTAGGATTTGTCACTCCGATTGTCGGAAAGGTATCTCTGGGCCCACTCGGTAATGCACATCACTATAAGCCTTGCAAGCATTGCAACTAATGAGCTAGTTGCGGGATGATGTATTACGGAACGAGTAAAGAGACTTGCCGGTAACGAGATTGAACTAGGTATTGAGATACCGACGATCGAATCTCGGGCAAGTAACATACCGATGACAAAGGGAACAACGTATGTTGTTATGCGGTTTGACCGATAAAGATCTTCGTAGAATATGTGGAGTCATTATGAGCATCCAGGTTCCGTTATTGGTTATTGACCGGAGACGTGTCTCGGTCATGTCTACATAGTTCTCGAACCCGTAGGGTCCGCACGCTTAAAGTTAGATGACGGTTATATTATGAGTTTATGTATTTTTGATGTACCGAAGGAGCTCGGAGTCCCGGATGAGATCAGGGACTTGACGAGGAGTCTCGAAATGGTCGAGATGTAAAGATCGATATATTGGACGACTATATTCGGACATCGGAAAGGTTCCGAGTGATTCGGGTATTTTTCGAAGTACCGGAGAGTTACGGGAATTCGTATTGGGCCTTAATGGGCCATACGGGAAAGGAGAGAAAGGCCCCAAAGGGTGGCCGCACCCCTCCCCATGGACTAGTCCGAATTGGACTAGGGAAGGGGGGCGCCCCTTCCTTCTTTCTCCTTCTCCCTTCCCTTTTCCTACTCCAACAAGGAAAGGAGGAGTCCTACTCCCGGTGGGAGTAGGACTCCCCCCTTGGCGCGCCCTCCTCCTTGGCCGGCCGCCTCCCCCTTGCTCCTTTATATACTGGGGCAGGGGGCACCCCATAGACACAACAATTGATCATTGATCTCTTAGCCGTGTGCGGTGCCCCCCTCCACCATATTACACCTCGATAATATCGTAGCGGTGCTTAGGCGAAGCCCTGCGTCGGTAGAACATTATCATCGTCACCACGCCGTCGTGCTGACGAAACTCTCCCTCAACACTCGGCTGGATCGGAGTTCGAGGGACGTCATCGAGCTAAACGTGTGCTGAACTCGGAGGTGCCGTTCCTTCGGTACTTGATCGGTCGAATCGTGAAGACGTACGACTACATCAACCGCGTTGTGTTAACGCTTCTGCTTTCGGTCTACGAGGGTACATGGACAACACACTCCCCTCTCGTTGCTATGCATCACCATGATCTTGCGTGTGCGTAGGAAATTTTTGAAATTACTACATTCCCCAACAGTGGCATCCGAGCCAGGTTTTATGCGTAGATGTCATATGCACGAGTAGAACACAAGTGAGTTGTGGGCGATAAGTCATACTGCTTACCAGCATGTCATACTTTGGTTCGGCGGTATTGTGAGATGAAGCGGCCCGGACCGACATTACGCGTACGCTTACACGAGACTGGTTTCACCGTTGCGAGCACTCGTTGCTTAAAGGTGACTGGCGGGTGTCTGTCTCTCTCACTTTAGTTGAACTGAGTGTGGCTACGCCCGGTCCTTGTGAAGGTTAAAACAGCACCAACTTGACAAACTATCGTTGTGGTTTTGATGCGTAGGTAAGAACGGTTCTTGCTAAGCCCAGTAGCAGCCACGTAAAACTTGCAACAACAAAGTAGAGGACGTCTAACTTGTTTTTGCAGGGCATGTTGTGATGTGATATGGTCAAGACATGATGCTAAATTTTATTGTATGAGATGATCATGTTTTGTAACCGAGTTATCGGCAACTGGCAGGAGCCATATGGTTGTCGCTTTATTGTATGCAATGCAATCGCCATGTAATTGTTTTACTTTATAACTAAGCGGTAGCGATAGACGTAGAAGCAATAGTTGGCGAGACGACAACGATGCTACGATGGAGATCAAGGTGTCACGCCAGTGACGATGGTGATCATGACGGTGCTTCGGAGATGGAGATCACAAGCACAAGATGATGATGGCCATATCATATCACTTATATTGATTGCATGTGATGTTTATCTGTTATGCATCTTATCTTGCTTTGATTGACGGTAGCATTATAAGATGATCTCTCACTAAATTTCAAGATAAAAGTGTTCTCCCTGAGTATGCACCGTTGCCAAAGTTCGTCGTGCCGAGGCACCACGTGATGATCGGGTGTGATAAGCTCTACGTCCATCTACAACGGGTGCAAGCCAGTTTTGCACACGCAGAATACTCAGGTTAAACTTGACGAGCCTAGCATATGCAGATATGGCCTCGGAACACTGAGACCGAAAGGTCGAGCGTGAATCATATAGTAGATATTATCAACATAATGATGTTCACCATTGAAAGCTACTCCATTTCACGTGATGATCGGTTATGGTTTAGTTGATTTGGATCACGTGATCACTTAGAGGATTAGAGGGATGTCTATCTAAGTGGGAGTTCTTAAGTAATATGATTAATTGAACTTAAATTTATCATGAACTTAGTCCTGATAGTATTTTGCAAATTATGTTGTAGATCAATAGCTCGCGTTGTTGCTTCCCTATGTTTATTTTGATATGTTCCTAGAGAAAAATTATGTTGAAAGATGTTAGTAGCAATGATGCGGATTGGATCCGTGATCTGAGGATTATCCTCATTGCTGCACAGAAGAATTATGTCCTTAATGCACCGCTAGGTGACAGACCTATTGCAGGAGCAGATGCAGACGTTATGAACGTTTGACTAGCTCAATATGATGACTACTTGATAGTTTAGTGCACCATGCTTAACGGCTTAGAATCGGGACTTCAAAGACGTTTTGAACGTCATGGACCATATGAGATGTTCCAAGAGTTGAAGTTAATATTTCAAGCAAATACCCGAGTTGAGAGATATGAAGTCTCCAACAAGTTCTATAGCTAAAAGATGGAGGAGAATAGCTCAAGCAGTGAGCATGTGCTCAGATTGTCTGGGTACTACAATCGCTTGAATCAAGTGGGAGTTAATCTTCCAGATAAAATAGTGATTAACAGAATTCTCTAGTCACCATCACCAAGTTAGTAGAACTTCTCGATGAACTATAGTATGCAAGGGATGACAAAAGTAATTCCCGAGCTTTTCATGATGATGAAATCGATGAAGGTAGAAATCAAGAAAAAGCATCAAGTGTTGATGGTTAACAAGACCACTAGTTTCAAGAAAAGGGCAAAGGGATAGAAGGGGAACTTCAAGAAGAACGGCAAGCAAGTTGCTACTCAAGTGAAGAAGCCTAAGTCTGGTCCTAAGCCTGAGACTAAGTGCTTCTACTGCAAAGGGACTGGTCACTGGAAGCGGAACTGCCCCCAAGTATTTGGTGGATAAGAAGGATGGCAAAGTGAACAAAGGTATATTTGATATATATATTATTGATGTGTATTTTACTAGTGTTCGTAGCAACCCCTCGGTATTTGATACTGGTTCAGTTGCTAAAGAGTAGTAACTCGAAACGGGAGTTGCATAATGAACAGAAACTAGTTAAGGATGAAGTGACGATGTGTATTGGAAGTGGTTCCAAGATTGATATGATCATCATCGCACACTCCCTATACTTTCGGGATTAGTGTTGAACCTAAATAAGTGTTATTTGGTGTTTGTGTTGAGCATGAATATGATTTGATCATGCTTATTGCAATACGGTTATTCATTTAAGTTAGAGAATAATTGTTGTTCTGTTTACATGAATAAAACCTTACATGGTTACACACCCAATGAAAATGGTTCGTTGGATCTCGATCGTAGTGATACACATATTCATAAAATTGAAGCCAAAAGATGCAAAGTTTATAATGATAGTGCAACTTATTTGTGGCACTGCCGTTTAGGTCATATTGGTGTAAAGCGCATGAAGAAACTCCATGCTGATGGGCTTTGGAATCACTTGATTATGAATCACTTGATGATTGCGAACCATGCCTTATGGGCAAGATGACTAAGACTCCGTTCTCCGGAATAATGGAGCGAGCAACTGACTTATTGGAAATAATACATACTGATGTATGCGATCCGATGAGTGTTGAGGCTCGCGGCGGGTATCATTATTTTCTGACCTTCACAGATGATTTGAGCAGATATGGGTATATCTACTTGATGAAACATAAGTCTGAAACATTTGAAAAGTTCAAAGATTTTCAGAGTGAAGTGGAAAATCATTGTGACAAGAAAATAAGGTTTCTACGATATGATCGCAGAGACAAATATTTGAGTTACGAGTTTGGTCTTGAACTAAAACAATGTGGAATAGTTTCACAAATTCGTGCCACCTGGAACACCACAACATAATGGTGTGTCCGAACGTCATAACCGTACTTTATTGAATATAGTGCAATCTATGATGTTTCTTACCAATTTAACACTATAGTTTTGGGGTTATGCATTAGAGACAGCTGCATTCACGTTAAATAGGGCACCATATAAATCCATTGAGATGACACCATATGAACTATGGTTTGGCAAGAAACCTAAGCTGTCGTTTCTTAAAGTTTGGGGTTGCGATGCTTATGTGAAAAGGTTTCATCCTGATAAGCTCAAACCCAAATCGGAGAAATGTGTCTTCATAGGATACCCAAAGGAGACAGTTGGGTACACCTTCTATCACAGATCCGAAGGCAAGACATTCGTTGCTAAGAATGGATCCTTTCTAGAGAAGGAGTTTCTCTCGAAAGAAGTGAGTGGGAGGAAAGTAGAACTTGATGAGGTAATTGTACCTGCTCCCTTATTGGAAAGAAGTTCATCGCAGAAACCAGTTTATGTGACGCCTATACCAATTAGTGAGGAAGTTAATGATGATGATCATGGAACTTCAGATCAAGTTATTACTGAACCTCGTAGGTCAACTAGAGTAAGATCCACACCAAAGTGGTACGGTAATCCTGTTCTGGAGGTTATGTTACTAGACCATGACAAACCTACGAACTATGAAGAAGCGATGGTGAGCCCAGATTCCGCAAAATGGCTTGAGACCATGAAATCTGAGATGAGATCCATGGATGAGAACAAAGTATGGACTTTGATTGACTTGCCCGATGATTGGCGAGCCATTGAGATTAAATGGATCTTCAAGAGGAAGACGGACGCTGATAGTAGCATTACTATCTACAAAGCTAGAATTGTCGCAAAAGGTTTTCGACAAGTTCAAGGTGTTGACTACGATGAGAGTTTCTCACTTGTATCTATGCTTAAGTCTGTCCGAATCATGTTAGCAATTGCTGCATTTTATGAAATCTGGCAAATGGATAAACAAAACTGCATTCCTTAATGGATTTATTAAAGAAGAGATGTATATGATGCAACCATAAGGTTTTGTCAATCCTAAAGGTGCTAACAAAATATGCAAGCTCTAGCGATCCATCTATGGACTGGTGCAAGCATCTCGGAGTTGGAATATACGCTTTGATAAGTTGATCAAAGCATATAGTTTTATACAGACTTGCGGTGAAGCCTGTATTTACAAGAAAGTGAGTGGGAGCACTACAGCATTTCTGATAAGTATATGTGAATGACATATTGTTGATCGGAAATAATGTAGAATTATTCTGCAAAGCATAAAGGAGTATTTGAAAGGAGTTTTTCAAAGAAAGGACATCGGTGAAGCTGCTTACATATTGAGCATCAAGATCTATAGAGATAGATCAAGACGCTTGATAAGTTTTTTCAATAAGTACATACCTTGACAAGATTTTGAAGTAGTTCAAAATGGAACAGTCAAAGAAAGAGTTTCTTGCCTGTGTTACAAGGTGTGAAATTGAGTAAAACTCAAAGCCCGACCACGGCAGAAGATAGAAAAGAATGAAAGTCATTCCCTATGCCTCGGCCATAGGTTCTATAAAGTATGCCATGCTGTGTACCAGATCTATTGTATACCCTACACTGATTTTAGCTAGGGAGTACAATAGTGATCTAGGAGTAGATCACTGGACAGCGGTCAAAATTATCCTTAGGAATAAGGATATGTTTCTCAATTATGGCGATGACAAAAAGTTCGTTGTAATGGGTTACGTCGATGCAAGTTTTGACACTAATCTAGATGACTCTAAGTCTCGGTCTAGATACATATTGAAAGTGGGAGCAATTAGCTAGAGTAGCTCCGTGCAGAGCATTGTAGACATAGAAATTTGCAAAATACTTACGGATCTGAATGTGACAGACCCGTTGACTAAAATTATCTCACAAGCAAAACATGATCACACCTTGGTACTCTTTGGGTGTTAATCACATAGCGATGTGAACTAGATTACTGACTCTAGTAAACCCTTTGGGTGTTGGTCACATGACGATGTGAACTATGGGTGTTAATCACATGGTGATGTGAACTATTGATGTTAAATCACATGGCGATGTGAACTAGATTATTGACTCTAGTGCAAGTGGGACACTGAAGGAAATATGCCCTAGAGGCAATAATAAAGTTATTATTTATTTCCTTATATCATGATAAATGTTTATTATTCATGCTAGAATTGTATTAACCGGAAACTTGATACATGTGTGAATACATAGACAAACAGAGTGTCACTAGTATGCCTCTACTTGACTAGCTCGTTGATCAAAGATGGTTATGTTTCCTAGCCATTGACATGAGTTGTCATTTGATTAATGGGATCACATCATTAGGAGAATGATGTGATTGACTTGACCCATTCCGTTAGCTTAGCACTCGATCGTTTAGTATGTTGCTATTGCTTTCTTCATGACTTATACATGTTCCTATGACTATGAGATTATGCAACTCCCGTTTACCGGAGGAACACTTTGTGTGCTACCAAACGTCACAACGTAACTGGGTGATTATAAAGGTGCTCTACAGGTGTCTCCGAAGGTACTTGTTGGGTTGGCGTATTTCGAGATTAGGATTTGTCACTCCGATTGTCGGAGAGGTATCTCTGGGCCCACTCGGTAATGCACATCACTATAAGCCTTGCAAGCATTGCAACTAATGAGCTAGTTGCGGGATGATGTATTACGGAACGAGTAAAGAGACTTGCCGGTAACGAGATTGAACTAGGTATTGAGATACCGACGATCGAATCTCGGGCAAGTAACATACCGATGACAAAGGGAACAACGTATGTTGTTATGCGGTTTGACCGATAAAGATCTTCGTAGAAATATGTGGGAGCCAATATGAGCATCCAGGTTCCGCTATTGGTTATTGACCGGAGACGTGTCTCGGTCATGTCTACATAGTTCTCGAACCCGTAGGGTCCGCACGCTTAAAGTTAGATGACGGTTATATTATGAGTTTATGTATTTTGATGTACCGAAGGAGTTCGGAGTCCCGGATGAGATCAGGGACTTGACGAGGAGTCTCGAAATGGTCGAGACGTAAAGATCGATATATTAGACGACTATATTCGGACATCGGAAAGGTTCCGAGTGATTCGGGTATTTTTCGAAGTACCGGAGAGTTACGGGAATTCGTATTGGGCCTTAATGGGCCATACGGGAAAGGAGAGAAAGGCCCCAAAGGGTGGCCGCACCCCTCCCCATGGACTAGTCCGAATTGGACTAGGGAAGGGGGGCGCCCCCTTCCTTCTTTCTCCTTCTCCCTTCCCTTTTCCTACTCCAACAAGGAAAGGAGGAGTCCTACTCCCGGTGGGAGTAGGACTCCCCCCTGGCGCGCCCTCCTCCTTGGCCGGCCGCCTCCCCCTTGCTCCTTTATATACTGGGGCAGGGAGGCACCCCATAGACACAACAATTGATCATTGATCTCTTAGCCGTGTGCGGTGCCCCCCTCCACCATATTACACCTCGATAATATCGTAGCGGTGCTTAGGCGAAGCCCTGCGTCGGTAGAACATTATCATCGTCACCACGCCGTCGTGCTGACGAAACTCTCCCTCAACACTCGGCTCTACCGGAGTTCGAGGGACGTCATCGAGCTGAACGTGTGCTGAACTCGGAGGTGCCGTGCGTTCGGTACTTGATCGGTCGGATCGTGAAGACGTACGACTACATCAACCGCGTTGTGTTAACGCCTCCACTTTCGGTCTACGAGGGTACGTGGACAACACTCTCCCCTCTCGTTGCTATGCATCACCATGATCTTGCGTGTGCGTAGGAAATTTTTGAAATTACTACGTTCCCCAACAGTACTATGTGAGGGCAGCAAATCTAATCCTGGAGACCTTTTACTATGTGAGGGCAGCAAACCTAATCCTGGAGACCTTTTACTATGTGAGGGCAGCAAATCTAATCCTAGAGACCTTTTACTATGTGAGGGCAGAAAATCTAATCCCGAGACCTTTTACTATGTGAGGGCAGCAAATCTAATCCTGAGACCTTTTACTATGTGAGGGCAGCAAATCTAATCCTGGAGACCTTTTACTATGTGATGGCAGCAAATCTAATCTTGGACATACTCTGTTGACTTGTCCACCAACCGCCACTTTCTATCCTTTTTTCAACCAATAATAGATCTGTTCCTTATCCAGTTTGTACTGCGTTTTCCCATTATCTCCCTTTTCAACCAAGAGACCGGTTGGGTATCCAGTCTCTACTACTTTCACCATATTATTTCCTCTTTGAATCAAGTCCTAGATTCATGCTACAACTTCCCCCCCCCTTTCTTCGTTGTTTGAACAAAGCCCTAGATTCGAATGCATGAAGTAGCTTTACCTCTAATAATACTAAAAATTTAGGTGGCTTTGGAAGAGCTGATGGGAGTAGAAAAAGATGCACATGCAGACACGTGGGGAGCTGGGGCAGTAGAGCAAGGCCGCTATCGGAGAACTTATACCTGAGGGTCACCGGGATGTCGGCGGCGGCAGGTCGGATCTGCGGACAATACGGCAGGGAGGAAGAAGGGTCGGAGGACCTCCCGAGCCGATGCTGTGTTGGAGAGAACGACACAGGCAGAGGATCGGGCCCCACCGGCAGCTGTGGGTTTCCTCCCTCGGCGGCGATGACCGTGTGAACGATGCACCTTTTAGTCCTCTACACACACCGGCCGAAGGGATCCGGCCGGATCTGTGACCAGCGATGAGCAGAGAGAAAATGTCGTTACCGCTGTCTTGTTTATATCTAGAGAGGGTGAGAGAATGAAGAGAGCAACCCTAGTAAAGCAAGCGCTCAGGCCCCTGCGTCCATATATAGTGGAGTGATTATCTTTTTTCTCTCCACAACAAGCGTTTCAATTTGTGTACGTGGCATTAAAGAAAAGAAACTCTCTATTTAACGTGACTATTGTACGACTCCTACTTACTACTAGTAGTACTACAGTATTGTTCACTTGTGCTCCCCGCCCCTCCATTCATTGAACAACCCCACGGGTGAATAAACATACAGTAAGTACTGTATTTATATAGAACGAACAAGCTCGAACTATTTTCGCGTAGTTAAAAGTTGAGGGCGGGGCTTTTCCCGGGCAGTACGCGCGGCAGTTTTCGGGTAGGCGGTTTGACAGAGAGGCGAGGAGGGTGAGTGAGTGGGGCTGTGCGATTTGACGGTGCATTACTGCTGGAAAGACTTGTGATATGACCACTCACTATAGTCATGAATTACTGGCGCTCCGACCGGGGTGATGCCCCCTTCCGTTCCGCGCTCTAATCTAGTGCATGACACGTCGACCCGGATGCTGGCTCTCCCACATGTCGGAGTAGTAAGAAGGAGCAAAGAATGATGCGGTATATACTAGTACTATACTACTCCCTCCGTTCCTAAATATAAGTCTTTGGAGAGATATCACTATGGACCACATGCGGAGAAAAATGAGTGAATCTACACATAAAATGCATCTATATACATCCGTATGTGGTCCATAGTGAAATATCTACGAAGACTTATATTTAGGAACGGAGGGAGTACTACTCAGGTCGGAGGAGTGCGAACCACGGCAGCCCAGTGAACCAGCAGTGCGAACCACGGTAGCCCAGTGAACCAGCAGTAGAAAACAATGTGGTGATATGGCCATAAAAACAATGTGCTATGATCCACACTGTAGCATGTACAGTAACACTCCTCTTTGTTTGGATCCCTGAGTTAGAGCTAGTTTGGGTTGAAATAGCCTCAAATTATCGAAACAAGAGGGGTTAGTTTGAGCTAGTTTGCTCTAACCCAGCTAAAAAAACTAGCCCGGTGGAGAGGTTCTAATTGGGTTAGTTATCCTCGGGCCCACTAAAAGAGAACTAAAAAAATCTCCCCTGCCCGCACCAGATCGCTCCCCCCTCTCGCACGACTCCTCTCTGTTCCCCATAGGGCCGCTCGCCCTCTCTCTCCTCCGGCCGCCCTCTCCTTCCGGCCTCCGCCGCCCTACTCCGGCCGCCCTCTCCCTCCGGCCTTCGAAGGTCGCCCCGCTCCCCCTTCACCAGTCGTTTTTCTCCCTCTGTCGTGCGCGGCGGCGGTGCATCTACCAGGGAGGTCACGAGAGGGGTGAGTTTGTTCGTTCCTTCTCTGTCTCACGGCCATATCATTGATCTTGCTTGCTCTAGCGCTAATTCTGATTTGGAAAAGTAGATCCTGATCAAACTTGGTATAGATTTGTGGTGCACGCATGGAATTGTTTGATGCTGCTTGAGGAGGTAATAAATCTTTCTAGAGGCCCAAAGATTCAGGTCACCTTTCTAGGTATTTCAATTTCAGGCTTGCATTATTTCTAGAGGCCCAAAGATTCAGTTCACCTTTCTAGGTATTTCAATTTCAGGCTTGCATTATTTCTAGAGGCCCAAAGATTCAGTTCACCTTTCTAGGTATTTCAGTTTCAGGCTTGCATTATTTCTAGAGGTCCAAAGATTCAGTTCACCTTTCTAGGTATTTCACTTTCAGGCTTGCATTATTTCTACAGGCCCAAAGATTCAGTTCACCTTTCTAGGTATTTCAGTTTCAGGCTTGCATTATTTCTAGAGGCCCAAAGATTTAGTTCACCTTTCTAGGTATTTTAGTTACACGCTTGCATTATTTCTAGAGGCCCAAAGATTAAGTTCCCAGTCGGCGGCAAGCGGCCCTGCTACCCATGCCGATGTCGACCTCAACTCGCAAGGCCCAGCGTCGGAGGGGTTCCCGGGGCTTGGGCTCTACAGAGCCTTCCTCAAGAGCGGTGATGGCGAGCTCCTCCCTCGGTGCGTGAGGGGCTCCGGGCTCCCTCCCTATCGTGAATGACTTCCGTGATGAGTTAGCTCATTCTTTGTTTCATGAAGTGTTTTTTTTTATTTTGTGAAGCTTGATTGACGACTTGTATGTTTAAGTGGGATATCTCATTTGTATGGACAAAGTCAAAATTATCATGTTTTGCATGCTTGATTTGTATAGATGGTTCGTTTATGTCAATTGTGAGCGGGAGGAGGCCACAAAAGAGCCGGCCACACCAAGAGGGTGCTTGGATCCAAGGGATTTATTTTAGTCTGACTAAAAATAGTCTCTTTAAGAGGCTAAAGTTCCAAGCACCCCTGACTAAAGAGGGGCTAAAACTAGTCTTGAGACTAAAAAATTTAGTTAGGGGTACCCCTACTAAAATGTGGATTAGTCCTCTCTCTCCTCATTTAACTCCTCTCCTTTAACACAGGCGAGTTCTGGATTGGAGGATAATAAATGCTCATTAACTTGATTTTAGTCTCTTTAGTATTTGGATCCAAGCATGGGTGAGGCTAGCAAGTTTTAGTCCCACTACTTTTAGTCATGGAATTAAAACGTATCCAAGCACCCTCCAAATCCGGCAGGAAATAGGGTCCAAAGTAGTCAAATGATTGAGATAGAGCATTTATTGTCAATCTAACCCTGCCATCCATACACCTCTTTGGTTTAGAGTTAGTTCAGGGTTAGAATCTAACTCTAACCTCTAACTGAGTTAGAGTTATCCTTGTCTCGGTTCATCGCCATCATACTTTCCCCATTCCTGTGTTTTCAGTATCCTGCGAATCAAAGAGGCCCTTTTTTTGCGGGAAAAATCAAAGAGGCCCTTAGACTGGTTTCGGTCCGGTCATTTTTTATAAACGTGTTATGTCCAAAATTTAATGAACGTGCTCCGGTTTCCACGAAAATAATCTGGTTTCATGTAGTAATTCATTCATTTATTTATTCTTCTGCGGGGGGTTTGCATGTAATTCGTGAGGTCTGAAATGTAAAGTACCCCGGCATATGCTCCGAGTCGTGCATGCACTACGACCCAGATGCTCTATGTCCCACATGTCGGCGAATGGGAGCACGTGGAAATAGCCTAGGAGTACATATAGGAGGATAAATGCGTGAAATAATATGTACTGTGAAGCATAGCCGTGGTTCGAAAAGGAGACCTAAAGTGATGACAGCTATAGGTCGCACGCACCCAACTAGTGGTACTAGACATACGACTAATTTTTCCCCCAAAAAAAAGAGGCACGAGTGCTCAGTACTCCTATTCTATAAACACGAGTCCCATCTGACAACAGCGTCCGTGCTACAGCTAGCTCTCCTCCGTCGTTTCTATCTTCTAATTCTAAACTCGGCCGACGCCCGGTGGGCGGGGTGGGTTTGCTCAACTGCGGCCCCATCTCACAGTGAAAACGTTACGACTGGAATAAAAATGCCATATACTCCCTCCGTTCATAAATATAAGCCTTTTTAGATACTTGCTGGAATCATTAGAAAGACTTATATTTGGGAACGGAGGGAGTACTATACTAATAAAACATTAAGGCCACGAGGCGATGCAGTGCTGGTTACAGGAGGCAAGAATAGATGCATCCATCGATGACGTCCACCTCCTCGACTCAGGGCGCCGGCCCATCGAACGGCGCCTAAGTAGCAGCGGCTTTTGTGGCCAGGTCGACGTGCTTCTGAACAATGGCGTCCAAAGATTCCAGCCGCTGGAAGAAGGCCAACGTCTTTCTGTCCTCGCTTGCCTTGTAGTGGCCTATGTAGACGATTTCCTCGTAGACGTGGATGTGCAGGTCGACGGTTTCTTGCATGGCGAGCGCGGCCTCGATGTGCACATTCTTCGTCGCGACCTCCGGCACCTGTAGGGCCACCAGGGCTTGAAAGAGTTTGTCACCAGGGAGGCCAATGAGGGTGGCAGGCAATGAGGAGCCTGGGCGCACGGGCTGGAGCAGTACGGCAAGGTCGTCCGCGCGCTTCTTGACGGCGGTGAACTTGCGGATGGAGTTGACCATCATGTCGTCCATGCGAGAGGCGAAGCCGGCGTCGGCGAGGGCTACGATGCCTGCGGTCGCCAGAACCGTCTGGAAACGCTGCGCGGTGCGGGGCCGCAGGCCGGCGCCTTGGATGATTTGGCACAGCCGACTGCCGCTCGCTTCCATCGCCTCCATAGGTGCTTGTGGCTTCTGGTCACTTGGTCTTGGATTGGAGTGAGCAGTGTTGCGCAGTGACTTGGGAGTAGATGGATTGGAGTGGTGGGGCGCCTTTATTATATGAGAGTCCAAACTCTGTTGCATTCACATCGTGCTGGCTCTATTCTGCTTCTCCAATTAATTCCCTCTGCATGTAATTGAGGATGCATCATTGACCGTTCAACGTCTCGGGAACTGCTACCCTCTCCCTCCTTGGCATTCAAGCACCTATGGACCCGTCGACGACGAGGTGCCTATGGTGACTTCGTAAATTTCAAGATGATAGTGTCGTGCGTGTGTGCGTTCATAGGGGTGAGTATATGCGCGTGTATATGAGCGCTTGCGTCTGTACTGTGTAAAAAACGTAAATGCGTGACAAAAAGAGACTAGTCAGTATACTCAATATTGTGCACCTCGGAGAGGAAAACGATAGAACTAGTACGTATTTATTTACGGTGCAGATTCACTCATTTTGCTCCATATGTACTCCGTCTCGGTGTAGTCTAGTCACTTGTTGAAATCTCTAGAAGGGCAAATACTCCTTTCTGGTTTACAGGGCTATACTAGCAAGTAGTTGTACGTACTAGTACAATAGTGGGCTCACATAGCAATTTTGTCTCATGCAAGAGCCTGGCTATATGCGTGCTCCAATGTTCGCAACTGCAACGTTTGGTTTGCGCTTGGCTCTTTGCCTCTTCGAGAAGACGAACAATGATGTTACTACTACTGCTTCTACAGTGTCGAATCCACTGCTGCATGTCCGTCCACCGCGAGCAGGACGGATAGCTTGTTGTAGAAGTACTACTAAGCAAAAGCCTGTCCTCGTTTGCGAGCAACCGCGCGCATGGGTGAGGGAGAAGGCGTGTAGTAAAATCAAGCTTCTCCTCGTTGTACGAGTTGACGCGACACATCATAGCACTGGCCCCACATGCTTGCCTCTAAACTTGGCTGAAAGACCCGTAGTGTACAATATATTTGCTGCGACCTCTAACATTTACCCACCACAAATTAAAATATATGTGGTCGTATGCATCGTTCTGATGCAGAGGCCGGGGAGTCCCCCCTTTTCAAAGAAAAAAACAAACTAAAATATAATTCCTGTCTTGACCAGATGAGCGTGCAAACTACAATCACCAGGGTGTGAGGTAGGGCCAGAAGACTATTTTAATTTTTTTTTTAAACTTTGAGACGGCCACATAGCATGGAGCCGACCCCAACGATTTTAAGCTTACACGCACGGTACACGCTATCCTAGACTACTCTACACATGAAACTGCCACACGAGCGTCCGGGCTGCGCTTGGCTCTTCGCCTCTTCGGGGAGTCGAACCATGATGGAGTACTACTGCAATGGAGGAGTACTACAGTACGTTTCTGGCACCGATTGAACTGCTGCATGTCCACCGCGTGCGGGAGGGAGAGCGTGTAACGAAAGCTTCTCCTAGTCTTGCCAGCCACCACGCTCATGGGCGAGGGAGGGACGCTCCTGCCTTTGCGTGTATGACAGGTGGGCCCGACAGGTGTGTGGCCAACCTGTCATACAGCCAAAGGCAGGTGCAGTTAAGTCCGCGAGGGAGAGGATAATCAAACTTCTCGTTGATGTACGAGTTGACCCGACACATCAAAGCACTGCACTCGATATATTTCAATAATTTGCGTTTACCGATGCATTAATTACAACGCATGCATGCATGCCATGACTCTCCTTTTGATACTTGCATGTGTTGATTTAATGCACCTTGAAGTAGTATAAAATACGTGACGATAAAGCTTTGTAATACCCCGGCCCAAGTCGAGAGATGGTTGTGCACGAGGAGGGCGAGATCATGCAGACCGAACAGGACCCGACGATGGAGCTCTCTAAGGTCTCGATGGACCTCACCGTGCTCCACTGCCCCTTGTGCCTCCGCCCCTTGACGCCTCTAGTGTATGAGGTTCGAATACACCTTGTCCGTTCGGCTGATTGAGCAAGGTGCAGGTTTCTTGATTGGTGTGCTGTTCGATTGATTTCTACAGTGCAAGGGAGGGCACCTGGCCTGCGCGGACTGCCGCGTCGAGCGCCCCGGGAACCAGCGGCAGTGCCAGAAGTGCGAGCGCGGCGGTGGCTTCGACGTGCGGAACACGGCGGTGGACTCTGTCCTTTCATCGGTGAGGGTGGAGTGCCCGCACGAAGGCTGTGGGCTCTACGTCACTTACCACAAGCTCGCCGATCACCAAAGCGTGTGTCCGCTCGCGCCCTACAAATGCCCCATGCCCGTCTGCGGCTACAAAGGCCCGCCGCCGGCACTCTACCACCACATCAGTCTTGCTATAAGTCGCAGTAGATGCTATATAGGTCCGTCGGATCTTACATCAAGATTCGTGCTTTCAGATTTTCTTTTTTCTCTCTTAAATCTCAGTCAGTGAGACATAGCCACGCCATTAAATAGAGGCTCGGGCGCCATTAATGGAGACCTTGGGAGGGAGGTGGACGGCGGATGGAGGTTAAAGGGCTCTCCTCCCGATAAGCACGCGCAGGGGTCTGATCGCACGCCTCTCGTACTCAAATAGCTACCCTGCACGGCGCCTCCTAGCTAATAAAAAATGGGGACGCGTGGCGGCACGTAAATGGTACTAGTAAGTAGAACGCCCACGGTTTCAATAATACTTGTGTTTCCGATTGTAACGTGACAACACTTGTTCCAATATGACTTTGTTGATTGTTAATGTGTGCGCCTTCGCAAATCGGACTGCAAATTTACCACAGCATCTTGGTGCCATGTCATGGCACCAAGCCAAGTTTTATTATTTTCATGCGTGTTTTGGATTTACAGGAATTAAAAAACTAAGTTTCTCAATGTTTCCAACCCAGCCACGACGCCCAGAATTTTGAATTTCATTCCCATTTCTTGCATGGAACCTAGAAATTTACCCGAGGACACACATGTGATTTTTCAACCAACTTTGGTGCACTGGAACATGTGCTTGTATTTCAAATTTGAATTATGCACACAAAGGTGACATGTTCCCTCCCAGAACCACGAGCCTTCTTGAGAGAAGCTCCAATTTGTAAGAAACTTATACCAAAATTTGTTCGTATTCGGCCAAATTTTTTTTACCACGGCATGGTACTACCATGACATGACACCATGCCAAGTTTCATGATTTTAAAACCAAGTTTCTCAATGTTCTCGACCGAGCCATGATGCCCAGATGTTTGAATTTTATTCTCATTTTTTGCATGGGACCTACTCCCTCCTTCCATCTATATAGGGCCTAATGTGTTTTTCAAGACAGCCTTTGACTGTTGACAAGATTAATAGCACATGAGATGTATACTATGAAAATTATATTATTGGAAGCTCCTTTGACATACAAATTTGAAGGTATGCTTTGTGTAAGTTGCATGTCATATATTATTGCTCTAACGTTTGGTCAAAGTTAGCCACGAAAAACGCATTAGGACCTATATAGATGGAAGGAGGGACTAGAAATTCACCCGAGGACACAAATGTGATTTTTCAACCAACTTTGTTGCACGGGAGCATGTGCTTGTAGTTCAAATTTGAATTATGCACATTAAATGACCAAAAACTCAATTAATGTGTAAATAAGGCCAAACAAAGCCGGAATAATTCCAAAATTTAACAGGGCACTCATGTAGTTCTATGTTGCCTTTGTAAATAAACTCAAGGGGGACAACATATATCGTTTCGCACTCAAAGGTGGCACGTTCCCTCTCAGAACCACGAGCCTTCTTGAGAGAAGCTTCGGTTTGCAAGAAGCTTATACCAAAATCTGTTCCTATTCGGCCAATTATTTTACCACAACATGGTAGTACCATGACATGACATCCATGCCAAGTTTCATGATTTTCAGACGTGTTTTGGATTTACAAGAATTTTAAAACCAAGTTTCTCAATGTTCTCGGCCGAGCCACGATGCCCAGATGTTTTAATTTTATTCTCAATTCTTGCATGGGACCTAGAAATTCACCGGAGGACACAAATGTGATTTTTCAACCAACTTTGGTGCACGAGAGCATGTGCTTGTAGTTCAAATTTGACTTATGCACATTTGACCAGAAACTCAATTAATGTATAAAAACGATAAACGAACCCGGAATAATTCCAAAATTTAACAGGGCACTAATGTAGTTCTATGTTGCCTTTGTTAAGAAACTCAAGGGGGGCAGCGTATATCGTTTCACACTCAAAGGTGGCACGTTCCCTCTTAGAACCACGAGCTTCCAAATCGGCCCAATTTTTTACCACAACATGTTAGTGCCATGACATGACACCATGCCAAGTTTCATGATTTCTAGGCGAGTTTTGGATTTACATGAATTTAAAATCAAAGTTTCTCGATGTTCTCGGCAGAGTCATGACGCCCAGATGTTTGAATTTCATTCTCATTTCTTCCATGGGACCTAGAAATTCAACCAAGGACACACATGTGATTTTTCAACCCACTTTGGTGCACCGGAGCATGTGCATGCACATTAAAAGTTCAAAAACTCAATTAATGTATAAAAAGGCCAAATGAACCCGAAATAATTCCAAAATTTAACAGGGCACTCATATAGTTCTATGTTGCCTCTGTAAATAAAATCAGGGGGGAGGCAGCGTATATCGTTTCGCACGCAAAGGTGACACGTTCCCTCTCGGAACCACGAGGCTTGTTGAGAGAATCTCCGGTTTTGCAAGAGGCTTATACCAAAACTTGTCCCAATTCATCCAAAAATTATACGTATGAAAACAGGGTTTAGATTATCCCAAACATCTCGCTACCTAGACCAATAATGTACTATGATTTGAATTCAACATAAAATGGATACAAATATTTGAATTGGAGAGCGTATGGTACATGTAGTTCATAGTGAAATATGATTACTGCTATATGTATGTTTTTTGTTATCAAGATAATATTTAAATTATTGTATAACTTGACAACAATCGTATTCAAATAAGGAAAATTGATTCAAATTTAGTCCATATGGTAGACAACAATATATATGTTCACATGGTGGAGTAAAATGTTCATATATGATGGAAGATCAAAATGTACGACTACATCAATTATAAACCGCAAGGTCACCTAACGATATATTCGAATTCAACATAACGTGGATTCAAAAATTGAAATTCGAGATCATGGCATCTGTAATCATATAAAAAGGGACATTACTCTTTCTTTGGTGGGAATTGATTTGTTTTTTGTTGTTGTTGAGGGAAGTGCGAATCGATTTGGTACTGTGCAAGGTAATCTTGTTCTCCTGATTTTTTTTTACATTTTTCTTGTAGTTTTTTCAATGGCATCTATAGCAATATAGTAAAAGGGGACATGACTCTCTTGTGTCTTGTATGAATTGTTTCGTTACACGTTAAGTTTGTTCTGCCGAACAAGGAATCCGCACCTTGTTATCCCGAAATTTTCAAGCTCAAGTATCTTTTGTCTCACCTGCTTTGAAACTCCCGCTTCTTCAACCCGCGCCGCGCCTTGTTATCCCGAAATTTGGACGCGCGCGAGAACTCCCTCCTCATCCGAAATCGCTCCCGCAGCCCAGACACGCGAAATCCCCCTTCTACCCCTCAGCCGGAAATGAAGCTCCACGTCGTGGTGTCAAAACCGGTGGGGGTATGCTGGTAACTTACCCTACATTTCGGACAAGCGCATCCCTAAGCTTGGCTCCCCCTCCCCCTTCGCCCCCCCCCCATTCGTACATCGAGGCCGCCAAAACCCGCGAAACCCCACGCTCCTCCGTCGGCCTCCCGACCGCCGCCCAGCCGGAGACTCTGCCCCGACTACGTCGTCCACCGCAACAGCTCGCCGTCCCTCATCCACCGCACCGGATGAGGATCCGTTGTCGATCTCGTCGTCCCGCCAGATCAGCCGCCCCGTCCTCCACCTCCAAGGAGCTGCCCTGACGTTCGCCTCGTCTATCGTGCCACCTCAATCCCCACAGCGCCGTCTTGACTTGCCCCACCGGAACCCCAGCACCCTCACCAATTCCTCCGATGAAGCCGAGGCCAACTCGGCGCCACCAAGGAGGTTCTGCACTCACCGTTGCATTTTATCTTTTATTCGATCTCACGGGGCTGCCGGTGCTCGATACCGAGTAGACATGGCGTGTCTCCATCGACGGCGCCGTCGCCGGCCACATCATCCACGGCGTCTCTCCCCCATGTTGTTGCTTCCTCGGCGGCGACTTCCACAACGGCACTAGCTGCAGCTGCTCCGGCTCTCGCTCGCGCTGCGGCTCTGTTCTTGCTGTCGATCGCGCTGCTGCACTGCTCCTGCTTTCGTTCGTGCTGCTGCTCTGCTCATGCTCTCGCTTGTGTTGTTGCTGCTGCACGACCTCCGGCAGCTACAGGAGTTGCTGCTTTAGCACTCGCTCGCGATGCTACTGCACGACTTGCTCTCTGCTAGTGCATTCCCTGCTCGAGCGTCTGCTGATTTAGATCACTGCTTCTCTGCTACTAGTGCTCGAATGCCCTAAACATCTATTGCAATGCTCTGTTACTAGTTCAATCAGTTTCGACAGTAAAATTCAGTTTCGACTGTGAAGTTCATTTTCTTCAGTTAAGTTCAGAGTGAACAGTACTTACAGCATCTGTCGAAGCGGCCGTGGCGCGGCTGATGCGTTTTACATCTAGCACTTTTTGGTGATGTATTTTACATCTATTGCAGATGATATTAGGGTCCCACTTCAGATTAACATTGTCTATCTTGTCATGCTTCAGCCTCGTCGCCGTACACCTTAGCGGAGCTGCTCCAACGATGGAACCATCCATCACAGCGGAGCAGTACCCTCGGCGCCGTTTCCAGAGGCCTCGGATCTTCTTCCCCGCCTCCGACAGTCACACCAGCATCATCACCATCCTCCACGTCCAACCCAATGATGCTGAGGTCCACAAGGCTATGCCAAAGAGGTTGTACAGTCGTCACATCACTTTGTTTCTCCATTCCTCTGTTCTTCCAATTCATGTGAGCAAAACACCCAGGTTGACTGAAATCCTATGTTTCCAAATGCTCTGTTTTGCACGTGCATTCCTATCCTATTCCTGTGTTTTTCCTGTCCCTGCGTTTATAGAATCCTCCAATTCTAAGGAGCCCTTACAGATTTACTTCATTTTCAGATAGGCGTCAAAGAAAACTCTGTGTGTTATGTCCTGCTCCTGCCGTGCCGTCATCCACCCCACCTGAGGTGCACCATCGACAGAAGCGTTCACTGCAGCAGAGATCCCCCCTGCAGACTTCCTTTCGCCGCCTCAGATCATCTTCCCCGTTGCCGGCAGCCACGCCAACTGCATTACCATCATCGACTGAGCAGATGAACCTGAGGACTACACAGTTCCGGAAGAGAGGTCGCAGTCTTTCGTGTTTGCTTATGTTATACATCGGTTATTATTACCTGCTACTTTATCGTTCAATCTTGAGTTTTGAATTGCCCATGGGTCTCATATCGAGCCAGCAACGAATAGTATCTGTCTACTATCTGGTTCATCTGGGGTCTTCTATGTGGTTCATGTTGGGTGGGCAACAAACAATAGATGATCCATTGTCTATCTTTTTAAACTGAAGCTATAATCTACCTGCTATCATTAGTTTTGGATCCATCCACTCGTTTGCTACCATCAGTCTTGATTTTTGCATGCACCCCTTAGGCCTTACAAAATCTAACTATTTTTTTATTATGCATGTCAGATATTGTACACAATCGTACTGAACATGTAGAGAAAAAGAGAAGACCGTTGCGTGCGAATATAATGTCATGCAGACGCCGCTCCATGGTGGGCGAAGTGCCCCCCCTCCTGCATTTCCAGATTGTATTCCAGAGGAAGATAACTGTTCAGATGGAGATTCAGAAGGAGCCGACCACGCCTGTTTACCACCTGAGGTGTTTGCTCTAACCTGGCATGCTGATGTTGGTCATATCATGCATATGGCGCCTTGCATTGCTTACATTATACATCTTATATGTCATCAGCTTAGTTTAGATTTGCTTTGTGTGAATGCCACCTGTTTGGTTTCTATATCATACTCCCACCATTCCTAAATATTTGTCTTTTTAGAGATTTCAACAAGTGACTACATACGGAACAAAATGAGTGAATCTACACTCTAAAATATGTCTATATACATCCGTATGTGGTAGTCCATTTGAAATCTCTAAAAAGACAAATATTTAGGAACGGAGGGAGTATATGGGAATTATGCAATGCCATCTTCTTTAGCCAGGCATCATATACGTGAATCATGCAATGCCATCCTGTTTAGCCAGTCATCGTATATGTGAATTGTATTGTGCCATATTTTTTTCCATAATGTATTCCATTTGTCAACAATGTTTATACATTCATCTACTCTTCCTGTGCATCAGCCATTTGAGTCGGTCATGGGAAAATCTGGAGTGAAAACAAGGTCTTCTGAGCAGTCAGTGCTACCTGTCGATGCAGATTTCTTGCTGGTTACAGATAGCTCCTCAGAGGAGGATTCAGAGAGAGATGACCAGTCGTATCCCCCCCCCCCCGAGGTGCATGCTCTAACTTGGCTGGGTTATATTGCTCATATCATGCATATGGTGTCTTGCATTGCCATGCCATCTGCTTAGATTAGACATGCTTTGTGTGAATGCCTCCTGTTTGCTTTCTATATCAGATATGTGAATTATGCAATGCCATGTTTTTCAGCCAGTTATCATATATGTGAATTATGCACCGCCATGGAGCCAGGCATCATATATGTGAATTATCTCATGCCATCTTTTTTTTCATTACGTATTCCATTTGTCGACAATCTGTGTATATTGAACTACTCTTCATGTGTATCAGCCATTTGAGCCGGTTATGGAAAAATCTGGAGTGAAAACAAGGTCTTCAGAGCAGGCAATGGTACCTGTTGAAGCATATATCTCGATGGTTACAGGGAGCTCCTCAGAGGAGGATTCAGAGACAGATGACCAGTCCTATATCCCACCTGAGGTGTATGCTCTAAGTTGCAATGTTTATATTTCTCATATGATGCATATGGTGTCTTGCATTGCTTAGTTTAGACATCATATGCCAATTGAATCTATTGCTAGTTAGACATCATATGCACAATATTGAATTCTATCTGCTTAGTTTAGAGATCATACATGCGAGTGCCAGCTGCTTAGTATATGAATCAATTATGTCAATTATATCATGCCATCCTGTATACTTAGACAACATGTATGTGAATTATTTCATCCCAACCTATTTTAGAAAGAAATCATATAGTTTTGTCATGTCATCCTGTTTAGGTACTCATCATATGTTGAATTATGCCATTATATCATGTTAAGTTATCCATCATATATCTGAAACTGTGTCATGCTATCCTGTTTAGTTAGGCATCATATATGTGAAATTGTGTCATGTTGTCCTGTTTGGTTAGACAACATATATGTGAATTACCACATCTGTCTATCATACAATGTCTGTACGTTCAATTTCTTTTCTTGTTTATCAACCATTTGAATTGGAGGGGGTGATGGCAGTATCTAAGGGAGCAAAAACCCGTTCTTCACAAAAGACAGTGCTACCCGTCGATGCAGATAGAACCATGGTTGTACTGTCCCACAAACTAGCCCCACCACACATAATCGAGACTCTTCCAGATTGCACACTTACACCGTTGGGCAGAGAACCAGCTACAACCCATCTAACCGCAACCCCAGCGGATAGTAACCCACTTATAGTTGACAAAGCACCATGTCCACCACAGAGTACCCCCACACGAGCAGTTTGTAAAGCTACTGCAGTGCCCAAAGCACGAAGACCACCACAGCTAACCCAAACTCCACGTTTAAAGCAGAAGAGCAACTGTTCTCAGGTCAGATTCCGTAGCTATGGTCCATACTCCTTTGCTGTTGCATCACTGTATTTACTCATACCAACTACTTTCGAATTTGAAGGATCCAATTGAAACTCCAATGGCGCAACAGGTATGTTTTAAACCTATTTCTTTAACTGGATTGTTGTTCTAACTTCTTGCTCTATGTTGATTTCAGTTTAAGTTGTATAAACAGTTATGTTCTCATGTGATGCACATTACAAGTGCTGCCAATGCTGTGTAGTTTCTCACACTTATATTCTGTCTATGCTGCTGTGTCTTAAAAATATATGAGTTGAACTGTGTCTCTATCTTGATTAGGGAACATAAACTAGAATGATATGGACAATACAGTGACCATAGTACATAGATATATGTTTGTTTCATGCTGTTATCCTGTCCACCTTACTACTGAACCGGTTTACCAAAATGAGTTTCGTATACTACAAGCTAAACCTGTGATGTGTCTGCTTGTTTCTCTTGTAGTATGCAAACAGAATATTAGAGAAGAGCACCCCACTATGCAATGGTAGAGAAAGTAATGCAGATAAGGTTCAAGATAGTGAGACAACCCTGTTGGTCTCCAAGAAAGGTGATAAAAACGATCTTGTAGACAGTGAGAAAACCCCACAGTCCTGCGTTGATGTAGTGTTCGAGTTACTGGCCAGTACCGCTGGCACAAGCTCTTCGAACTCGCTGCCTGAATCACTTCGGCTTCTTCAGTCTCAGCTACAAGCTGAAAGGCATCAGTCAGATGTGCTGCGGCAAGAAGCCGAAGGACTGAGGAAGTCCCTGCAGAATTCGATGCGTACTTTCTTGTGCATCAGCAAGCGCTGGAGGATTTAAGCTCCAAACAAGAGAAAGTTAATAAGCTTGCTAAGCATCTTGCCAGCATTATGGGTACCCAGGATATTGTTTCTTGAACTCTTCTGAAGTGGTTTCAGTTCTGGACTTGTTTTGCTGCGGCGTTTATATGCTGCTTTGTTCCCTATATTTGCACTGGTGGCGAACTTTGATGCCCTATGGATGTAATATGTGTAATAGCCGTGATAGCCTAGCATAATTTGCTTGCTTATTTATTTCCTTGTTGTCTTGTTTATTTGTTTGCTTGTAGTCAGTGTAGTTATTTTTCCGCGGTTTGCTAGTGGCTGCAATAACCTATTTTTTAAAACTAGGCCATACTAACCATGGGCTAATATTTACTGTAGTGACACTGGGCCTCCTACGGGCCGTGGAAATAGTGGGCCTTCTACGGGCCGTAGAAACAGTAGGCCTTCTACGGGCCATATCATCAATGGGCCTTATACGGGCCATATGATCGATTGGCCAAACATGGGCCAATAACAGGCCGCATTATGGCCGTAAACGGGCTAGAGTTGGAATCGTCCGTTCATGGGCCGACCATAACGGGCCATCGTTAATAGGCCGTATTTGATGACGCTATGGAAACGGCCCAACGTATTAACGGACCACAAACGGACCGACTGTAACCACGGGCTGAATTTGGCCCACAAGCAGAAAATGACAGTAACGGGCCGTAAGTAAACGAATGCTGGAAATGAGCCCAAGAATAAATGGGCTCTGAGAAGGCCAAAAGATAACATGGGCTGGAAACGGCCCAACGGAGTAACGGGCCGTTAATGGGTATGAAGTGATACACTGTTCATTACGGGCCAGTTTCACCACGGGCCGTTAATGGGTGTAAAGTGATACACTGTTCATTACGGGCCAGTTTCACCACGGGCCATTAATAGGCCAAGAGTTACATAGGGCCTCATATGGGCCGAAAGACGTCATGGGCCATACATGGGCCAGAAGTGAAAATGGGCTGGAATCATATTGGATGGCCCAGATGACGCTACTGGGCCTAATTCGGATAGGGCGTAACGGGCCTTGGGTTAGCGGGCTGTAAATGGGCTATATGCGAACAGGCCGTTAACAGGCTTTCCATGGGCCGGCCCGCCACCTTTTGACCAAGTCAAACGGGCCGGCCTTTTCACAGGAATGGGCCTCTGTTGGGCCGTGCCACGTGTCGACGTATCATAGGCGCCTTCTGTCCAATGAGTGGATGACATCTGTCCCAACGATGAGCCGACACGTGTTTCCTCCAGCCAATGATGATTTTACACGTGGAAAATCCCCATTGGTCGGGGCTGTTAACGGGTTATCGGATCCAAAACCCGACCCGATAGCTTAACGGCGTTCCGTTACGGTGGATGCCACGTGTCGGTCACCCTTGACGAAAGCACTTCTGTGACGCGCGATTTATCGTCATGGAAGTGCACACTTCCGTGATGATAATTTTGGTAATGTCATGGAACACTTCTACGACAGCACAGGTATGACTATCTTGATTCTGTCATAAAATCGTCATGGATGTACATGCATGACAAAAAACGCGACCTACTGTGACAAACATGTATCATCACAGAAGTGTATTTTTTGTAGTGATGTCATCCACATATAATATTAGAAATGCTACAGAGCTCCCACTCACTTTCTTGTAAATTCAGGCTTCTCCAAAAGTCTGTATAAAACCATATGCTTTAATCACACTATCAAAATGTTTATTCCAACTCCGAGAGGCTTGCACCAGTCCATAAATGGATCACTGGAGCTTGCACACTTTGTTAGCTCCCTTTGCATCGACAAAACCTTCCGGTTGCATCATATATAACTCTTCTTCTAGAAATCCATTCAGGAATGCAGTTTTGACATCCATTTGCCAAATTTCATAATCATAAAATGCGGCAATTGCTAACATGATTCGGACAGACTTAAGCATCGCTACAGGTGAGAAAGTCTCATCGTAGTCAACTCCTTGAACTTGTCGAAAACCTTTCGCAACAAGTCGAGCTTTGTAGACAGTAACATTACCATCAACATCAGTCTTCTTCTTGAAGATCCATTTATTCTCTATGGCTTGCCGATCATCGGGCAAGTCAACGAAAGTCCACACTTTGTTCTCATACATGGATCCCATCTCAGTTTTCATGGCATCAAGCCATTTTGCGGAATCTGGGCTCACCATCGCTTCTTCATAGTTCGTAGGTTCGCCTTGGTCAAGTAACATGACCTCCAGAAGAGGATTACCGTACCACTCTGGTGCGGATCTTACTCTGGTTGACCTACGAGGTTCGGTAGTAACTTGATCCGAAGATTCATGATCAACATCATTAGCTTCCTCACTAATTGGTGTAGATGTCACAGAAACTGGTTTCTGTGATGAACTACTTTCCAATAAGGGAGCAGGTACAGTTACCTCATCAAGTTCTACTTTCCTCCCACTCACTTCTTTCGAGAGAAACTCCTTCTCTAGAAAGGATCCATTTTTAGCAACAAAAGTCTTGCCTTCGGATCTGTGATAGAAGGTGTACCCAACAGTTTCCTTTGGGTATCCTATGAAGACACATTTCTCCGCTTTGGGTTCGAGCTTATCAGGTTGAAGATTTTTCACATAAGCATCGCAGCCCCAAACTTTAAGAAACGACAACTTTGGTTTCTTGCCAAACCACAGTTCATAAGGCGTCGTCTCAGCGGATTTTGATGGTGCCCTATTTAACGTGAATGCAGCCGTCTCTAAAGCATAACCCCAAAACGATAGCGGTAAATCAGTAAGAGACATCATAGATCGTACCATGTCCAGGAAAGTACGATACGACGTTCGGACACACCATTTCGCTGTGGTGTTCCGGGTGGCGTGAGTTGCGAAACTATTCCACATTGTTTCAAATGTAGACTAAACTTGTAACTCAAATATTCTCCTCCGCGATCAGATCGTAGAAATTTTATTTTCTTGTTACGATGATTTTCCACTTCACTCTGAAATTCTTTGAACTTTTCAAATGTCTCATACTTATGTTTCATTAAGTAGATATACCCATATCTGCTCAAATCATTTGTGAAGGTGAGAAAATAACGATACCCGCCACGAGCCTCAATATTCATTGGACCACATACATCAGTATGTATGATATCCAACAAATCTGTTGCTCGCTCCATTGTTCCGGAGAACGGCGTTTTAGTCATCTTGCCCATTAGGCATGGTTCGCAAGTACCAAGTGATTCATAATCAAGTGATTCCAAAAGTCCATCAGTATGGAGTTTCTTCATGCGCTTTACACCAATATGACCCAAACAACAGTGCCACAAATAAGTTGCACTATCATTATCAACTCTGCATCTTTTGGCTTCAACATTATGAATATGTGTATTACTACTATCGAGATTCAACACAAATAGACCACTCTTCAAGGGTGCATGACCATAAAAGATATTACTCATATAAATAGAACAACCATTATTCTCAGATTTAAATGAATAACCGTTTCGCATCAAACAAGATCCAGATATGATGTTCATGCTTAACGCTGGCACCAAATAACAATTATTCAGGTCTAAAACTAATCCCGAAGGTAGATGTAGAGGTAGCGTGCCGACGGCGATCACATCGACTTTGGAACCATTTTCCACGCGCATCGTCACCTCGTCCTTAGCTAGTCTTCGCTTAATCCGTAGTCCTTGTTTTGAGTTGCAAATATTAGCAACAGAACCAGTATCAAATACCCAGGTGCTACTGTGAGCTCTAGTAAGGTACACATCAGTAACATGTATATCACATACACCTTTGTTCACCTTGCGATCCTTCTTATCCGCCAAATACTTGGGGCAATTCCGCTTCCAGTGACCAGTCTGTTTGCAGTAGAAGCACTCAGTCTCAGGCTTAGGTCCAGACTTGGGTTTCTTCTCCTGAGCAGCAACTTGTTTGCCATTCTTTTTGAAGTTCCCCTTCTTCTTCCCTTTACCCTTTTTCCTGAAACTGGTGGTCTTGTTGACCATCAACACTTGATGCTCCTTCTTGATTTCTACCTCCGCAGCCTTTAGCATTGCGAAGAGCTCGGGAATTGTCTTATCCATCCCTTGCATATTATAGTTCATCACGAAGCTCTTGTAGCTTGGTGGCAGTGATTGAAGAATTCTGTCAATGACACTATCATCCGGAAGATTAACTCCCAGTTGAATCAAGTGATTGTTATAGCCAGACATTTTGAGTATATGTTCACTAACAGAACTATTCTCCTCCATCTTACAGCTGTAGAACTTATTGGAGACTTCATATCTCTCAATCCGGGCATTTGCTTGAAATATTAACGTCAACTCCTGGAACATCTCATATGCTCCATGACTTTCAAAACGTCGTTGAAGTCCCGGTTCTAAGCAGTAAAGCATGGCACACTGAACTATCGAGTAGTCATCAGCTTTGCTCTGCCAGACATTCTTAACATCGCCAGCTGCATCTGCAGCAGGCCTGGCACCCAGCGTTGCTTCCAGGACGTAATTCTTATGTGCAGCAATGAGGATAATCCTCAAGTTATGGACCCATTCCGTGTAATTGCTACCATCATCTTTCAACTTTGCTTTCTAAAGGAACGCATTAAAATTCAACGGAACAACAGCACGGGCCATCTATCTACAACAACATAGACAAGAAAAATACTATCAGGTACTAAGTTCATGATAAATTTAAGTTCAATTAATCATATTACTTAAGAACTCCCACTTAGATAGACATCCCTCTAATCATCTAAGTGATCACGTGATCCATATCAACTAAACCATAACCGATCATCACGTGAAATGGAGTAGTTTTCAATGGTGAACATCACTATGTTGATCATATCTACTATATGATTCACGCTCGACCTTTCAGTCTCAGTGTTCCGAGGCCATATCTGCATATGCTAGGCTCGTCAAGTTTAACCCGAGTATTCTGCGTGTGCAAAACTGTCTTACACCCGTTGTAGATGAACGTTGAGCTTATCACACCCGATCATCACGTGGTGTCTCGGCACGACGAACTTTGGCAATGGTGCATACTTGCTACCTCTTGAGCACTGCGTTGGTTTTCCCTTGAAGAGGAAAGGGTGATGCAGCAAAGTAGCGTAAGTATTTCCCTCAGTTTTTGAGAACCAAGGTATCAATCCAGTAGGAGGCTACGCGCGAGTCCCTCGTACCTACACAAAACAAATAACTCCTCGCAACCAACGCGATAAGGGGTTGACAATCCCTTCACGGTCACTTACGAGAGTGAGATCTGATAGATATGATAGGATAATATTTTTGGTATTTTTGTGATAAAGATGCAAAGTAAAATAAAAGCAAAGGAAATAACTAAGTGTTGGAAGATAGACCCGGGGGCCATAGGTTTCACTAGTGGCTTCTCTCAAGAGCATAAGTATTTTACGGTGGGTGAACGAATTACTGTTGAGCAATTGACAGAATTGAGCATAGTTATGAGAATATCTAGGTATGATCATGTATATAGGCATCACGTCCGAGACAAGTAGACCGACTCCTGCCTACATCTACTACTATTACTCCAATCATCGACCGCTATCCAGCATGCATCTAGAGTATTAAGTTCATGAAAACAGAGTAACGCCTTAAGCAAGATGACATGATGTAGAGGGATAAATTCATGCAATATGATAAAAAAAACCATCTTGTTATCCTCGATGGCAACAATACAATACATGCCTTGCTGCCCGTACTGTCACTGGGAAAGGACACCGCAAGATTGAACCCAAAGCTAAGCACTTCTCCCATTGCAAGAAAGATCAATCTAGTAGGCCAAACCAAACTGATAATTCAAAGAGACTTGCAAAGATAACCAATCATACATAAAAGAATTCAGAGAAGATTCAAATATTGTTCATACATAATCTTGATCATAAACCCACAATTCATCGGTCTCAACAAACACACCGCAAAAACAAGATTACATCAAATAGATCTCCACAAGAGAGGGGGAGAACATTGTATTGAGATCCAAAAAGAGAGAAGAAGCCATCTAGCTACTAACTGTGGACCCGAAGGTCTGAGATAAACTACTCACACTTCATCGGAGAGGCTATCGTGTTGATGTAGAAGCCCTCCGTGATGGATGCCCCCTCCGGCGGAGCTCCGGAACAGGCTCCAAGACGGGATCTCGTGGGTACAGAAGGTTGCGGCGGTGGAATTAGGTTTTTGGCTCCGTATCTGATCGTTTGGGGGTACGTAGGTATATATAGGAGGAAGGAGTACGTTGGTGGAGCAACAGGGGGCCCACGAGGGTGGAGGGCGTGCCCTGGGGGGTGGGCGCGCCCCCCTACCTCGTGGCCTCCTCTTTTGTTTCTTGACGTAGGGTCCAAGTCTCCTGGACCATAATCTTCCTAGAAATCACGTTCCCGAAGGTTTCATTCCGTTTGGACTCCGTTTGATATTCCTTTTCTGCGAAACTCTGAAATAGGCAAAAAAAGCAATTCTAGGCTGGGCCTCCGGTTAATAGGTTAACCCCAAAAATAATATAAAAGTGGATAATAAAGCCCAATAATGTCCAAAACAGTAGATAATATAGCATGGAGCAATCAAAAATTATAGATACGTTGGAGACGTATCAGGCATCCCCAAGCTTAATTCCTTGCTCGTCCTCGAGTAGGTAAATGATAAAAACAGAATTTTTGATGCGGAGTGCTACTTGGCATAATTTTAATGTAATTCTTCTTAATTGTGGTATGAATATTCAGATCCGAAAGATTCAAGACAAAATTTAATATTGACATAAAAATAATAATACTTCAAGCATACTAACAAAGCAATCATGTCTTCTCAAAATAACATGGCCAAAGAAAGTTATCCCTACAAAATCATATAGTCTGGCTATGCTCTATCTTCACCACACAAAGTATTTAAATCATGCACAACCCCGATGACAAGCCAAGCAATTGTTTCATACTTTTGACATTCTCAAACTTTTTCAATCTTCACGCAATACATGAGCGTGAGCCATGGATATAGCACTATATGTGGAATAGAATGGTGGTTGTGGAGAAGACAAAAAAGGGAGAAGATAGTCTCACATCAACTAGGCGTATCAACGGGCTATGGAGATGCCCATCAATAGGTATCAATGTGAGTGAGTAGGGCTTGCCATGCAACGGATGCACTAGAGCTATAAGTATATGAAAGCTCAACGAAAGAAACTAAGTGGGTGTGCATCCAACTCGCTTGCTCACGAAGACCTAGGGCATTTTGAGGAAGCCCATCATTGGAATATACGAGCCAAGTTCTATAATGAAAATTTCCCACTAGTATATGAAAGTGACAAAATGAGAGACTCTCTATCATGAAGATCATGGTGCTACTTTGAAGCACAAGTGTGGCAAAAGGATAGTAACATTGTCCCTTCTCTCTTTTTCTCTCATTTTTTTTATTTGGGCCTTTTCTCTTTTTATGGCCTCTTTTCTTTCTTTTTTTTCGTCCGGAGTCTCATCCCGACTTATGGGGGAATCATAGTCTCCATCATCCTTTTCCTCACTTGGGACAATGCTCTAAAAATGAAGATCATCACACCTTTATTTTCTTACAACTCAACAATTACAACTCGATACTTAGAACAAAATATGACTCTATATGAATGCCTCCGGCGGTGTACCGGGATATGCAATGAATCAAGAGTGACATGTATGAAAGAATTATGAATGGTAGCTTTGCCACAAATACGATGTCAACTACATGATCATGCAAAGCAATATGACAATGATGGAGCGTGTCGTAATAAACGGAACGGTGGAAAGTTGCATGGCAATATATCTCGGAATGGCTATGGAAATTCCATGATAGGTAGGTATGGTGGCTGTTTTGAGGAAGGTATATGGTGGGTGTATGATACCGGCGAAAAGTGCGCGGTATTAGAGAGGATAGCAATGGTGGAAGGAAGAAAGGTGCTTATGATCCATGGACTCAACATTAGTCATAAAGAACTCATATACTTATTGCAAAAATCTACAAGTTATCAAAGCAAAGTATTACGCGCATGCTCCTAGGGGGATAGATTGGTAGGAAAAGACCATCGCTCGTCCCCGACCGCCACTCATAAGGAAGACAATCAATAAATAAATCATGCTCCGACTTCATCACATAACGGTTCACCATATGTGCATGCTACGGGAATCACAAACTTTAACACAAGTATTTCTCAAATTCACAACTACTCAACTAGCATGACTCTAATATCACCATCTTTATATCTCAAAACAATTATCAAGCATCAAACTTCTCATAGTATTCAACACACTCATAAGAAAGTTTTTACAAATCATGAATACCAAGCATATTAGGATTATTTAAGCAATTTACCATGCTATTTAAGACTCTCAAAATAATCTAAGTGAAGCATGAGAGATCAATAGTTTCTATAAAACAAATCCACCACCATGCTCTAAAAGATATAAGTGAAGTACTAGAGCAAAACTATATAACTCAAAAGATATAAGTGAAGCACATAGAGTATTCTAACAAATTCCAAATCATGTATGGCTCTCTCAAAAGGTGTGTACAGCAAGGATGATTGTGGTAAACTAAAAAGCAAAGACTCAAATCATACAAGACGCTCCAAGCAAAACACATATCATGTGGTGAATAAAAATATAGCTCCAAGTAAAGTTACCGATGGAAGTAGACGAAAGAGGGGATGCCTTCCGGGGCATCCCCAAGCTTTGGCTTTTTGGTGTCATTAAATTATTTTGGGGGTGCCATAGGCATCCCCAAGCTTAGGCTCTTTCCACTCCTTGTTCCATAATCCATCAAAATCTTTCACCCAAAACTTGAAAACTTCACAACACAAAACTCAACAGAAATCTCGTGAGCTCCGTTAGCGAAAGAGAACAAAAGACCACTTCAAGGTACTGTAATGAACTCATTCTTTATTTTTATTGGTGTTAAACCTACTGTATTCCAAATTCTCTATGGTTTATAAACTATTTTACTAGCCATAGATTCATCAAAATAAGCAAACAACACAGGAAAAACAGAATCTGTCAAAAACAGAACAGTCTGTAGTAATCTGTAACTAACGCAAACTTCTGGAACACAAAAAAATCAGCCAAAATAGGACGACCTAGGCAATTTGTTTATTGATCAGCTTCAATTGGAATCACTATTTTATCACGTTCTGGTGATTTTTAACAATTATTTTCGTGAACATAAAGTTTCTGGAAATTACAGCAAGATCAAATAACTATCATCCAAGAAGATCCTATAGGTTTAACTTGGCACAAACACTAATTAAAACATAAAAACACATCTAACCAGAGGCTAGATCGAATATTTATTCCTAAACAGAAGCAAAAGCAAAAAAGCTAAAAATAAAATTGGGTTGCCTCCCAACAAGCGCTATCGTTTAACGCCCCTAGCTAGGCATAAAAGTAAGGATAGATCTAGGTATTGCCATCTTTGGTTTTAGGGAAAAAGAGAGCAAACTTGCTATCTATGGAATTAATCTTTCTATTTTGACAAAGTACATGGCCATTAATGGTAGAAGAAAGATTAAGTATGCTGCAGAAATTGGCATCTAGGCTAGCTTTTATATCTTTGATAGATTCGTTTTGGTAAGAAAGCAAAAGAGATGTGATTTCAACTTTCTCATTAATGGGGTGCCCAAATATAGTTTTCATCTTTTCATAGGTGTCTATGGGGTCCCCTTCAAGAAAACCCTCTTCAAAAATAGAATCTAAAACTTGTTTGAATGAAGCGGGCAACCCAACATAAAAGCTTTTTAAGTAAACCTCGATTTGGTATTGAGGTACATAGCTAGCCCGGATCCTTAATAGCCTATCCCAAGCATCTTTCAAAGATTCATCGAGTAAATAACGAAATATTCCAGAATCTTCTTCATCAAAATTGCTAAGGTTTTCATTGATAATTCCGGCAGGTTTTTCCATAGTATTTTTATTTATGAGTTTAGATAAGATAGCAGGATTGTCTAAAGTGCTAAAACTCGGGAGAGAGACCCCAACTCTTTTTGGTTCTGACATGGCGAGGGAAAAGTGAACGAAAAGAGGCAACCAGAAAAGCGAGGGCGAATAAAACGGAAAGGGTGAAGTGGGGGAGAGGAAAACGAGAGGCAAATGGCAAATAATGTAATGCGGGAGATAAGGGATTGTGATGGGTACTTGGTATGTTGACTTTTGCGTAGACCTCCCCGGCAACGGCGCCAGAAATCCTTCTTGCTACCTCTTGAGCACTGCGTTGGTTTTCCCTTGAAGAGGAAAGGGTGATGCAGCAAAGTAGCGTAAGTATTTCCCTCAGTTTTTGAGAACCAAGGTATCAATCTAGTAGGAGGCTACGCGCGAGTCCCTCATACCTACACAAAACAAATAACTCCTCGCAACCAACGCGATAAGGGGTTGTCAATCCCTTCACGGTCACTTACGAGAGTGAGATCTGATAGATATGATAGGATAATATTTTTGGTATTTTTGTGATAAAGATGCAAAGTAAAATAAAAGCAAAGTAAAAAGCAAAGGAAATAACTAAGTGTTGGAAGATTAATATGATGAAGATAGACCCGGGGGCCATAGGTTTCACTAGTGGCTTCTCTCAAGAGCATAAGTATTTTACGGTGGGTGAACGAATTACTGTTGAGCAATTGACAGAATTGAGCATAGTTATGAGAATATCTAGGTATGATCATGTATATAGGCATCACGTCCGAGACAAGTAGACCGACTCCTACCTGCATCTACTACTATTACTCCACTCATCGACCGCTATCCAGCATGCATCTAGAGTACTAAGTTCATGAAAATAGAGTAACGCCTTAAGTAAGATGACATGATGTAGAGGGATAAATTCATGCAATATGATAAAAAACCCATCTTGTTATCCTCGATGGCAACAATACAATACGTGCCTTGCTGCCCCTACTGTCACTGGGAAAGGACACCGCAAGATTGAACCCAAAGCTAAGCACTTCTCCCATTGCAAGAAAGATCAATCTAGTAGGCCAAACCAAACTGATAATTCGAAGAGACTTGCAAAGATAACCAATCATACATAAAAGAATTCAGAGAAGATTCAAATATTGTTCATAGATAATCTTGATCATAAACCCACAATTCATCGGTCTCAACAAACACACCGCGAAAAGAAGATTACATCGAATAGATCTCCACGAGAGAGGGGGAGAACATTGTATTGAGATCCAAAAAGAGAGAAGAAGCCATCTAGCTACTAACTATGGACCCGAAGGTCTGAGATAAACTACTCACACTTCATCGGAGAGGCTATGGTGTTGATGTGGAAGCCCTCCGTGATGGATGCCCCCTCTGGCGGAGCTCCGGAACAGGCCCCAAGATGGGATCTCGTGGGTACAGAAGGTTGCGGCGGTGGAATTTGGTTTTTGGCTCCGTATCTGATCGTTTGGGGGTACGTAGGTATATATAGGAGGAAGGAGTACGTCGGTGGAGCAACAGGGGCCCCACGAGGGTGGAGGGCATGCCCTGGGGGGTGGGCGCGCCCCCTACCTCGTGGCCTCCTCTTTTGTTTCTTGACGTAGGGTCTAAGTCTCCTGGATCATAATCTTCCTAAAAATCACATTCCCGAAGGTTTCATTCCGTTTGGACTCCGTTTGATATTCCTTTTCTGCGAAACTCTGAAATAGGCAAAAAAACAGCAATTCTGGGCTGGGCCTCCGGTTAATAGGTTAGCCCCAAAAATAATATAAAAGTGGATAATAAAGCCCAATAATGTCCAAAACAGTAGATAATATATCATGGAGCAATCAAAAATTATAGATACGTTGGAGACGTATCAATACTCAGGGAGAACACTTTTACCTTGAAATTTAGTGGGAGATCAACTTATAATGCTACCGTCAAACAAAGCAGAATAAGATGCATAAAGGATAAACATCACATGCAATCAATATAAGTGATATGATATGGCCATCATCATCTTGTGCCTTTTATCTCCATCTCCAAAGCACCGTCATGATCACCATCGTCACCGGCGCGACACCTTGATCTCCATCGTTGCATCGTTGTCGTCTCGCCAACTATTGCTTTTACGACTATCACTACCGCTTAGTGATAAAGTAAAGCAATTACAGGGCGATTGCATTGCATACAATAAAGCGACAACCATATGGCTCCTGCCAGTTGCCGATAACTCCATTACAAAACATGATCATCTCATAAAATAAAATATAGCATCATGTCTTGACCATATCACATCACAACATGCCCTCCAAAAACAAGTTAGACGTCCTCTACTTTGTTGTTGCAAATTTTACGTGGCTTCTACGGGCTGAGCAAGAACCGTTCTTACCTACGCATCAAATCCACAACGATAGTTCGTCAAGTTAGTGATGTTTTAACCTTATCAAGGACCGGGCGTAGCCACACTCGGTTCAACTAAAGTTGGAGAAACTGACACCCGCCAGCCACCTGTGTGCAAAGCACGTCGGTAGAACAAGTCTCGTGTAAGCGTACGCGTAATGTCGGTCCGGGCCGCTTCATCCAACAATACCGCCGAACCAAAGTATGACATGCTGGTAAGCAGTATGACTTGTATCGCCCACAACTCACTTGTGTTCTGCTCGTGCATATAACATCTACGCAAAAACCAGGCTCGGATGCCACTGTTGGGGAATGTAGTAATTTCAAAAAAATTCCTACGCACACGCAAGATCATGGTGATGCATAGCAACGAGAGGGGAGAGTGTCGTCCATGTACCCTCGTAGACCGTTAAGCGGAAGCATTATGACAACGCGGTTGATGTAGTCGTACGTCTTCATGATTGACCGATCCTCAGTACCGAACGTACGGCACCTCCGCGTTCAGCACACGTTCAGCTCGGTGACGTCCCGCGATCTCACGATCCTGTAGAGCTCGAGGGAGAGTTTCGTCAGCACGACGGCGTGGTGACGATGTTGATGAAGCTAGCGTCGCAGGGCTTCGCCTAAGCACCGCTACGATATGAACGAGGTGGATTATGGTGGAGGGGGGCACCGCACACGGCTGGGAGAGATTAATGATCAACTTGTGTGTTCTAGGGTGCCCCCTGCCCCCGTATATAAAGGAGCTAGGGGGAGGCGGCCGGCTAAGGAGGAGGGCGCGCCAAGGGGGGAGTCCTACTCCCACCGGGAGTAGGACTCCTCTTTTCCTAGTAGGAGTAGGAGAAGGGGGAAGGAGGAGAGAGAGGGGAAGGAAAGGAGGGCGCCGCCCCCCCCCCCCTCCTTGTCCAATTCGGACTAGAGGGGGAGGGGGCGCGCAGCCTGCCCTGGCCGCCCCTCCTCTTCTCCACTAAGGCCCATTAGGCCCAATATACTCCCCGGGGGGTTCCGGTAACCCCCCAGTACTCCGGTATATGTCCGAAACCTCCCGAAACACTTCCGGTCTCCGAACATAGTCATCCAATATATCGATCTTTATGTCTCGACTATTACTCCTCGTCATGTCCGTGATCATATCTGGGACTCCGAACTACCTTCGGTACATCAAAACATATAAACTCATAATACCAATCGTCACAGAACTTTAAGCGTGCAGACCCTACGGGTTCGAGGACTATGTAGACATGACCGAGACACATCTCCGGTCAATAACCAATAGCGGAACCTGGATGCTCATATTGGTTCCTACATATTCTACGAAGGTCTTTATCGGTCAAACCGCATAACAACATATGTCGTTCCCTTTGTCATCGGTATGTTACTTGCCCGAGATTCGATCGTCGGTATCTCAATACCTAGCTCAATCTCGTTACCGGCAAGTCTCTTTACTCGTTCCGTAATGCATCATCCCGCAACTAACTCATTAGTTACATTGCTTGCAAGGCTTATAGTGATGTGCATTACCGAGAGGGCCCAGAGATACCTCTCCGACAATTGGAGTGACAAATCCTAGTCTCGATCTATGTCAACTCAACAAGTACCATCGGAGACACCTGTAGAGCACCTTTATAATCACCCAGTTACATTGTGACGTTTGGTAGCACACAAAGTGTTCCTCCGGTAATCGGGAGTTGCATAATCTCACAGTCATAGGAACATGTATAAGTCATGAAGAAAGCAATAGCATAAAACTAAACGATCGAGTGCTAAGCTAACGGAATGGGTCAAGTCAATCACATCATTCTCCTAATGATGTGATCCCGTTAATCAAATGACAACTCATGTCTATGGCTAGAAAACTCAACCATCTTTGATCAACGAGCTAGTCAAGTAGAGGCATACTAGTGACACTGTGTTTGTTTATGTATTCACACATGTATTATGTTTCCGGTTAATACAATTCTAGCATGAATAATAAACATTTATCATGATATGAGGAAATAAATAATAACTTTATTATTGCCTCTAGGGCATATTTCCTTCACGAATGCAACCTTCCAATATATGAATCTTTACCTCTCTACCATTTCGAGACTCCTCGTCATGTCCGTGATCTCATCCGGGACTCCGAACAAACTTCGGTCATCAAATCACATAACTCATAATACAAATCGTCATCGGACGTTAAGCGTGCGGACCCTATGGGTCCGAGAACTATGTAGACATGACCGAGACACATCTCCGGTCAATAACCAATAGCGGAACCTGGATGCTCATATTGGCTCCTACATATTCTACGATGATCTTTATCGGTCAAACTGCATAACAACATACGTTGTTCCCTTTGTCATCGGTATGTTACTTGCCCGAGATTCGATCATCGATATCATCATACCTAGTTCAATCTCGTTACTGGCAAGTCTCTTTACTCGTTCCGTAATGCATCATCCCGTGACTAACTCATTAGTCACATTGCTTGCAAGGCTTATAGTGATGTGCATTACCGAGAGGGCCTAGAGATACCTCTCCGATACACGGAGTGACAAATCCTAATCTCGATCTATGCCAACCCAACAAACACTTTCGGAGACATCTGTAGAGCATCTTTATAATCACCCAGTTACGTTGTGACGTTTGATAACACACAAGGTGTTCCTCCGGTATTCGGGAGTTGCATAATCTCATAGTCAGAGGAACATGTATAAGTCATGATGAAAGCAATAGCAATAAAACTAAACGATCATTATGCTAAGCTAACGGATGGGTCTTGTCCATCACATCATTCTCTAATGATGTGATCCCGTTCATCAAATGACAACACATGTCTATGGTCAGGAAACATAACCATCTTTGATTAACGAGCTAGTCAAGTAGAGGCATACTAGGGACACTCTGTTTTGTCTATGTATTCACACATGTACTAAGTTTCCGGTTAATACAATTCTAGCATGAATAATAAACACCTATCATGATATAAGGAAATATAAATAACAACTTTATTATTGCCTCTAGGGCATATTTCCTTCAGCTACTGCTAAAGTTCAGTGTATAAGGTTTTCCCTAGTAGTGTCACTTCTGCAAGGTCATCCTTGCACCGAAGCTTGAGTGCATCCCCATGCCCCTGGACTTCACCAAGATGGTGTATTCCGAGGATCAGTCCGTTTTTTATTGAATTCGCAAATTGATAGATCTTGATGATTCAAAGAATGATTCTTCCCTGGGTATTTCCCCGGTACCATTATTTAAATTGGAGCTTTTCAATTCCATTTTTGAGATTGACTTCGTCGCGGTGCCGACGGAGTTCAAGCTGAGGAACAACACCGGATGCTCCTGGAGGGTGACGGTGAAGCTGATGAATGGCAGGGTGACCCTGGATCAGGGTTGGGCCACCTACGCCGCTGTTCATCAGATCAAGATCGGGTACATGGTGATGTTCAAGCTCCTGACTCCCGACACCCTCAAGGTCATCATCTTCGACGATGATGGCATTGAGGTGGTCAACAAGTGCGGGAAGCACGACGAAGCCTTCGCCGCTAGGGACTAGGGCCGGGGCACCTCCTTCCTAAGTACTATCGAGTCTACTTTATGGTTTATGTGTTGAACTGTTTGAACTATCGTTATGATGTGTGATACTATGTTATCTGAACTATGTTGTTAAGTAGTTGATGCTCTGTTTATGCTCTGCTCTGCTTATAATGTGTGGTACATGGTTGTGCCGAAGTGTGCTAGTAACCTCACCAACTAGACAAAGAGGTTACCACACACCGTGCGTTGCATACAATCAAACACCATGCCTTGGGTTTGTCCACTCACATGCAGGCAACCAAACACCAGACAGTGCAGTTCATATAGGCAAGTGGGCATCCAGGCAACCAAACAACTTGCAGATGGTGCATTTGAGGCTGCATTTGCATAGCCAGGCTGAGTTGAGAAGGCCATGCAACGCAGCTACTGTAGACTACGGCAACCAAACACGCCCTATGTGTATTGACATACATGTACCATCACTAGAACGACTCTTATATTCCTCTGTGTGTGTGCTGCCATGTTTTTTCTTTTTGGATCACACAAATGACTGCTGTTTATAGCAAGCAGGATGTGCAACAAAAAAGGCATCTCTACATGAAAGGTTGCAACCCTTCCAACAGTCACGGTTAATCAAATAGCCGCCTTCAGGCATTGGCGTAGCGTCAGCGGGTACTAAGACTGCGCCAGTTGGTTAACTAATGGGCCAAAGCGACCATATGGGCCAGAAAAGCAAGCTGCGGTTGATGGGCTAGAGCACCAACATGGGCCAGATGCATTGCTACTCTTCTATTGTGTTTTGTCGAGCCCGCACTAGGGCTCAGATGGTATACATGAGGTGCTGCCACTTCCTTGAGCGAAAAGGTGGTCATCCTTCCAACAGTCACGACTAAGAAATAGCCACCTCGACGGAGAAGGTGGCAACCCTTCCAAGTCACGACTAATCAACTAGCCACCTTAAGGGAAGTTAGGAAACAATACACGTGGCTAATTACGGTAACCAGTCAATCAATTATATCTTTACCTAATAATAAAGCAAATTGGGTTTCTGTTCGTCCGTCATGGCATTGTTTAGAAAAGTCCCTTTATTTTAGAGAATTCAACCCACAGTCCTGTTTTAAGTCAGAACGAATCGTTTTTTCGTATTTTACACAAAAGTTCCTGTGTTTTCTTGAAATCAACCCGCCGTCCGGATTTAAGTCACATCCGAACCGTTATTTTACGTTTTTTGAAAACCCCCCTGACTTTTTAGGTAATTCATCCGCAGATCATATTTAAGCCAAACAAATGCTTTTTTAAATCATCCATATCTTTTAAACCGTAACTCCGATTTGAACATGTTATATATGAAATTTGATTAGAAAAATATGTAGAATATGAATATGAGATTATTTTTACCTGTTAAGTATATTATTTTGGAATATATTTAGATCAAACAAATGATTTTCTAAATTATCCGCATCTTTTAAACCGTAACTTCGATTTTAACATATTATATATGAAATTTTATTAGAAAAATGTGTGGAATCTAAATATGATGTTAATTTTACCTCTTAGATATTTTTAAAATATCTTTTGGAAGCAAACTTATAATTTATAGCGCAAGATCCGTTTTTCTTCCGTAACAGCGGCGATCCGGATTGCAAATAAACACCCCACTATAACCATATAGGGAAAAGAAAACATCGATAACTACACATGCATACCTCTGAAAAATGTCGCAGGGGAAAACAACAGATTACTCATCGCGAGAGTGAGAGAAAGCGAGAGAGAGAGAGAAATAGAGAGAGAGAGAGAGGGAGGGAGAGGGAGGAGAGAGGGAGAGAGAGACGCCTTAGGATTAACCATACTCAAACACGTTTTTTGTTGTTTTGTGTGAACACCGAGGCCATCGCCGGCCAGGGTGAGAAGAAGGATAAGCGGCAACACAAATATGATGCCTCGCAAAAATAAAGGAGATGGACCTATTGAGTGATGGTTGTTGGGTTAAGAGCGTGTATTATGTTTTCTCTCCCGTTGCAACGCACGGGCTCTTTTGCTAGTACATCCTACCACCCGGTGGTAGTTACCCCATATGTCTCATATACTACCATGTGGTACTATATACTACTTTATCATTTTAAATATATTCGTATACTATATCTAAGATATTTCAAAAGAAGTTACATGAAAAAATTGCATATGAGCCCATAGTTTTTGTTATATTTATGAAATACGTACATATTTGTACGTAAAAAAGAGCATACTTAAAACATGGTATATACTATCTAAAAAATAGTCTATATACTACCTAATCATTGTTATATACTACATACTACCCGTACATACTCTCAATTTCGACGGATACTACATACAACATACAAAACGCAAGTGGTGGTAACTACCACTGCTTGTAGGAAACATTTGTCCTATATATACTGATGTTATTTATCACCCAGGGTGCAGAATAAGTTATTCTTGACCCGAGGTAATCTTACGATCACTTCATAATTAAATTATATTTGGAATTCAAATAGTAACATTCCTATTGATTCCCTACGTAAAATTTGATAGAAGAAAATAAAAATATAGGTCATAAGACAAGAAAATTTGCAGTTTATGTGTATTTTACACTATGTTTTTACGTTTGTAATTTTACATAATATAAAATATTTTTTACGACGATTATTTCTTACGGTCTCTTTTTACGTCGGAAATAAAACAAAACTTACGAAACGTAAATTTACGGTGCATTGATGGTAAAATAGAGGGGGTGAAGAATAACTATTCCTCACCCAGGGTGACGAATAGTCAATCCCTATTTTATATTATATATATATACACACATAAACACTATTCTGATCACGGGATCAGAATATTATTCTGATCACAACATAAATTTCCTGAGTTACACGCCTGAACTTCCCTCTGTACGAACCCGACCTTGGGGCTATCTTCTCAACCGTGTCTCTTCGCGTGAATTTTTTTGGTCAGTCATGTTCTATGTGATGTAAGTGTAATCTACAAACAGTTTTTAGCAATTAAATGCCCGTTTTAAATAGGAATCTCGCTCATTGGTGGATTCGCTCTCGGGTCGTGATGAAACCTGTCTCTGTTGCAATTTTACTGCCTGAGTTGTTCGACTTGAACTTCCCCTAGTTCTAGGTTGAACTTCCATCAACATTGCCCAAATGGGGCCTGCGATATACCATTGGACAGCTATGGACACGAGTATCATGACTCAAGTTAAATTTTTGGCAAAATGTAAGCGGTTTAAGAGAAGTTTTGAAAATCGTTTTTTCTTCATACAAACAACGTGAATCGTATTTTCGATCGCATTTCAAAACCGTTTATCAGAATAAGGCAAATAATATGGCGTTGGAAAGCTGCTGCAAAACCGTTCCTTCCACATGTTGAAAGTTTTCTCTAATTCCCTATGGTTAAAGAGTAATTTGGAAAATCGTAAAATTTCGCAAACCGAACAGCCGAGTTCGTATTTTCCATGTCATTTCTAAACGGCTAATCCAATTGAGGCAAATGATATGGCGTTGGAAATCTTATGAAAACGCGCTACTTTTTCATGTTACAGTTTTTTTTTCTAATTTTGAACAGTTTAAAAGTAATTTAGAAAACGGTCCAAGTTGCACCGAGTTCGTATTTTTTAGCTAAGTTTTTAACCGTAGGTCCAAGTGTAGCAAATGATATGGCGTTGGAAAGCTTGAGGAAATTCGAAAAAAAATCGTATATATTGTTTCTCCCAATTCCTTACTGTTTTAAGTCAATTTTGAAAAAGGCTAAAAACATATTTTCGCCATAATTTCTACAAACTTTATCGGAATGGGGCAAATAATATACCGTTGAAAAGCTAAGGAAAATGCAAAACTTTTTTATGTTGTTGATTTTCTCTGATTCCTAGCCGTTTTCAAGTAATTTTGAAAATGGTGAGGTCATTCGTTCTGTTTTTATCGCAAAACAGATTCTTCGAAAATGCACCGCGTGAAGAACCTGAACTTCTCGGCATGTCTACTTGAACTTCACTCTGTTTTTCACGTGCTTTTTTTGCCCATAGCTCTCCATCCACTCACCGGAATTGAGCAAGTAATATACCGGTGGAAAGCTGATGTAAACACGCAACTTTCCCGTGTTGATCATTTTTTCATACTCGCGACGATTTTAAAAGTTTTTCATCTCAAATTCATTCACTATAGTAGTCGAACTTCCTGCTGTTTTCACGTTGAACTTCTGTGACGTATTTTCGTTTGTAATTTTCTCATCCATTTCGTCAGTGTTACACAAATGATATTCTTTTTGTACAAACCTCTCTCACAATTTTTTTAACTCTCTCCGACCGAGGACTTGAACTTATACAAATGATATTCCTGTCGTTTTGAAGTAAATTAGAGAAATGACGAGATCATGATTTCTGCCTTCATTGCGAATGGAAACGCACTGCGTGAAGTAGTTGAAATTCTCGGACATGTCTGTTTGAACCTCACTCTATTTTTGACGTGCTGTTTTCGCACTGCGTGAAGTAGTTGAACTTCTGGAGCATGTCTGTTTGAACTTCACTCTGTTTCACTTCATTGTTTTTTTCTTATATGAAATACACACCATGTTGTACGTGAACTTCTGTTCGTTATCACTTTGAACTTCTCTCTGGTTTGAGAGAGTTATTTTAAAACACAAAAAACAACATATTTTTTATGTATTTTGGACATCTAAATACACGGTGAACCTCTCTCAGAAGAATTTTTTGAACTTTTCCTCACCGAGCACTTGAACTTCTAGCAACCATTTTTTTTCTTTATGAGTTCTTTTTAAAAGTGCAAAAAATGGCGTTGTGTTTTTATTTTTTGAACAGATAAATCCTAGGTTTTAATAAACTCTGAAATTCTCTGTTATTTCAATATGAACTTCACCTTTTTATATTTTGAGTAAAGAATTGTATTTGATTTTTATACGGAAAAAATCGAACATGGAAATACAAGGTGAACCTCTCTCGCAATAATTTTTGAACTTCTCCGGACAGAGCACTTGAACGTCTTTCAACAAACCTTTTAAGCTTTTATTTTTCTATACTTTTATTTCTCACCTGAAATGCATTCCTTCCAGTAGTTGAACTTCTCGTTGTTTTCACCTTGAACTTCTGTCACGTATTTTTGTTCAACCTTTCTCACAAGAATTTTTGAACTTTCTCGGGTAGAGCACTTGAACTTCTAGCAACAAAACTTTGGGCCTTGCATTTTCATTCTTTTTTTAATACAAAATGCACACCGTGTAGCACGTGAACTTCTGGCAGTTATCAATCTGAACTTCTAAGATCATGCGTTCTGCCTTCATCGGAAAAACAGAGTCTCCGAAAATGCACTTCGTGAAGAGGTTGAACTTCTGGAGCAAATGATATACCGTAACTCCCCAACCACTTTCCGGAATTGAGAAAATGATATACTGATGGAAAGCTATTGAAAACACGCAACTTTTTCGTGTTAACTATTTTTTCATACTTGCGACGGTTCAAAATATTTTTTGAATGCATAAAAATATGTTTTTAACGGTATACATAAAACTTTTAAACCATTTACCAGAATGTAGCATATAATATACCGTTGGAAAGCTTATGAATAGGAGCGACTTTTTCATCTACACAATCGTTAGAAATTCGTTGCCTTCTAAGAGCAGTATTAAAAATGGCAAAACAACATCGTTTTTTCTTGTTTTGACTTGTAACATCATTTTTGCTTGTTCATCTGTACGGGAATAATCTAAGTTTTGTAATAATTTTTGAATTACTCTGCTTTTTAAAATTGAACTTCTTGGTTTATTCTTTATTAACGAGAAAAATCTTAGTGTTTTACATAGGTTGAACTACTCCGTTTTTTAAATTTGAACTTCATGGTTTTATTATTTAGTATCGTAGAAAATCCTTTTTTTATAAATTTTATACTATTATGTTTTTAATTTCAGACTTGTTGCTGTTATTCATTAGTAATGGGAAATGTCCTAGTTATGTAATAAACATCGAGCTGCTCAGTTATTTAAATTTGCACTTCTAGGTCTTTAAAAAAATAGGGAAATGTGGTTTTATAAACTTTTTGAACAGCTTGTTTATTTAATTTGACCTTCTTGGTGCCATAATAAATATTGAACTTCTCTGTTATTTAAATTTGAACCACTAGTTTTTTTAGAAAGGAGAATCCATTTTTCCTTTAAATTTTGAACCGCTCACTTTTTTAAATTTTACCTTCTTGGTTTATTCTTTAGTAACATGTAAAATCCTAATTTCGTAATAAACATTGAGCCACTCCGTTATTTAAAATTTGAAATTCTAGGTTTTTTTACAAACGAGGAAAATCTATTTTCCAAAAATGGAAAAATCCATGGGATTTTTTGGTACACATATATGTTTGCCATTACTTAAATTTGAACTTCTATTTTGTGTGTTTTTGAACATGTAAATACATGGTGAACCTCTCTCACAAGAATCTTTGAACTATTCCGGACTGAGTACCTGAACTTCTAGAAACAAACCTTTTAGACTTTGCGTTTTATTCTCTTTTTTGTATGAAACACATTCCATGCAGTAGGTGAACTTCTGGTTGTTTACAATTTGTACTGCTCTCTATTTTTTGACCCGAACATCCAAAGTACTCTTTGTAATTGAGCAAATGATATACCATAAGAAAGCTTTTCCAAAGGCGCAAGTTTTCCGTCAGCACGTTTTCCAAATTCACGACGGTCCAAGAGTTATTTCAATACATTAAAATTTGTTTTGAATGATATACTCAAAAATTTCAAACCATTTTTTGAATTAAGGAATATGATATACCTGCTGGAAAACTTATAAATATAAGCAACTTTTTCATGTAGAAATTTTTTTCATGTTCTTCGTCGTTTATGAGTGGTTTTAAAAAGCCCAAAACGCCATCCTTTTTTTTTAGCATGTAAGCCCTTTTAAAACCGAAACACTCTGCTATTTTAATTTGACCTTCTTACTTTTATTGTTAGAAAAGCAAAAAACATTTTTAAGTAAACATAGAACAATTATTTAAAAAATTGAACTTCAAACTTTTATTTTTCCTAGGAACGAGAAGAATTTTGAGTTTTTTTTTGGACATCGAACTACTCCGTTTTTTATGAACATGCAAGTATTTCTGTTACTTTAATTTGACCTTCTTGGTCTTTTTTTCAAACACGGGAAAAATCCAGTTCTTTTTGTAAGCATCGAAATAGTATTTTTATTTGAACTTCTTGGTTTGTTAGAAATTGGTACAATCTGTTTTTCTAAAGAACGTCAAACCGTTATGTTATTTAAATTTAAACTCCTTGGTTTTATTTTTTACAAACATGAAAAACCAATTTTTTATAAACACTAGCTAGGGTTTTTCTAGAAACATTGAACGCCTCAATTATATTATTGTTGAACTTCTAGGTTTCTTTTTAAAATCAAGGAAAATGAAATTGAACATTTTCTCTACACTCTTGTTTGAACTTCACTTACGCTTTTTATAATGTTCAGTTGGTTCTGTTTGGACTCCCCCATGTTTGGTGTTTGAATGTTTTCATGTGCCTTCCCAAAATGTCCTATGTTTTTCATCTCTGGATTCCCAATATTATGCAAAGTTTTATTTTGTGTCTTTCTAAGTGGACTTCTTTTTTCCACTTTTATCGACTGAACTTGTAAAGTTTGAAAAGTGAGCATCTTTTGCTTATACACTGGGCAATGGACAAATATAAAATTTAGAAGTTTCTCGACACAATCAAATAACCTTATGAACATATGGACACAATAATTACACGGAGTATACATGAGAGCACACATGACACACACACTAGAGCACGCACACATTTTTCTCAAAAAAAAAGAGCACGCACACATGGGAGCATACGACCCACAGGAACACACGAGGACCCACACAGTGAACGCTCGCACACACATACGAGACACCACACCTACTACGGACACAGCAGCACATAGCTCTTTTTTTTTTTACTTTTGTTTTAGTCTACTTCAAACTTCTGAACATCCTTTTACAAGGTCGAGGTTAGCATGGTTCAGCGGCCCAAAATTCAGTTATCAGAACTCTGAAGAATAATACTACATCTCTAAAGGAACTTCTGTATTTTCTGCAGCCACAAACGGATGCAGTATGCATTTTCCTCCGACTAAATCAAGCGAATCTTTGAGCTTGTCGCTCATTGTTGGCGTGCGACGCGGCAGATCACTGGGCCATGAGATTTCTGTGTTTGTGCCGGACATGATGACTGCTTTTTCTTCAAGTTGAAAGCAGAGATTGTGTGCGTGGACCTACCACTCAATGTAGAAATTACCGATCTTGAATTCTGAAACACACACTCAATTGGATGATAGACTTGCCGTTTTTCTTCTTTTGTGTAGTATCAAGAAGCAAACATATTGATCATTCAGATCAAACCACCACAAAATACTCAGGTTCTGAGTAGTTAACGCTCTTTGAAACTCCCTGCATGATCCCAGGGGATTGGGTTCAGGGAAGAAGAGAAGACAAGCAAGCGATCGTGATCATGAAGAAGCGAAAGCTTGCAACTGAACTGGAAGCACCGCTCGCACAAGTGAACCTACTTGGCATATATGTAGGTGCAAAAATCTGAATTTTGTTCAGAGAAGTGAAAGCTCTGAACTTGTAGCTTGCGAGAATCAGAACTTCTTTTGTTTTTGGACTTGGTTGTCGTGGCTGGAGGATGGAGGAGCTGGATCGGAGCAGCGCTGGTCAGCGCGTGGGGCGACCAGGAAGGTGACATGAGCCGGCGCGATGGACGGCGGCGGCCGCTAGAGGTAGTGAGTCGTCCGAGTGAGGCGAAGCCCTGCAGCGGCAAAGCCACTACCTCAAACCGAGTCATGCAACCTTGCAGTTCAATATGTATAAGCACATCCGGAAACGGCCGCCTCCACGTGCAGACAAAGGGGAAGAGGTGGGTTGGGCATGAGCAGAAGCCAGGAGGAGCCAGGAGCAGGTGCTCACCTGGAGTCGGCAGCAACCACCTCCGCAGCCAATGAACTTCTCGAGCTCCATGGATCTGTCCGGAGTCACTCGGAGTATGTAGAGAAGGAGGCTCTCGCCGGAGAGGCGTGGGCAGAGAAGGCGCTCGGATCTGGCCGGCAAAAGAAGGATTGAGTTAGGGGCGAGAGGAAGTTCGTGCCGGCGGAATGAGGTGCGCTGGTGGTGGGCGGTGACCCATGAGCATGGCTGGTTGGAGCGCTGCCTCTCATCCGAAGGGCAGTGCGGGGAAGGGGGAAGAAGGTCGCGGAGGCAGGGGGAAGAAGGTCGCGGTGGCAAGGGGAGAAGGTCGCGGCGGCAGGGGTGAGGGCCTGAGTGCGATGGGTCCAGAGTGGCGGCGCTTGGGGAGGTGGAAAAGAAGGTCGCTCGGGGTCATCCGCGACATGGCGGCAGCGCATCGGGAGGTGTCCTGCATCGGCGGCACGCAACGGCGATCCAGGGGAGGAGAGACGGGGCGTCGTGGGTTGCGGCCGGGGCGGGGTGGCGGCAGTGGAGCGGGGAGGATGGCGCGCCGGTGGCTGGGGAGGGGGGCGGCGATGCAGGTGCGGCGCCCAGTGGGTCGCTCGCGTCGGGGTGGGAGGATGGAGGCGCATGGTTTAGGGTGGAGCGGGAGGAGGAGCGCCGGCGGATGGGGGAAGTGGCGCTCCGGCGGCGGGGGAAGAGGCACGCCGACAGAAGGGAAGAGGGGTCCGGCGGCGCCGGTTCGGGGCGACGCGGCGGAAGCAGGTGGAGGGGTCCGGCAACGCGCTGGAATCAGGAGGTTGGGGCCGGCGGCGATGCATTGGAGGGAGTCGGGAGGTTGGTGAGAGATGGTGGGAGTTTTTCTTTTATTCCCTACCGGGAGTTTCGGAGGATCTCATCGTCCCTATATAGCACGCCGTGATCCCATTATCAGAATAATGTGACTATGGATTGACTATTCGTCACCCTGATAAGGAATAGTTATTCTTCACCCCTCTATTTTATCATCAATACATCGTAATTTTACGTTCCATAAGTTTTGTCTTATTTCCGACGTAAAAAGATACCGTAAAAATATATATGATCGTCGTAAAAAATATTTTATGTTATGTAAAATTACAAACGTAAAAACATAGTGTAAAATACACATAAACTGTAATTTTTCTTGTTTTATGACCTATATTTTTATTTTTTTTTATGCCAAATTTTACGTAGTGGATCAATAAAAATGTAACTATTTGAATTCCAAACGTAATTTCATTATGAAATGATTGTAAAATTACCTCGGGTGAAGAATAACTTATTCTGCACCCTGGGTGATGAATAGTATCCCTATATATATATATATATATATATATATATATATATATATATATATATATAGAAGAGTATATATATATAGAAGAGTATTTAAACCCATAAAGCCACCTCAGGGGCACCGATACATATGGCTAATTACGGTAATAGGTCAATCAATTATCCCAAATACTGAATCATGCAGCTGCGCGATTTCGTTGTGGCTGGCGCACGCGCTACACGACAAGAAATTATATGCTCCTGTTTCCCACCTCTCTCGCGCGCGCGGTCCCAATACACGGCCCACGGAAAGAAATTAATGCACAGAAAAAGGAGTTGGTCCACCATGTCTCAGTGCGCCCATCCATGTCGTGATTTCCTAACAAGATCCCACGTTGCATGCATTTAATTTGCATTTTTCAAAATTTCAAAAAGCTATAACTTTTGAACTGATCATCGAAACTCAAATTTGTTTCCACGGCTAGGTTCCACGCGATGAGCTCTTCGAAATTAGATCCCATATGAGTATGTTTTGACTAACTTTTTTTATGAACAACTTTGGGTGAAACGGAAGTAACTTTAGTGCTATAGGAAAACAACTTACCGCCAGTCTGTGTAGGATGACTGTGTATCATCGAAAATCCCTTTGAAGTTAGCTACCATGACTACTAAGTTAACTAGCTTCACCTCTAAGTTTTCTACCATAACTAGTTTAGTTTTGCCTCTAAGTTGATAGTATTGTAGGCCACTTAGTTTTAGAGGTAGGCTAACATTTTATCCTAAGCTGCCGGCCATGACTAATGAATAGCTTAACATGGTCGTTAGTTGCATAAAATACTTTTCGGTATGCTAAGCAACTTAGTTTCGTAGATATGCAACTTAGCAACACTTATGGACAACTTTTCAATGTATTGTAGGCAACTGAAAAAGTAATGTCGGGCAACTAAGCATCACCGTTAGGCAACTTTAGAATGTTTGTAGGCAACTTAGAAAAACAATAATAAGCAACGTCACAATATTTGCGTGCCGTGACTAACGAGTAGCTTAACATCATCCTAAGTTGCCCATATATGGAAAGATTCATCTACTATAGTACGTTGATCTTTCACGAACTCGTCCGACCAACCATATGAACCCAACGATGACATAACATGCATTAATTTCAGTACAAGAAAATTCCAAAAGGCTATAACTTTTAAACCGCGTGTTGGAATTATGATCCGTTTTCATCGTTGGGTTCCTCGTGATGAACTCTCCAAAGCTAGATCTCGTATGAATATGTTTTAATGCTTTTTTAAAGCAACTTTGATGCTAGATGAGGCAACTCTAGTGCTAAACTGGAGCAACTTTAATGCTAGATGAAGTGCATTGTGTGTATTAGTGATTCACTTACTAGCCTACTAATAGTTGTGTGCAATAGTCTAACAGATGGTTACTGAAAGGATCGATATAGTTGACTAGAGGGGGGGTGAATAGGCAACTAACAATTTTTAGCTTTTCTTTATCAATTTAAACTTTGCATCAAAGTAGGTTGTCTAGATATGCAACTAGGTGAGCAACCTATATGATGCAACAACAATAAGCATACACGCAAGCAAGAGATAAGGCACAAATAAACTTGCACAAGTAAAGGCACGAGATAACCAAGAGTGGAGCCGGTGAAGACGAGGATGTGTTACCGAAGTTCCTTCCCTTTGAGAGGAAGTACGTCTCCGTTGGAGCGGTGTGGAGGCACAATGCTCCCCAAGAAGCCACTAGGGCCACCGTATTCTCCTCACGCCCTCACACAATGCGAGATGTCGTGATTCCACTATTGGTGCCCTTGAAAGCGGCGACTGAACCTTTACAAACAAGGTTGGGGCAATCTCCACAACTTAATTGGAGGCTCCCAACGACACCACGAAGCTTCACCACAATGGACTATGGCTCCACGGTGACCTCAACCGTCTAGGGTGCTCAAACACCCAAGAGTAACAAGATCCACAAGGGATTAGTGGGGGGATTCAAATATCTCTTGGTGGAAGTGTAGATCGGGGCCTCCTCAACCAATCCCTAGAGAATCAACAAGTTTGATTGGCTAGGGAAGGAGATCGGGCGAATATGGAGCTTAGAGCAACAATGGAGCTTGGAGGTGGAAGAAGTGGTCAACTAGAGGAGGAAGACACCGGAAAATGCCAACGGAGGCCGAGCTCCAGTGAGCTCGTTTTCAAAATTTATTTTTTCAGAGCGCGAAAAATTCCAATTTTATTTTATGAACAAACATGCACATGTATACTATGTATATGCAAATTTTCACAGCATTATACGTTTACATGTGGCGTACAGAAAAAAGACAAATACACATTTTTAAATGGGCCTTTTATTTTTGTTATTGGGCCAGAAATTTGTTATTTTTGTACAGCCTACAAATCACAACATTTTTCGACGAAAATTAACACGTTCTTGCGGAATACATATATGTTTCCATGGATTTTTTTCAGATTTTTTGGAACATTTAAATACACTTTTTGATTTTTTGAAAATACCGAGCTCACTGGAGCTCGGCCTCCAGAAATCCGCACTCAGGAAGACACCCCTTATATAGTGGAAGAACAAATCCAACCGTTATCCACCAACTCAGCCTCCGCAGCGCGGTACTACCGCACCTGAGGCGCGGTACTACCGCAGGGGCATGTGGTACTACCGCACCTGAGGCGTGGTACTGCCATAGGGGTATGCGGTATTACCGCAGAGCCCCGCGGTACTACCGCCCACGCAGCAGAGACCAGAACAGCCACACATGCACTAAGGCAGAGGGCGGTAGTACTGCTGGCGCGGTACTACCGCTCCCCCTTGCGGTACTACCGCAAGGCAGGGACTGTCCAGGGATGGGAAGGCACGGATATAAAAAATTACATCTGTGGTTACTTCCACAGAGTTGGAGTCGATGCAAAAACCCGACGCGGTAGTACCGTAAGCCAGCCGCGGTACTACCGCGCGAGGTGCGGATGTAAAAAATTACATCCGCCCCTTACAGCCGCGTAGTTGCGGAACTAAGCAGGGACCACGGTACTACCGCTTACCAGAAGCGGTACTACCGTGGGGCCTTGCGGTACTACCGCAAGGTCCTGCGGTACTACCGCTCTGACGAGCAGTACTACCGCACTTCCTAGTTCGGCAGACAAGAGCTATAATTGCATAGACAAGGAAAACTTAGGCTGCTCCAAAGGCAAGAGGAAAGGAGGTGCAAGGGACGATGTGTACGTGATGAATCCACCCAACCTTTCCAAAGCGGACCCCCTCTTAATAGTACGGCTTCCCTACGACTCAATACCACCGAAAAGAACCGAAGAGAAACGTCGTCTTCTATAGCCTTTGAGGGGAACCCAATCATCTTGTGCCTAGTCAATATATCTGAAATATTTGATGCACATGATTAGTCCGCAAAAGCATTGTCATCAATCACCAAAACCAACTAAGGGATAAAAATGCCCTTACAATCTCCCCCTTTTTGGTGGATTGATGACAACACGGGATTTGCACGAGGGTATAACGCAAAGAGCAAGGGCAAACCCCAAGTCTCTAAAATATAGGCGGGCTCCCCCTAGATGTGTGCTATCTCGATGAGTGCTTTGGACTGCATGGCACACATACTAGGATCAACACTCCCCCTATATTTTATATACATGGCAAATCTTGCAATTAGGCTAAAGCTAAGCAAGATAGACAGGAGCAAAATGTAATAAGCACAAGATAGAATAAGCTCACTACGGTATGATAGAGTGCATATGTCTTACACCATATGATAGAAGGTCTTACGAGCACAAACCAAAGCAAACCAAAGCAAACGAAATAAACGAAGTTCAACTGACCCAACCACGACATAACTCGCAGCAAATCCTACACTCTCTCCCCCTTTGGCATCGAGACGCCAAAAAGGCAGAGAGGACACCTACAGCAATAGTGGTGGCTCAAGCGGAGTAGTCACTCGCACGCTCCTCGTCAGACTCTGCAGCTGGGACGGACTCCTCCTCAGACTCGGTCCACCGATAGCCCTGCTTGTGCAGCCATTCTGCCTCTGGGGTGATGTTCACCTCTGACCCGCTAGATATGTTCTCGCCAAAAGTCCTGAAAATCCGCTTGTCGTGGCGGCGAGTCTCCTTGGAAGCCACATGGGTCTGGTACTGCCCCTTTGCTTGCATACAGAACAGCATCTTCATCTTGTTATTCAGTCGCTTAGCCCAAGAAGGCTCAGAGGTGGGAGGGATGTAACCCTCAGAGCTGTCCTCGTCTGCTGCCTCCTCCTCATCCTCATCTGCATCCATGTCCATGGCAGCCGCAGTATCAGCACGAGAGGTAGTGTTGGCCCACTGAGACTTGATACGGAGGTTGATGGGCTCATGCCGGATCCAACCAGGGGCCTCAAACTCATCCTGAGGGTAGACCCGCTCCCAAGTAGCCGAGATCAACTGAAACAAATAAGGTCCATAGATGGGGACCTTGCGGTTGTAGACCGCAAACCAAAGTTCAATCCACATGATATGTGAGACATCAAGTGGCTGTGTCTGAGAGTTGCGAGCATCTTCACACAAGAGCATCATATCCACCAGATAGGCATGCACCTTGTCCTTGTCCCCAATGCGTGGGAAGAGAGTGTTGCGGAAGATCCGGTGCATGATGTCAAGAAAGGAGTTGAGTACCCAAGTTGACTTGCCATTGGAGAGCTTCTTCTCCACAAGGTAGGGCATGAGCTTGTTCTTGTTGGCAGACTCGGGATTGGCATGAGGGCGAACACCTTGGGGTGTGCCGAGCCCCTCATCCGGAACCCCAAGCAGGGTCATGAATTCCTTCCAAGTAGCAGTCAGTTGTCGGCCATTGGTCATCCAAGTCATGGTCCTTTCCTCATTGGGATGAAAATGCACGGAGGCAAAGAACTGGGCAAGGATCTCAGGATCATAGTCTTTGTGGAATGAGATGATATGCTCAATGCCAAATTGCTCCACGAGGTCCAAAGCCTCACCAAAGTATTCCCGGTGCGCCTCTTTGCGCATGTGATGCATGTTGATCCACTTCACCTCCACATGGGTATTTTGCTTGGCCTTGATGACATCTAGATAAATGAGATTCTGCTGCTTGGTCCAGAATAGATCACTCCCTCGAAAGTTAGCACGAGGGTTTCCATACGGATTGATCTTCCTCCGAGCGATGAACTCAGCAAGCGGTATCTCATCCATACCCTTGGCGGGTTCCTTCTCTTTAGTGGCAGAGGTCTTGGTTCTGCGTTGGGGGGCATTGGAGCCCTCTGCTTCCTCTGTGTTGCGCATACGCTTGGATCCCGTGTCACGGCTTGGATTGGAGCGGCGAGCCGGAGCACCTGAGCCACCACCTAAACACACACCACAAAACAAACACACACGAAACGCGAGAAGGATCAATGCAAAGACCACAGCAAAGCAGGAGAAACAAATAGACTTGGCACGTAAGAAGTGCCACAAGAGGGATTTGAGACAACAGTAGTAACGCGTGTTGTGCCACGTGCGGTAGTACCGCTCCAAGGAGCGGTAGTACCGGACGTGCGGTAGTACCGCACTTGAGGAGCGGTAGTACCGCACGGTTGCAGATCCGAAATAGCCATGAAGATCTGAGCACAACCGTGTCAACACGCGGTACTACGGTCGATCAAATCCATCACGAGACAACTATAGCAAGTACCAACACTACACAAAACTACTCTCCTACATCCTACTCTTGCATAGATTTGGCCTAAAATCTCAAGAACAACTTGCATCTCCCCAAAACCTAAAAGCAACAAGACGAACAAGAAAAAGAGAGGGATTGGGGAGAAACCTTGTTCCATGGCAAGAGGGAGTGGTGGGGAACGATCCCACCGGTCGGAATACGAGGAGAGCGGCCGGAGACGGAGATCCGGCGAGGACCTCCGGCGCCGTTCTTGAGCGAGAGAGAGAGAGAGAGACGAAGTGGGGAGAGAGACGAATGGGTATGGGGGAGTTAGAACTCCCCCTGCCTGTGTTTAACCCCCACGCGCCCTTGACCGCACGGTAGTACCGCGCGTCATCGCGGTACTACCGCCCGGGCGGAAGTACCGCACCGAGGCCGTAGTACCGCTCCCCCAGGCGGCAGTAAAAAATTACTGCCGCGCTGGGTGCGGAAGTACCGCGCACTCCTCTCGCGGTAGTACCGCACGTCATCGCGGTACTACCCCCTGGGCGGAAGTACCGCACCGAGGCCGTAGTACCGCTCTCCCAGGCGGCAGTAAAAAATTACTGTCGCGCTGGATGCGGAAGTACCGCGCGCCCCCCTTGCGGTAGTACCGTGGCAGGCCGCGGTAGTACCGTGGGCTCAAAAAAAGTTTCAACCAAAAGATAGCATCTAAGCACGGAACCTTCAAGCGAGAGACCACAACAAGGAACTAACACACAGGACACCACAAGCACGAGCTCACCACGAAGAAAGAGAGGCAAGAACCAACACAGACCAAAAACGAGACACAGCCTCTCCAAAGATAGGGCGGTGGCCGGAGCCACCTATGTTTGAGTCAATTGGTATGGCACCGCGAAGAATTATCCTTGGGCCCATGACCAAAACTCGTCTTTGAAGCACAAGTACCATCAAAAATGGCTAATGTGAAAGAGTTGATCACTTTATGCATAATGGGGGGAGGAAGAGTTCATTGAGAGAACAACACTCCCCCGATGTTCATGCCTACACCTAGATTAGACAACAAATTGAGTGTGGTGGGGTGTGCAAGGGGTCAAGCAACATTGCTCGAATCAATGATATTTAGCTCATGCCTTAACTCGCAAAATCTTGCTTCATCCAAAGGCTTCGTGAAAATATCTGCAAGGTTATCATGGGTGTTGACGTAGTTGAGCTCGATCTCCCCTCGCCTAATGTGATCTCGGATGAAGTGATACCGAATCTCAATATGCTTCGTCTTGAAGTGTTGCACGGGGTTGAGAGAAATCTTGATGACACTTTCATTATCACACCAAAGAGGCACTTTGTCACAGATGACACCGTAATCCTTTAAAGTTTGCCTCATCCATAAGAGTTGTGCACAACAACTCCCGGCCGCCACATACTCCGCCTCGGTGGACGAGAGAGACACACAACTTTGCTTTTTAGAAGACCAACTTACCAAAGAGCAACCAAGGAATTGGCACCCTCCGGAAGTGGACTTCCTATCCACTTTGTCTCCCGCCCAATCGGAGTCCGAATATCCTACAAGCTTGAAGTTTGCTCCTCTTGGGTACCATAAGCCAAAGTTTGGGGTATGAGCCAAATATCGAAAGATTCGCTTGACCGCCACAAAGTGGCTTTCCTTAGGTGCGGCTTGAAACCGTGCACAAATTCCCACACTCAACATGATATCCAGTCTAGATGCACAAAGATAAAGCAAGGAACCAATCATGAAGCGATATACCTTTTGATCCACCGTTTACCATTGGGATCAATGTCAAGTTGGCACTTGGTGGGCATTGGAGTGGACGCCGGCTTGACATCACTTAGTTTGAATCTCTTGAGCATGTCTTGAGTGTATTTGGCTTGGTTGATGAAGGTTCCTTCTCTTCTTTGCTTTACTTCGAAACTGAGAAAGAACTTCAACTCTCCCATGGAAGACATCTTGAACTTTGAGGTCATGAGTGCGGCAAATTCCTCATTGAAAGCTTTGTTAGGGGAACCAAAGATAATGTCATCAACATATAGTTGGCATACAAACAACTCCCTTTGACCTTCTTAGTAAAAAGAGTGGGGTCGATTAGCCCAACTTCAAACCCACGATCTTGTAACAACTCGGTAAGGTGGTCATACCACGCACGTGGGGTTTTTTTAAGGCCATAGAGCGCCTTATCGAGTTGATACACATGATCGGGAAAGTAGGGATCCTCGAACCCGGGGGGTTGCTTGACATAAACCAACTCATTAATGGGACCATTAAGAAAAGCACTCTTCACATCCATTTGTTGAAACTTAAAGTTGTGATGAGAAGCATAAGCAATCAACAAACGAATAGATTCAAGGCGAGCAACGGGAGCAAAGGTTTCACCATAGTCGATACCCTCGACTTGGGAGTAGCCTTGTGCCACCAATCGTGCCTTGTTGCGAATGATGGTCCCATGAGCATCTTGCTTGTTCTTGAATATCCACTTGGTTCCAATGACATTGTGGTTCCCCGTTGGCCTCGGCACTAATCTCCACACCTTGTTGTACTCGAAGTTGTTGAGTTCTTCATGCATGGCATTAAGCCAATCCGGATCTTCGAGTGCTTCATATACCTTATGGGGTTCAACACAAGAGACAAACGCGTGATGTTCACAATAGTTTGCCAATTGTCTACGAGTGCTTACCCCTTTTGAATGCTTCCAAGCACATTCTTCATGAGATGACCCTTGGTGGAGAGCTTGGATGCAATCTTGGCGGCACGACGCTCCAATTCCTCCTCGGTGGTGAGTCGAGGAGTGGTCACTTGATCATCTTGAGCCCCGTCTTGAGCTTGTTCTTGATCTTGAACTTGCTCGGAGGAGAGAACTTGACCTTGGGCATCACTTGGTGTGTCACCACCGTCTTGAGCATGATCTTGCCCTTGGTCTTGTTCATGAGGTTGAGGGTCTTCACTTTGTTCTTCGGAAGCGTGTGGGCCTTGGGTTGGTGATGGCTCCACTTGAGTGGAGCATTGTCCTTCTCCTTCGGCCACAAGGGGTTCCTCAATGGGTAGGATAAAACCAACACCCATTCTTCTTATGGCTTGAGGAGGAATTTCATCACCTACATCACAAGTGCCACTTTGCTCCACTTGGGAGCCGTTATTCTCATCAAACTCCACGTTACACATCTCCTCAATAAGTCTCGTAGATTTATTGAGGACACGGTAAGCATGAGAGTTTGTAGCATAACCAACAAATATGCCCTCATAAGCTCTGGCCTCAAATTTAGACAACCGAACACCTTTCTTGAGAATGAAACACTTACACCCGAACACCCGAAAGTACTTGAGGTTGGGCTTGTTACCGGTGAGTATCTCATATGGAGTCTTGTTCAAGCCCTTGCGGAGGTAGAGCCAATTGGATGCATGACACGCGGTGTTGATGGCTTCGGCCCAAAAGTTGTATGGAGACTTGAACTCCGCCATCATAGTCCTTGCCGCATCCATCAACGTCCGGTTCTTCCTCTCCGCAACACTGTTTTGTTGAGGGGTGTAAGGTGCGGAATATTGATGCTTGATCCCCTCATCACTAAGAAACTCATCCAAGGTGTAGTTCTTGAACTCGGTGCCGTTGTCACTTCTTATTGTCAAGATCTTTGTATTGTGTTGACGTTGGGCTTCATTCGCAAAGTCAATGACGGTTTGTTGGGTCTCGCTCTTCCTCTTGAAGAAATACACCCAAGTGTATCTTGAATAGTCATCCACAATCACCAAGCAATACTTCCTACCCCCAAGACTATCAAAGGATGGAGGCCCAAAGAGATCCAAATGAAGGAGCTCCAAAGGCCTCCTCGAGTAAATGATAGTTGTGGGAGGGTGAGCCGTCTCATGTAGCTTTCCTTCGATACAAGCACTGCAAGCACGATCTTTAGCAAAACTAACATTCGTTAGTCCACGGACATGGTCCCCATTGAGAAGACTTTGCAAAGATCTCATATTGACATGGGCTAAACGGTGATGCCAAAGCCATCCCACGTCAACTTTATCCATTAGGCATGTCGCGGTCTTAGTGGGTCACTCCGAAAAGTTAATCACATAGAGACCGTTCTCGACATGCCCAACAAAGGCTACTTTAAGAGTCTTGCTCCACAAGAGGGCCACGGTATCAATATCAAAGAAGGTGGCAAAGCCCATGATTGCAAGTTGACGAACGGAAAGTAAATTGTATGCAAGGGACTCAACAAGCATGACCTTCTCGATCGTGAGATCATGAGAAATGACAACTTTGCTGAGTCCCAATACCTTAGAATACGAGGCATCACCCCACTCGACATTGGTGGGCATAGATGGAATCTTGTGCATGTCCACCACCAAGTCCTTGCTTCCGGTCATATGATTTGTAGCTCCACTATCGAGCAACCATGATCCCCCACCGGAAGCAAACACCTACAAGAGATCAATGCTTGGTTTTAGGTACCCATTTTGTAATGGGTCCTTTGATGTTAGTAACAAGGGTCTTAGGAACCCAAATAGACCATTTAATATACTCATGAGGAGAACCAACAAATTTGGCATAAACATGCTCATCACTAGCACGGCATAGCACATAAGAAGGATTAAAGTCGCTGGCTTTGTTGGAAGGGGTGGCATTGCCCTTCTTGACACCGCCACCCTTCGCATTGTTCTTCTTCTCCTTGGAAGCACCCTCTCCCTCCTTCACAAATGTTTGCTTGAGAGGAGGAGGTCGTTTGGTCTTGTCATTCTTCTTCTTGCTCTTGGGCTTGGGTGCGAACCCAATCCCCTCCTTGGCCACAACTTCCTTTTGATTGCTCAAAAGGTCGTTGAGGTTCTTCTCACCTTGTATGCACGACACAAGGCCTTTCTCAAGTTGCTCCTTCAACTTAGCATTCTCCTCAACAAGATGCACATGCTCACAACAAGGATTAGTAGCATTTGCATTATCAATTAACACCATATGAGGAAAGGTGGCTTTCTCCTTAGTTAGCTTCACTTGGAGTTGATCATGAGACTCCTTGAGGCTAGCATGAACACCCTTCAAGACTTTGTGAGCCTTGTCAAGAATGTCAAACTCCTCTTTGAGTCTAGCAAGATCAACCCCAAGCTTTGCCTTCTCGGATTTTAGCACACGAGACACAACAAGAGCATGATCAAGATCTTTCTTTAACTTAGCATGATCATCGTTGTATGACTCCTCAAGAGCCAAACGAAGACCACGCTCTTCGTCAAGAGCATTGGAAAGATCTGAAATCTCATCGGCATAGTCACGACTATGCCCCTCCATCTTAGAGATGGTGTCTTCGTGAGCCTCGATCATGTCATTGGCTTCACCAAGTTGTTCCAAGAGAGCAACGAAGTGCTTCTTGGATTTACCCTTGAGTTTACCCATAAAGGTCTCAAACTCATTTTCCTCCACATTTGTCCCCTCATGTTCATCAATGCTATCCGTCAAAGAAGGATGATTAATGATGGTAGTTTTGATGTTGGGGGTTACCTTGTTGGTGGCTTTAGCCATGAGGCACTTGGCGGCGATGTTCTCATTGGGTGAGTCAAAGAGAGACATCCGTGGAGTCATCGCAATGGCCACAGAGGCCATGGAAACCGACTCACCATCTTCATCATCGTCATCATCCTCGTTGTACTCTTCTTGTACGACTAATGCCTTGGGAGGAGTCTTCTTGGTGAAGTTGCTCTTGTTGGGGAACGACTTGGCCTTGTCCTTTCGGATGAGCTTGCCACCATTGTCTTCCCTCTTCTCGTAAGGGCACTCCGCAACAAAGTGGCTCACATTGCCACAATTGAAGCAAGTCCTCACCCGTTGCTTGCCCTTTGCGCCACTTGAATTGTTCTTGTTGAAGTTTGGCCTTGAGTTCTTCTTGCTCCAAAATTGCCTTGAAGCAAGAGCCATGTGTTCATGATAGGCATACTTCGTATCTTCGAGGTTTCCCTCCTCTTCTTCCTCTTCATCCTCTTCCTCCATACTAACCTTGGCCTTTAGAGCAAGGTTGGGCTTCTTTACTCTTTGAGAGCGAAGAACCGCATTGTCGGCGGTCTTGTCCAAGATGCTCATAGCAACGAACTCATCCAACACTTCACTTGAGGACAAGGTGTGGAAGTCCGGCCTTTGACGAATGACGGAGGACATGGCTTTGTGGTAGGGCATCATTGCCTTGAGGAATTTGCGCTTGATCCAATTGTCATTCGTGTCTTTACTTCCATGATCTCGGAGAGAGACCGCGAGTTTGGTTACTCTCCGAAAAAGCTCACGAGGTTCTTCATCTTCTTTCATTGCAAACTCATCGGCTTCATCTTGCACCACTTCATAGTTGGAGCGTTGAATGCTTGCGCTTCCCCGATAGAGGGAAACAACTTGGAGCCAAGCATCTTTGGCCACGGTGTAGGGCCGGAGATGAGGAAGATCTTCGGGTGGGATTGCTTCTTGGATGATGAAGAGAGCATTCTCATTGAATTGATGATCCACAACTTCTCTAGGAGTGAAGTTACTTCGGTCATGCGGATAAAAACCTTCTTCAATGATTCTCCAAAGGTTAGTGTTCACATGATTTAAATGACGCTTAAAACGATAGACCCAAGAATCAAATTCTACATTCTTCTCAATCTTAGGAGCCGGTCCGGCATGATTCAAATGAGTGGAAGGGAGCGGTCCACCATAGACAGGTGGAGGTTCCACATGGGCAAAGATGCCGGTGCCATTTTTACCACTAGAAGAAGGAGCTTTCTCACTAGTAGCTTCCCCTTTGTCGGAGGTAGCATCCGTCACCTTGTTGGCGGGATCACCCACTTTCAACGGTGTGGTGGAAAGTTTAAGCCCTTCTAAGTATTTATTAAACATGCTTTCGACCTCGGTAGTCATGGAGGTTTTCAATGTGTCCAACGCCACATTTAATTCCTCACGAGAGACCGTGGTTCCCCCATCTCCCGTAGACGAGACCGGATTCACACCGGAGTGCTCCTCCACACCGTCTACGACATCAACCATACTCTTCGGACGGTAAAGTCCTTAATAAAGAGATGAGGCTCTGATACCAATTGAAAGGATCGATATAGTTGACTATAGGGGGGGTGAATAGGCAACTAACAATTTTTAGCTTTTCTTTACCAATTTAAACTTTGCATCAAAGTAGGTTGTCTAGATATGCAACTAGGTGAGCAACCTATATGATGCAACAACAATAAGCATACACGCAAGCAAGAGATAAGGCACAAATAAGCTTGCACAAGTAAAGGCACGAGATAACCAAGAGTGGAGCCGGTGAAGACGAGGATGTGTTACCGAAGTTCCTTCCCTTTGAGAGGAAGTACGTCTCCGTTGGAGCGGTGTGGAGGCACAATGCTCCCCAAGAAGCCACTAGGGCCACCGTATTCTCCTCACGCCCTCACACAATGCGAGATGTCGTGATTCCACTATTGGTGCCCTTGAAGGCGGCGACCGAACCTTTACAAACAAGGTTGGGGCAATCTCCACAACTTAATTGGAGGCTCCCAATGACACCACGAAGCTTCACCACAATGGACTATGGCTCCACGGTGACCTCAACCGTCTAGGGTGCTCAAACACCCAAGAGTAACAAGATCCACAAGGGATTAGTGGGGGGATTCAAATATCTCTTGGTGGAAGTGTAGATCGGGGCCTCCTCAACCAATCCCTAGAGAATCAACAAGTTTGATTGGCTAGGGAAGGAGATCGGGCGAAAATGGAGCTTAGAGCAACAATGGAGCTTGGAGGTGGAAGAGGTGGTCAACTAGAGGAGGAAGACACCCCTTATATAGTGGAAGAACAAATCCAACCGTTATCCACCAACTCAGCCTGCGCAGCGCGGTACTACCGCACCTGAGGCGCGGTACTACCGCAGGGGTATGCGGTACTACCGCAGAGCCCCGCGGTACTACCGCCCACGCAGCAGAGACCAGAACAGCCACACATGCACTAAGGTAGAGGGCGGTAGTACTGCTGGCGCGGTACTACCGCTCCCCCTTGCGGTACTACCGCAAGGCAGGGGCTGTCCAGGGATGGGAAGGCACGGATATAAAAAATTACATCCGTGGCTACTTTCGCAGAGTTGGAGTCGATGCAAAAACCCGACGCGGTAGTACCGTAAGCCAGCCGCGGTACTACCGCGCGAGGCGCGGATGTAAAAAATTACATCCGCCCCTTACAGCCGCGTAGTTGCGGAACTAAGCAGGGACCACGGTACTACCGCTTACCAGAAGCGGTACTACCGTGGGGCCTTGCGGTACTACCGCAAGGTCCTGCGGTACTACCGCTCTGACGAGCAGTACTACCGCACTTCCTAGTTCGGGAGACAAGAGCTATAATTGCATAGACAAGGAAAACTTAGGCTGCTCCAAAGGCAAGAGGAAAGGAGGTGCAAGGGACGATGTGTACGTGATGAATCCACCCAACCTTTCCAAAGAGGACCCCCTCTTAATAGTACGGCTTCCCTACGACTCAATACCACCGAAAAGAACCGAAATGAAACGCCGTCTTCTATAGCCTTTGAGGGCAACCCAATCATCTTGTGCCCAGTCAATATATCTGAAATATTTGATATGGTTAGTCCGCAAAAGCATTGTCATCAATCACCAAAACCAACTAAGGGATAAAAATGCCCTTACAGTTACCATGGTTGCTAAGTTGCATACATCAAAAACTAAGTTGTCGATAGTTTAGTTGCCTACGATATTGTGAAAGTTGCTTACCGCAGAGTGGAAAGTTGTCTAACATGGCTTCTAAGTTGCCTGCCTCAGAAACCAAGTTGCCTATGGGTGTGTTTGGTTTCAGTCATCAACTAGAATGGCATGGGTCGGACCTGTTCCGAGGCCTCGTTCGTGCGTTTGGTACGTAAGCGGACCAGGAACCAACTCGTTCCCGCGGAGGGAATATTCGGCCCATATCCAGAACACGCCGATACCTCAAAATCGGAGGAATCACGCAGAACCGGTCCTGGGTCTTGCTCTAGCACGTCACTCCCAACAAATCCTCGCCTCTCCATCTTTCGTCTCCTCTCCCTTCCTCATCCCTCCATATCTCGATCTGAAGAGGAGCGGGTGCGGCGGCCGAGCCACTCGAGGCCGATGGCCTGCTCTGCGGTGGCGGCGACATTCCTAGGACCCGTTCCGGCGGCGGCGGCGGCCTGATCTGCTGGGGCGCACCACCGGCGACCTGATCTGCTGGTGCGCGTCGGCCTGATTTGCGCGGGGGAGAGGGGGCTGTGGCACCGGCGGCCTAGTCTGCTGGGGGCTGCGGCGACCAGGCCTGTTGGGGGCTGCCATAGCATCTTCTCTATAGATTGCTTCTTCTTGAGTTAGCGATGATATGCATCGCGGTAGCAGATCGTAGCTTCCATATATTCTTGGTTCTTCTGTGTAAATTGCTTCATTTTGTTTGTAGAAATGTATTGGTGCAAGAGAAATAGTCATATGATATGTTTGATTTCATGTATCTCAGTAACTGTCATGCTTGTGTATAAATGTTATCAAAATGACCAAATTCGTTTTATTGTGTCTCACCAACCAAACACTCGAATGTAACCATTCCATTTCATCTATTGCCTCAACCAAACATAAGAATGAAACCGACCCATTCTAGTTGTGACGCCCCCGATTCAATCGTACACGAATCATGCACGCAAACGTGTACGATCAAGATCAGGGACTCACGGGAAGATATCACAACACAACTCTAAAAACATAAATAAGTCATACAAGCATCATAATACAAGCCAGGGGCCTCGAGGGCTCGAATACAAGTGCTCGATCATAGACGAGTCAGCGGAAGCAACAATATCTGAGTACAGACATAAGTAAACAAGTTGCCATAAGATGGCTAGCATAAACTGGGATACAGATCGAAAGAGGTGCATGCCTCCTGCTTGGGATCCTCCTAAACTACTCATGGTCGTCGGCGGCGGCCTGCACGTAGTAGTAGGCACCCGCAGTGTAGTAGGAGTCGTCGTCGACGGTGGCATCTGGCTCCTGGGCTCCAACATCTGGTTGCGACAACCGAGAAGAAAGGAAAGGGGGAAAGGGGGAGCAAAGCAACCGTGAGTACTCATCCAAAGTACTCGCAAGCAAGGATCTACACTACATATGCATGGGTATCTGTGTAAAGGGGCAATATCGATGGACTGAACTGCAGAATGCCAGAATAAGAGGGGGGTAGCTAGTCTTGTCGAAGACTACACTTCTGGCAACCTCCATCTTGCAGCATGTAGAAGAGAGTAGATGGTAAGTTCACCAAGTATCATCGCATAGCATAAACCTACCCGGCGATCCTCCCCTCGTCGCCCTGTGTGAGAGCCATCACCGGGTTATATCTGGCACTTGGAAGGGTGTGTTTTATTAAGTATCTGGTTCTAGTTGTCATAAGGTCAAGGTACAACTCCGGGTCGTCCTGTTACCGAGGATCGCGGCTATTCGAATATATAAACTTCCCTGCAGGGGTGCACCACATTACCCAACACGCTCGACCCCTCTGGCCGGACACACTTTCCTGGGTCATGCCCGGCCTCGGAATATCAACACGTCGCAGCCCCACCTAGGCATAACAGAGAGGTCAGCACGCCGGTCTAAATCCTATGCGCGTAGGGGTCTGGGCCCATCGCCCATTGCACACCTGCACGTTGCGTACATGGCCGGTAAGCAGACCTAGCCTCCCTAATACAAGAGCAGGCGTTCCAGTCCAATCCGGCGCGCGCTGCTCAGTCGCTGACGTCAAGAAGGCTTTGGCTGATACCACGACGTCGAGTGCCCATAACTGTTCCCACGTAGTTGGCTAGTGCGTATAGGCCAATGGCCAGACTCGGATCAAATACCAAGATCTCGTTAAGCGTGTTAATTGAAGTATCCGCGAACGCCGACCAGGGCCAAGCCCACCTCTCACCTAGGTGGTCTCAACCTGCCCTTTCGCTCCGCCACAAAGTAATAGTCGGGGGCCGTCGGGAACCTAGGCCCACCTCTACCAGGATAGAGCCACCTATCCTTTCAGCCCCCACATCGGAATCACTTGCGGGTACTCTACGAGCCGACCCGACTTTAGTCACCACATGTATCATATAATGTATACAAGTATATACCCGTGATCACCTCCCGAGTGATCACGGCCCGGTAGTATAGCATGACAGACGGACAAGAATGTAGGTCCACTGATGGAATACTAGCATCCTATACTAAGCATTTAGGATTGCAGGTAAGGGTAACAACTGTAGCAACAATGACAGGCTTTGCAGCAGAATAGGATTAATCGAAAGCAGTAACATGCTACACTACTCTAATGCAAGCAGTAGAGAGAAGGAATAGGCGATATCTGGTGATCAAGGGGGGGCTTGCCTGGTTGCTCTGGCAAGAAGGAGGGGTCATCAACACCGTAGTCGAACTGGGGGTCACCGGTAGTCTCGGGGTCTACCGGAAAGAAGTAACGGAGGGGGAACACAATAAACAACAGAGCAATCAAAGCATCACAAAGTGTAACATGGCAATACGCGGTGCTAGAGGTGATCTAACGCAGGGATAGGTGATACCGGCGAAGGGGGAAAACATCCGGGAAAGTATTCTCGGTGTTTCACATTTTCAGACAAACGAACCGAAGGGATAAAGTTGCATGTTCGCTATGCTAGGGACGTGTGGCGGACGAACGGACCGTGCATTCGGATTCGTCTCGTTGTTCTAAGCAACTTTCATGTACAAAGTATTTTCATCCGAGTTACCGATTATTTTATATTAATTTTTAAAGTTTTAGTTCAATTTTTAGTATTAACAAATTTAAATTAATTAGAAAACGCAATTATGATGTCAGCAGGACATCAGCGTGATGTCAGCTGGATGAAAGGTTGACTAGGTCAACCCTGGCAGGTGGGACCCGTTCGTCATAGTCTCAGGTTAATTGAACATGGTTAATTAGTCTAACTAAATGATTAGGTTAATTAAATAGCATTAATTAAGTTAATTAATTAAGTAATTATTTTCATTATTACAATTTTTCCTTTTTCTTTTTATAAACGTTCTGGGGTGTGGGCCCCGATGCCAGTGGCACAGAGGCCGTAGCGGGCTATCGAGCAGTGGGCGCTGGGCGCAGCCCGGCTGGGCACTACTGGCGTGGCCGGCAGGGGCGCACCCGACTAGGCGCCGGCGGCCACGGCAGGGCACCGGAGCAGGGGGAGGCCGGTGGCCTGGGGCGGCCTGGGAGGGCGCGGGCCGGCGGTGAGGGGCGCTGCAGCGGGAGGCGCGGCCGTATGGGCGAGCGCGCGCGCAGCGGGATGTAGGGGGGCGGCGCGGCACGCGAGGAGACGCGGCGAGCGAGGCAGGGAGGGAGCAGCGCAGCAAAGCAGCATCGGGCAGAAGGGCGAGCGGGGCGGACGGGCGAGGCGCGGCGTATGTGGGCGGACGAGCGCGTGTGTGGTCGCGCGCGACGGGCCGCGGTAGGAGGAGCAACGCGAGCAGGGCCAGGAGTGGTTGTGCGCGTGCGGACGCAGAACAAAGCACTGGCCATGGTGGTGGAATGGCGATGGAGGGCACGACAGGACCAACAGATGATCGCTACGGGTTCCTACCGCGATGATGAGCACGATGATGTGCTCAGGTGTGAGTTGCGGTAGCTGTGCACGCGGTGGCGACATGGACGGCGGCAACGAGCTACGGCAACGGCAGAAGCTAGGCTACGGGCACGGATTGGAAGGGGGAACCGAGGGGTTTTGACAAGGGGCTCACCGTGAGTCTGTAGAGGTGATTAGCGGGCTCGGCGAGGGCTCGACGGCACCGGAATCGAAGACGAACGCTGGCGGGTCCGAGGAAGAAGAGGACGGAGATCCGGCGATGTAGCGTCGCCCGGCTTGCGCTGGTGGTCGAAGTCGAAGAAGAAGAAGCAGGCAGAGCTCTTGGCGCAATCTCAGCCGGCGAGGACGACGGTGGTCACAGCGAGGAACTAGTCCACGGCGATGATGGCGTCTGGTGTGCGTCGAGCGACAGATCTGAGGCGAGAGGGGTGGGGGAGTGAGGGCGCTATGGCATCCAGGGGAGCGAGGAGGAGCCTTGTAGGCACGAGAGAGGCTCCGGATGGCTGCCCCGTGGCAATCGGCGCCGTGGACGTGCGCCCTGCGTCCACGAGGTGCACGGTGAACAGAGGAAAGGGACGACCCGGCTGGTGGGCTAGGCTGCACTGTGGCATATGGGCCCTAAGTGCATAGTCTATTTTTCCTATTTCTCTTTTCTTTTATTTTTTTGTATTTTGTTCGCTATTGTACATTTAGTTTGTGTACTAGATGAATTTTTCCAGGGTTGAAACTTGGCACGTAATTCCATTGCAATATTTTGGTGATGTACAAAAAGTCTCACAACAATTGGAATCGTCTAAACATTTTTATAAATTGAAATGGTTGGTTAAATGGCTGTTGATCCACTGTTTAATGTCCAGGGGAAATTTTATATTTTGAAACATGTTAATTCTTTCATGAGAAATTGTTAGTGAATATTTGCAACCCACCGACCATTTTTGTTTTACCGTTTGAAGAAATGATAATTTGACTTTATTTTAAATTTGAATTTGAATTGGGTTTGAATCAACACGAGATTAACAATAGTAATCATGGTGACGTGGCATCATTAGTTGAGGGTTACTGTAGCTTAATTATCTGAACGTCACAATTCTCCTCCACTACAAGAAATCTCGTCCCGAGATTTAAGAGGTGGAGTAAGGGCGAAGGGTCTGGTTACGAAATTCTAACGAATCTTCTCGGTCTTTGTTGCTCTTCTCGAAGAGGTTAATCTATTACATTGATGTCTTCATTTCTCTGCTTCGGGTCATCATGATGAAGTCGTCACCCTTCCTTCGGGATCTCCATTGTTCTTAGGGAAAGTTAAGTGGAAAAACTCGGGAAGACGGAGTTCAACACATGTTAGGTACCTAGGGGCTATCTCAGTGAACGAGGTATAGAGGAATCTCTCGAGTTGACATTTAAGAAAGTCATCAAGAGTAGAGTAAGAAGGTGTAATAAGAAGTTTCAAGCAGATAGGCAATCGTTCGTTGCCTGAAACGGAATGTGAGAGTGGTTAAGACCTATGGGAATAAGTGTTGTGTCTGATAACAGAATTGATGATCTCTCGGAAGGTGGCTCATGAATTACTTACGAGGCCACGCGTGAGGAACAACCTTGGGAACAGGGGGTTTACAGGAGAGTCAGGTTTCGATCCTATGGAACTGTGGGTTATGGGCCCACCATGTGGGTTAAAAGTAGGAAGGGTGGTGACGTCTTGCGTGATCATGTAAGCAAGGCATGTCAGAGGATAGCCTGTCATTTATGTCAGTAACAACATCGGTACCAAGGGCAAGGGACGAAGAGAACCATTTTCCTGCTCGTCGAAACGAGGCGGACCAATAGGCAAAGTTCTCGTCCATCGGTGGTTACCGGAATATCATCAACAATAGTAACAGGGTCTTACTGACCGAGTTGTACACCATGGTGTTTACATAAGCAGGGAGATATTACTGCTTATGTCATATTGATCACAGAAAGGTTAAACAAAACAATGGAAAGGAAATTATGTTTATCAGATTAAACAAAACAATGGAAGGGGAAATGTGTTTAAACACATATTTCAGGGGTATATCCTTCCCAAGGACAAGCAGAGCATGATATCCATGACAGGATATAAAGTAGAAAACCCTTTTAGGTAAGGGAAGAGGAATTTCATGACATTACCCATACAACGGTCTTTGGATAATTGATAAGGAAAATTTAGCATTGTGCTTCAAATGTTTTTATTGAAGATCGGAGTACCACAGACATACTTTGAGATAGCATTGACATGGTCTTCAAGTGAAGGTTAGACTTTGGATACACAAAGGATCCATCAGGAACAACTCATAGAATAAGTCTTACAATTTCCTCATGGAAGAATGGATAACATTGCTAAAAAGAAAACTATAACAATAGGGCCTTCGGCTAGGCGTGCTAGGCATGACATCACCTTACCGGGTCATAAAAGAGCAGTGTTATAACTCTTGGAATTATGTTCCAACCATCGTATCCGACCGAGATTCAGATCTGATTGGGGTCAGGATACCTCAGACTCAGGATGCCTGAGAAGAAAAAAAAGGTGCGACAGAATTGACGAGAAGACATCGTAAGATTCTTGGGAAATGAACTATGGAAGCGAGTTCCAAAACAAGAGTTCATCATTAAACCAATGAGGGGATGAGGAGGTAGCTGATGAACTCAGCGACAATTCATCGAGATCTCCAAAAGATGGATTTCTACAATTATGTGAACAAGGAGATAACATTTGTCGGATCAAATGATATAATGAGTTATGCTCGAGGAAAACATACACAATAAAACATTGGTTGGAAGGTGCACCCGAAATATGGTCTTAGGTAGCATGATGAATGTTAGAAAGGTGATTCAATAACCAATAGTCTAAGAATGAACTATCGGCCATTAACTTTAAAGCAATAGGGTTGCTAGAAGTACAGAATCCAAACAGCACCGTTCACTTGTTGGTATCCCGGTTAGAATCAACACGGGAACCAAGAAAGAATGGTGATGGGGAGAAGTATCACTATTTCAAGAATTCTTAAGAGGTGGAGCAATCCTCACAACATCCTTGACGTAAAAGATGGTAATACTCCAAGATAGAAGATAACATAAGCTGGATAGCAAGGAACTCAAGGTACTACACGAAACATGAACAAGTTTGTGTCGGAGGGAGGGCAATAAAGATGCCGATGATAACACTAATCATCGAGGGGCAAGGATGGTATTTCTCATCAAGAATTTGATAGATATCCCGGAAGAACCCAAAAGGTTGATGATGATCACGACAAATTTTTGTCGAGAGGCTCCACGAAGAAGCAATCGAACTACGACTACATCAAGTAAAGGGACTGTTGCAGCGAAAGATTATTGGATCCACGGATACAACACCAACTCTGGATCAAGCTTGTTGCTTGAGGTGGAACAATAAGACGAGGAAATCGACGTAAGCTTAGCTCATCATCGGAAGTTGTGCTCCGGGATTAAGGACCAGGTAGCACAGTTAAAATCTAGCACGATAAGGATAGAGCCAATCAGGCTAGGAATGACTTGAAGGATTATTAAACTCATAAGCAACAAAAATTACTTACAGTTATCGTATCGGAGCGCGAAATCGATTCACTTATCGATGTTCTCGGTTGACGACAACCCAGAACCCGTGGAGTCACTATGACAGGGAAGGTACTACTTCATCAGAAATTCGTAAGATATATCCTCGAGATATCATGGGGGTAATACAAGAAGGCAGATCAAAATAGAGGTTGGGCAGGCGTATTGATCTGCAGAAGGCAAGTACTCTAACTTGTCCGAGAAATGGAATCAAGAAGAAAATATGGTCGGAACCACGGTTGCAAAAGACCAATTCCCATATATAAGATGAACTTATACCAAAGAGGGTTTAAGAGAAGCATCCATGATAAGATCAACATCGTGTCCATGGGCATGAACGCAAGGTTCAAGGTCGACTCCCACTTCTCCAATACACAACTTCTCATTTACTGCTCTCAGTTAAGAATGTTTAGAGTTTGAAAGTTTAACTGGCGGAATACCAGAAGGTTATGACCCATGAAGACTTTTGGGTTCACAAAAATTAAGGAAGGTATATGTTCAACCCATCGGGGCATCTTAGACACATATACCACAACTCCATGAGTAATTCATACAAGCTCAAAAGAAGCATATGGTTGAGAAAGCAGAGGATACAATTTACCCAAGGCATTATGTATCCGAGAACGGCTCAAAGATTATTGAATATGAAGGATGCTGTCAGATAAAATCCAACAAAGTATCTGACGGTCCATAACAGTGTTAATGTGAGTACAGGCACACTCAAAGGAAGAAACAATGCAAAGGCACTGGATTATAGAAACAACTGACTAATTCAAAGTTTATATGCAAAGGAATTTATGATTTCCAAATCAAGGGATCAAAAGCAAATGCTCTGATTAAGGATGGATAACTTGAGTAAGCTTAGGGGTACAACTGACGACAATTTGATTGGTCGAGATCCAGCTCATGCTAAAAATGACGTCTGAGCCGGAAGGATGAATTCTAGGATCTAATTAAGGATTGTGAGCATTCGCAACATATTGAATCAATGGACTCAAAATGATAATGACAAAGGATGCCAATAAGATTACCAGACTTATGGGATTAATCATAATGCTAGCAAGCAAGAATTTCAAGAGCATTAGGATGTCAAGGATTTTTAGAAGAACGAATGGTATTTCGAAGACTTTTGTGAAATACATGAATCAACTGGGGATGAGCGGATACTCGATAGGTGCAAGAAATTATCGTAGGGGTATTCATGTGGCAAGGAACTGCAAGGCAATAGGCACAAAGTATTCTCGGAACAATAGAGAGAATTTTGGGGTATCTTGTAATAACAAGATCAATGAGGAATGATTGTATGAATGGCAAGTGTAAGTAGTTATCCATAAGGATTTATCGGTGGTCGGGAATAGCAAAAATGGTGGGCATAAAGTCTCGAGAGAACATCAGAGGGTATCTTCGAAATCCTTCGATGCACCAAGCAATCATCTAGAGTTAGGGTCTCTCCGAGAGGAAGTAATTACGAGAACCTAGAGTTAGAGTTAGCAAAATCATTTAACACGAATAGAAAACAGATCAGAGTCCCAGAGTATAGACGAGGAGTAAAAGGTCCTAATACCACCCAATGGCGACGTTGGCTCATAAGCCACACAGCCAATTAGTAAAAGTTTTGCAATTGACTAGAGTAGACTTCGGCCAATGAGTTTGGAAGGGGGATTCCTACAGGCAGTCGGCTCTGATACCAACTTGTGACGCCCCCGATTCAATCATACACGAATCATGCACGCAAACGTGTACGATCAAGATCAAGGACTCACGGGAAGATATCACAACACAACTCTAAAAACATAAATAAGTCATACAAGCATCATAATACAAGCCAGGGGCCTCGAGGGCTCGAATACAAGTGCTCGATCATAGATGAGTCAGCGGAAGCAACAATATCTGAGTACAGACATAAGTAAACAAGTTGCCATAAGATGGCTAGCACAAACTGGGATACAGATCGAAAGAGGCGCATGCCTCTTGCTTGGGATCCTCCTAAACTACTCCTGGTCATAGGCGGCGGCCTGCACGTAGTAGTAGGCATCCGCGGTGTAGTAGGAGTCATCGTCGACGGTGGCATCTGGCTCCTGGGCTCCAGCATCTGGTTGCGACAACCGAGAAGAAAGGAAAGGGGGAAAAGGGGGAGCAAAGCAACCGTGAGTACTCATCCAAAGTACTCGCAAGCAAGGATCTACACTACATATGCATGGGTATCTGTGTAAAGGGGCAATATCGATGGACCGAACTGTAGAATGCCAGAATAAGAGGGGGTAGCTAGTCCTGTCGAAGACTACGCTTCTGGCAGCCTCGATCTTGCAGCATGTAGAAGAGAGTAGATGGTAAGTTCACCAAGTATCATCGCATAGCATAAACCTACCCGGCGATCCTCCCCTCGTCGCCCTGTGTGAGAGCGATCACCGGGTTATATCTGGCACTTGGAAGGGTGTGTTTTATTAAGTATCTGGTTCTAGTTGTCATAAGGTCAAGGTACAACTCCGGGTCGTCTTGTTACCGAGGATCACGGCTATTCGAATAGATAAACTTCCCTGCAGGGGTGCACCACATTACCCAACACGCTCGATCCCTCTGGCCGGACACACTTTCCTGGGTCATGCCCGGCCTCGGAATATCAACACGTCGCAGCCCCACCTAGGCATAACAGAGAGGTCAGCACGCCGGTCTAAATCCTATGCGCGTAGGGGTCTAGGCCCATCGCCCATTGCACACCTGCACATTGCGTACGCGGCCGGTAAGCAGACCTAGCCTCCCTAATACAAGAGCAGGCGTTCCAGTCCAATCCGGCGCGAGCCGCTCAGTCGCTAACGTCAAGAAGGCTTCGGCTGATACCACGACGTCGAGTGCCCATAACTGTTCCCGCGTATTTGGTTAGTGCGTATAGGCCAGTGGCGAAACTCGGATCAAATACTAAGATCTCGTTAAGCGTAATTGAAGTATCCGCGAACGCCGACTAGGGCCAGGCCCACCTCTCACCTAGGTGGTCTCAACCTGCCCTGTCGCTCCGCCACAAAGTAATAGTCGGGGCCGTCGGGAACCCAGGCCCACCTGTAGCGGGATGGAGGCACCTGTCCTTTCAGCCCCCACATTGAAATCACTTGCGGGTACTCTACGAGCCGACCCGACTTTAGTCACCACATGTATCATATAATGTATACAAGTATATACCCGTGATCACCTCTCGAGTGATCACGGCCCGGTAGTATAGCATGGCAGACGGACAAGAATGTAGGGCCACTGATGGAATACTAGCATCATATACTAAGCATTTAGGATTGCAGGTAAGGGTCACAACTGTAGCAACAATGACAGGCTTTGCAGCAGAATATGATTAATCGAAAGCAGTAACATGCTACACTACTCTAATGCAAGCAGTAGAAAGAAGGAATAGGCGATATCTGGTGATCAAGGGGGGGCTTGCCTAGTTGCTCTAGCAAGAAGGAGGGTCGTCAACACCGTAGTCGAACTGGGGGTCGCCGGCAGTCTCGGGGTCTACCGGAAAGAAGTAACGGAGGGGAAACACAATAAATAACAGAGCAATCAAAGCATCACAAAGTGTAACATGGCATCACGCGGTGGTAGAGGTGATCTAACGCAGGGATAGGTCATACCGGCGAAGGGGGAAAACATCCGGGAAAGTATTCTCGGTGTTTCACGTTTTCAGACACACGAACCGGAGGGAGAAAGTTGCATGTTTGCTATGCTAGAGACGTGTGGCGGACGAATGGACTACGTATTCGAATTCGTCTCGTCGTTCTAAGCAACTTTCATGTACAAAGTATTTTCATCCGAGTTACCGATTATTTTATATTAATTTTAAAAGTTTTAGTTCAATTTTTGGTATTAACAAATTTAAATTAATTAGAAAACGCAATTATGATGTCAGCAAGACGAAAGGTTGACTAGGTCAACCCTGGTAGGTGGGACCCATTCGTCATAGTCTCAGGTTAATTGAACATGGTTAATTAGTCTAACTAAATGATTAGGTTAATTAAACAGCATTAAATAAGTTAATTAATTAACTAATTATTTTAATTGTTATTATTTTCCCTTTTTCTTTTTTATAAACGTTCTGGGGCGTGGGCCCCGATGCCAGTGGCACAGAGGCCGTAGCGGGCTATCGGGCAGTGGGCGCTGGGCGCAGCCCGGCTGGGCACTACTGGCGTGGCCGGCAGGGGCGCACCCGACTAGGCGCCGGCGGCCATGCCAGGGCGCCGGAGCAGGGGGAGGCCGGTGGCCTGGGGTGGCCCGGGTGGGCGCGGGCCGGCGGTGAGGGGCGCCGCAGCGGGAGGCGCGGCCGGATGGGCGAGCGCGCCCGCGCAGCGGGATGCAGGGGGCGGTGCGGCGCGCGAGGAGACACGGCGAGCGAGCAAGGAGGGAGCAGCGAAGCAGAGCAGCATCGGGCAGAAGTGCGAGCGGGGCGGACGGGCGAGGCGCAGCGTATGTGGGCGGACGAGCGCGTGCGTGGTCGCGCGCGATGGGCCGCGGTAGGAGGAGCAACGCGAGCAAGGCCAGGAGTGGTTGTGCGCGTGCAGACACGGAACAGAGCACTGGCCACAGTGGTGGAATGGCGATGGAGGGCACGACAGGACCAACAGATGATCGCTACGGGTTCCTATGGCGATGCTGAGCACGATGATGTGCTCAGGTGTGAGTTGCGGTAGCTGTGCACGCGGTGGCGGCATGGACGGCGGCGACGAGCTACGGCGGAAGCTAGGCTACGGGCACGGATCCGAAGGGGGAACCGAGGGGTTTTGACAAGGGGCTCACCATGAGTCTGCAGAGGTGCTTAGCGGGCTCGGGGAGGGCTCGACGGCGCCGGAAGCAAAGACGAACGCTGGCGGGTCCGAGGAAGAAGAGGACGGAGATCCAGCGATGTAGGGTCGCCCGGCTTGCGCTGGTGGTCGAAGTCGAAGAAGAAGAAGCACGCGGAGCTCTTGGCGCAATCTCAGCCGACGAGGACGACGGTGGTCACGGCGAGGAACTAGTCCACGGCGATGATGGCGTTGGGTGTGCGTCGAGCGGCGGATCTGAGGCGAGAGGGGGGGAGTGAGGGCGCTAGGGCATCCAGGGGAGCGAGGGGGAGCCTTGTAGGCACGGGAGAGGCTCCGGATGGCTGCCCCGTGGCAATCGGCGCCGTGGACGTGCGCCCTGCGTCCACGAGGTGCACGGTGAACAGAGGAAAGGGACGACCCGGCTGGTGGGCTGGGCTGCACTGTGGCATATGGGCCCTAAGTGCAAAGTCTATTTTTCCTATTTCTCTTTTCTTTTATTTTTTTGTATTTTGTTCGCTATTGTACATTTAGTTTGTGTACTAGATGAATTTTTCCAGGGTTGAAACTTGGCACGTAATTCCATTGCAATAATTTGGTGATGTACAAAAAGTCTCACAACAATTGGAATCGTCTAAATATTTTTATAAATTGAAATGGTTGGTTAAATGGCTGTTGGTCCACTGTTTAATGTCCAGGGGAAATTTTATATTTTGAAACATGTTAATTCTTTCATGAAAAATTGTTAGTGAATATTTACAACCCAACGAACATTTTTGTTTTACCGTTTGAAGAAATGATAATTTGACTTTATTTTAAATTTGAATTTGAATTGGGTTTGAATCAACACGAGATTAACGATAGTAATCATGGTGACGTGGCATCATTAGTTGAGGGTTATTGTAGCTTAATTATCCGGACGTCACACTAATGGAATGGAATGCCATGGAACCATGACATTCCATTCCACTTCGTTCCACAACCAAACACACCCTATATTGCTATGAAGTTGCCTACACACCCCAATTGCCTAAAATTGTATGAAAGTTGTCCATCAAGGGACCTAAGTGGCCTACAATGTTGAAAAGTTTTTGTGGGATATAAATTGTCTATCATGATTCCAAATTTCGAAACTATGTGGAGATGGATGGTGTGACATCATTATTCTTTCCTTTTCTGGGGGGAGTCTGTCGGCCAACACTACTGAGCGCGTGGGTGTTAGCTAGCCATGTCGTGGGTGTTGACTGGTTGCATAAGTAGGGACAGATGATAAGTTGCATAGAGGGTGATGAGAAGTTTCATAGTGGGCGGATCAGACAATTGCCCACAAGCCTACACAAGTTGTTCATAATTTTTGCATGAGTTGCCCGTGAAAATTATTGAAATCTCCAGATATAATGATGGAAAACACAGATGATTTGCTTGTTGAATGCACTCGAGTTGCACAAAAACACCCCAAAAGTTGCTAACTTTTTTTGTTTGATACTCGGGTTTCATAACGATCTTAAAATGCCAGTCATCTGAGCATCACTAATAGGTAACTTTATAGTCTTTTAGGCAACTTAGGAAAAACAAAATGATAAGCAACTTCATAATTGTAGGCAACTAATTTGCAAAGTTAGACAACTAAGCAGTAATGATAGGTAACTAATTATCAACAGCAGGTAACTGGACACCAATGGTAGGTCAATTTCATAGTATTGTAGGCAAGGCATCACTGATAGGCAACTGAATATCCATGGTAGGCAACTGAGCAAAGGCCAGTTGTGATAATTTTAGCATTTTTACACAAACCAACCTAATAGACAGTCCTACTAGGCAAAAAAATGAAGTTGCTTTCCTATAGAACTAAAGTTGCCTCTATCGTACACAAGTTGCCTCAAAAAAAAGTTCGACGAAACCTATCTATATGAGATCTAGTTTTGAAGAGCTCGTCGCGAGAAACCCAGCTGTGAAAGCAAAATTAGATTTCGATGCTTAAATCAAAAGTTATAGCTTTTTAAATTTTTTGGGCCTCCAAATAAATGCATGTGGGACAAGATTCCTTTTTTGGTGGGCTACGTCGGACACGCGAGCAAATCTTTCCATATTTGAAAGAGCGCTCGATCTCACCAACGGGCGCTCGGGCGCCTGCTAGCCACGTCCATCAATTATACACATATATACACTAGATGTATACGGAGAGAAGAGAGTATTTAAACCCATAATTCTAATTCTTGTATAGCAAGATATGTAGATAGCTGATCACACTTGCTGCACGATAATTCTTATTCTTATATGTCTAGTAATCATTACACTAGATTACTTGCAATTAAAATTATTTTCGTAAATTACATGGGTTAGATGAATACATAAATTACACTAGAGAATCCTTCCATAAGCACCAGCCCCACTCAATCAATCAGGTAGTTTACTTGGCTGGCTAGTTGGATCTCTTTCATTGTTTAGGATTAGTTTATTTTTCAATCCATGTGTAAAGGATGGTTTTGTCACTTTAGAATGTTAGCAAAATCTGTTAATTTTGTAGCAATGGCAGTCACAGCAAAACACATTATAGTCACTTGAAGTTTAACATTGCAATTGATGAGTGAATGATTTGTGCATAGTGATTTTCCCTCGTATATAGATTGTATTATGTTTTTGCAATAATGTCGATGTCTAAGTGGTTCAATGTGGTTTAGTGGATACAATAATGTCACAGTTGATGTAGTTTTGCTTATGCTTGGAAGTTATTCTGTCCCATTATGGTCTATACATGACACTGCACTTGGTGATGCATTCTACAGTTATAACTTCTTGATGTTTTTTATGCATAGGTACTCCTTTTCATCATAGTTTCTGTTTGTACCTTTAGCGTTGTACTACCTGTCTGTTGTTTTGAGTTAATGAATGCGTTTTGACGCACATTGTTATTTGGTGTTGGTTAATAGAGGACGCAGGACAATGGAGGTGTGGAAAATCAGCTGCCATCGTGGGTTGCACACAATCAGCAAATATGCTACACATGGCAGGTGAGTTTTTCTCTTTTGATAAGTCAATGCCTGGTCCATTTTTCTTTTTTGAAACTTGAAATCCAGCACCAGCTTTCAGAAATTCAAAGTTTTAAGAAAATTTAAACCTGGAAATTTCAAACTTCCAGAAAATTTTCAGTACAACTTCTTGATTACTTTTAAAAAAATCATGAACTTATGGAGATTTCATCAGGATTTTTTTGAACTTTCAGGATTTTGAACTTTGGAACTTTTAGAAATAAAAAATTTATGTAAATCACTAGAGATAGAAAGAGATGCAGGTGGGCCCCGACGCCCTGCAGGCTTTGTGCCATCTCCATGCTGCCTGGGAGAAGGAAGACCATTTTTTTTGGTCAAGGACCGCTTGAGAGTGGATGAGGGGGAAATCTGGTAGTCCTTGCGGAATGGGGACGTGCACTTGTGTCATGTGATGGACATAGGCCAACAAACATAACATAGGAAAAAGTCCATTTTAAACCATGAACTTGTAGAGAGGTTTGGGCGAAACGAACCCTCAAGTCGAAATCCCTGTTGATTGCACCCTGAACTATACAATCCCGGTCTAAACCCTGACAAATGTCAACCGGGATTTGTCTGGCTGGTGGGCCAAGGCTGCGCTGGGCCAGCCCATTTGTTTTTTTTTGTCTGCAAAAAAAAAGTCTTTTTTTTCTGTTACACGGGAGCTCGACCCGACACACGCAGTGGCACCTAGCTGGGCCGGCCCATGGTGTACGATCGCGTCTTTACTAGTGTAACAATTTTTCTCAAAAACAAAATGTAGCGTAACAATTTGATTGTCGAAAAAGATAAAACACCAAGTCCTACGATTCGAACCACGGACCTGCAGATCCCAAGGAGAGTTGCTAAACCAGTCAACCTAACAAGCCTATGTTACTAAATTGGAGTGCGCAAGTTTAAGAAAAAGTTAATTCAGAATCAGGGCAGTGTTTTTGGTATCTTTTCCTGCAAATTTTTTTTGAAAAGAGAGTAATGTTTGAAAATCTGACAATTGTTTGAACGCATGAAACTTTTTTCAATTTGTTTTATTTTTCAAATTCGCGAACCTTTTTACAGAACTCATGGGTTTTTTCAAATCCGTGTCAAATCCACGAACTCCTTTTATAATTTTTCCCAAAGAAAGTGAATTTTTTCCCAAATACATTGAATTTTATTTTGAAAATCCGTGAGCTGCTTTTCAAAATCATTGTACTCTTTCTGAATCTGTGAACATTTTTTTCAAAAATTGTAAACTTTTTTTTATTTTAAAAATCTGGTTCACGTGGCTCTTATTTTTTGTTTGCTATTTCCTACTAAGATGGCCACCGGTTTTGTATGGTTTAAAATTTTTCAAGCAGTGTTGACCATAGAGTGTACCTGTCCTCCGCACTGGGCCGCCCCATTTTTTTCTGTTGCACTGCTAAAAAAATGCGCGCACCTTTTTTATCTAATGCGTGAGCCTTTTTTCAAATACGTTTGTTTCAAATTAATGAATCTTGTTACAAAACTCGTGGACCTTTTAATATACATTGAACATTTTTTAATACACAACGAAAATTTCTTATGTACACATTGAACATTTTTGTGATATACGCTAAACAATTTGTAAATACATAACGAACACTACAGTGATATATGCTAAACAATTTGAAAATACACAATGAACATCGTTGTGATGTATACTGAACAATTTGAAAATACATATTGAACATTTTTTTTCATATATGCTGAACATTTTTTTCATATACGCTGAACATTTTTTTCATATACGCTGAACTTTTTAAGTACATAAATGAACATTTTCTTAAATATACTATGAACATTTTCTTAATACATGATAAACTCTTGTATAATACACAAAAAGCAAGAGAAGTAAAAAATAAACAGAAGAAACACAGCTTGTTCGTCGCATTAAAGTATTATTAATGATTAAAAATACACGATTAAACATTTCCTTGTAATGTATTAATGGAAGAAAAAGGAAAAAGAAAAAAGAAAAGAAAGATAAATCCAGAAAGAACACTCAAGAACCAGAAAGAAAAAGGCAGAAAGAAGATGAAAAAACCAGAAAAAACCAAAAAAAAAAGTCAACAGCAGTGAACGAGTAACATGCGCTGCCACGAAATGGGCCGGCCCACCCGCGGGCGCTGCGGGGCATAGCCACTGCTGTTTGCTGCCCACGGGCGGCAAATAGGAATCCGCCACCAATCCCGGCCATTCTTCGTAATCCTTGTCTGGCAAACGACTCCAGGGTTTGATTTAGACCGGGATTATATATTTCAGGGTTGAAACGACCGGAATCTGGACTTGAGGGTTTGATTCGCTCTACTGTTTGTATCATAGTGGATAGTAGACCTTGCGATGGCGGAGTTGCAACGGTAGCGGCAGCTCGTAGAGGTAGGAGAAAATATAGGGTTCGGTCGTGTGTGACTTTACACTGGAAGAATACATAATACAGTACATTGTTGATAAAATAAACAGATGCAACAACGTGTACAGGCTGTACAGATGTAGTGAGTAGCAAATTATGTACTACTATACCCAATTAAGTGTCGATAAACTAATTAAAGTGCCCTCCGTAGGATGGAAAAGAATCCTATACGACCAGGTCGCACGGTTTCCATCGGGAGACCCACTGGATTGAGCGACACCTGGCAGCGTGAATCTTGATACAACGCGGTAACTTCTCACGCGGTTCCCTTTGTCCAATCTCGATTCCCAGTTCAGTGCGCTCGTTCACGACGACGGCGGCATCACGGCAAGATGGCGGCAACACATCCGGACAGCGGCAGCCAACACCATTGTTGTACGTCATGCCTGATGGATTTTCCAAAACTGATCTAGTGGCAAGACAAGCGAGAGGCCTAACGACCGCGGCGAGCAGTGGAGTTACGCCCGGCGGCGAGCAACAGACTTGCCCGGCGGGGTGAGCCGCGTGATTGTGCCGGCGTCAAGGAGTTCTGCCGCGACGGACGGGGCAAGCAGGCTGACAGCGAGAGGTGCAGCTCGTCGGCGGTGACGGTCGGGACACCAGATCTGAACTGTAAGGAGAATGGCCACGATGGTCCGTTTGAATTCATGGCAGGGCATCAGGGAAGAAGGAAGTGCATTAAGATTCGCATTGCCAGTTGTCACTCAATTGAGTGGGTCTCCAGATGGAAAGCATACGACCCGGTCTGTCGTATAGGATTCTTTTCCCCGTAGGATTATGTACCGGAGGTCATTGTGCGCGTAAAACGGAGCAAACTCTGGCCTCCGTGTACCCCTTCCCAGGCCGGCACAAGTACCCCTGTTCCGGCGCGCAGTGTGAGTCGTCGGAGCAGACGCAGAGCCCTTCGATGGCGCAACGCGTCCCGACGATGCTGGGGCTCCCACCATTGACGCTGAGCACCTGGTCGCTCCACTCGCTGGAGAACAGGCCGTCGGGGTCGTACTTCTCCTTCACCCTGAGGAACTCGCCGGCCTTCGGGTACCTGGCGATGGCGCCGTCGAAGGCGGAGTTGCGGTTCTTGCCCCAGTGCGGGAGGCCACCGTACTTGCGCAGCGCCATCTGCTCGATCTCGTCCGCCGCGTCGGCATGCGCGCGCGGCTTGCCGCCGGCGGTGCGGCTCCGGTAGTAGACCAGGTCGAAGTCGACCGAGTCCTCCGCCTTGCCGAGGCAGGCCGAGGAGGCCTTGATGTAGCGGATGAGCACGCCCACCCTGACGTCGAGGCCGGCGCAGAACGCGCCCGGGTCGAGGTCCCGGAGCCGCTGCATGTCGGCGACGAACGCCGGCGCCCTGGAGAGCGCGACGCTGAAGGCTGAGTTGTAGTAGAAGGGGCCTCGGACGCGCGGGTCCCACGCGCAGGCGGACCGAAGGCCGTCCTCCGGGCTGTCGATGCACGACCCGAACGTCTGGATGCGGTGCTGGTACCCCACCACCGGGTACCCCGTGAACGAAACGCCGTCGTTAGTGTAGCCGTACCCCTGCTGCTCGGCGGCCACCAGGTCGGTACGCACCGCCGCGCACCGGGCGGCGTCGGTGCCGTTCTCCTGCAGCCGCTCCTCGGCGGCTCTGGCGGCGACGAGCCCGCGCGTGGGACTGGAGTGGACCGGAAGAAGAACAGATCGTTGAGCCCGTCTCCCGGCGACGAGACGTCGACCCGATCGTCCTGTCGGTACAGGACCTGGCCCTCCTGCGGAAGCCACGTCATGTCGCCGAACTCGTGGAGGCGGCCCCACGCGGCCACCTGCGCCGGCAAGTCGGCGTCGCCGCGCTTCACGATCGTCACCGAACGCTTGAACAGCGGCTGCATCGCCAGGGTGACCCGAGACACGACGCCGAGGACCCCGAGGGAGACCTTGGCCGCGTCCAGGTCCGGGTGATCGGCGCCGAGCTCCCTCACGACGGCGAACCCCTGGCTCGCGGGCGCCGGCGTCACGATCCTCATCCCGACCACGTACTCGTGCACGGCGCTCCCCTTGCCCCACAGCAAGCTGCCGTGCGCGGCCGTCGCCAGGAGGCCGCCGATGGTGAGGCCGCGCCAGTAGGGAGAGTGCGGCAGCGACAGCCCCGCCGCGCCGGCGGCCTCGATGAGGCCCCGGAGGACCATGCCGCTCTCCACCGTCATGAGCCGCGCAACGGCGTCGACGCGCACCGTCCGGTTCAGCCGCGCCGTGCTGATGATGGTGCGCGGCCGCCGGGGCACGCCAGCTTGGGGAGGCTGTGCGAGTGCCTGGTGGCCGCCTTGAGCTTGCGTTTGGCGGACGCGGCGGCCGCCACGGCGGCGAGGAGCTCCTGCTCGGTGCGCGGGTAGGCGACGTTGGCCGCGCGACAGATGGTGCTGTCCGGAAAGGATCCGTACGTGTTGGTGACGGTGCAGTTGGAGGTGCCGCCGCCGCGTGTGCAGATGACTGGCTCCGGCGGAGGGCTGGAGCTCCCGCCGTGGAGCAGGAACCCTGCCGCAAGGAGGAGAACCGCCAGCAAGCGAGTGCCACCTTCCATTGCTACCTCTTGGTCTCGTAATTTGTGGAACAAGTGGTGAATGCCTGAATGGGCCAGCCACCTATCTTTGTCTAGCTTGGTGGTTACAATTAGTTAGTGGACCAAATGATTTGTGCACAGTCACTCCAATTTCTCCCAATCAAATTGCAGCCGACGATGGCCTCGCCGACTGTGTAATGATCCCCGTTGCCGCCGTTGATCGCCGAGACGCGAGGAAGGAGAGAGGACTGGGAAGGAGCATCTAGAGAAAAAGACATGAGTTTCTTCAGTTCAGTTCTGTTCGATGCCCGTATGCCTGACGCTGCATTTCTTTACACAGGGAGTAGCTGAAATGGATGGTACAGGTCGCAATGAGCTGTATCTCAAACTTCTCCACGAATATCTTCTTCTCAACCATGAATCACTTGTCCATGATGTATACTAAGGTTTGTCAGTTCTTTACTGAGAATCCACATGACACCGGGAACCCACTGCTTTTATTGTACTGTAGGTGGTTTGCCAAGTAGATCAAGACAAAGAAATCGCTCCACCTGTATATCTCTCTATGTACTTGCAGGCGCAAGATTATGCCAAAGTTTCCAATAGTTTTGCCCCCAAGTCCCAAGATGCCAGCAATAGCTTGATACGTAGCCTTTGCATCAGAATTTATGCAACTCCTCTCCCCAATGTTCAATACACGCCAGTGAGGTTGGCAATCCAGGATAGCACTTCCGTGATAATCACCAATATGATCCCAGGTCCAAACAGCTGGAGCAAAAGAAGGGCAAGCAATAACAACGAACTCACCATGGTGTTATTGTGCCACTTTGGGTTGCACTATCACTAATAGAAAATGGGGCTTTTGTCCCGGTTTTTGAACCGGGACTAAAGGGTCGTTACTAATGCCTCTCCCCTTTAGTCCCGGTTCTTAGTTCCACCTTTAGTCCCGGAATTTTATGATTTTTTCTTTTGATTTTTTTTTAATTTTCAAATTTCTGAATTATTTTAACCTCTAATCTTTAATCATCACCCCCTCATCACTGCTCAATTTATCCTCTAATCTCTAATCACCCCTCATCATTTCAAATCATCTAACTTCCCGAACGGTCACCCATCCTCCCACTCCCCCAGCCCGAGCACGCTTAACTTCCGGGTTCTATTCTCCCTCGTTTCCAAGTCTGCACTTGTTGTTTTCCTGACAATAGTAAGATGTCAATCCTACTAACCCTCAGGAATTTTGCTTGAGCATGAAGTGACACATTTCACTGTTTGAGTTTGAAACTATTGTTTTAAAAAACAATTATTATTTAGTAACACTAATATTTCTTGAATAATTAGTTTGACCATTGTTTGACCAGATTTGAACAAAATTCAAAATAACTGAAATAATTATTTAGTAACACTAATATTCTAGAATAATTAGTTTGACCATTGTTTGACCACAGTTTGAATTTTTTTTCGATTTTTTCCACTCTAGATCTTAAAAGCCCCGTAACTTTTTTCTGTTAGGTTTTTGAGGATTTTGAAAATGTTTAACGAGTTTCCCCTGTTAAATTCGGATGTAACTTTTCGAGTAGATGATTTTTCATATAAAAAACTTTTTCATCCGAGTTCGTATGCAAAAGTTATGCCCATTTTACAAATTCCAGAGAGATTTTGCAAATAAAGTCGAAATTCATATTTGTTAATTTTCCCAACAACTAGACCACATATCACATGGGAAACTTATTTTATTTTATTTTTTTGACATTTCCATCATTTTCTTTTGTTTTTTCTAAAACTGAAAAGGCGGTCCAGGGGGGTAGAGTTTGAAAATGGGACCTTTAGTACCGGTTCGTGTCATGAACCGGTACTGATGCCTCAAAGCCCATTAGTACCGGTTGGTGGCACCAACCGGGACTAAAGGTCTAACCTTTAGTCCCGGTTGGTGCCACCAGCCGGGACTAATGGGCATCGCACCCTTTAGTCCCGGTTCGTGGCACCCTTTAGTCCCGGTTCGTGGCACCAACCGGGACTAAAAGGCCCAGGTGAACCGAGACTAATGCCTTAGCCGCACGAACCGGGACGAATGCTCACATTAGTCCCGGTTCGTGACTGAACCGGGACTAATGTGAATACTGCCCTGTGACCAAAGCCCTGTTTTCTACTAGTGTATCTCTTCAATCAACTAGTGGTGAACACAAGGATTCCATGGTACATACTGCAATTTTCTGTCCAAACTATTCAATGGATACAGATCCTTGCATTTGGTTATGCTCTTTACCACATGAATAACAATACACTAGAAGACCTTGTCCCATCTGTAAATTTTTTTTGAACAGTCACCTAGCGGGGGAGCTTCCCCACCTGAACATATTACCACTCAACCAACATAGTTGTTACATAACAAGAGGGGATCAAGCCTAGATGAGAGGTAGCTTAGCCAGGATCTGGAAGCGTCTCGAAGTGCATTGTTTTCAATCTAAGAATCCAGAACAAGAAATCTAAACAATGTTACGGAGAGTGACCCTAGACATATGTTGTTCGTCATAAAAGATGAGTGCATTGCGAGAATCACAAATTTTTCCAAATGATGGTGAGAGCAACTAAGGGCCAGATGTTGGGGTCGAGGCTAGGCAGTGATGATATGTCCCAAAGACGGTTGAGAGAGTTGGGCACGGTGAAGCCCAAGGAAATCCACAGTTGAGCGGTTAGGGGCGATGGAGGGAAATGTGCTCAGCGTCCTCACATGAGGCATCACACTGTGGTCAGGCCAGAGAGTCGCTGATATTTTTGGGGTGAACATTCTTCTTGGTGTTGAGTCTATCCTTGAAGAGTAGCCATCCAAAGATCTTGATCTTGTTGGAAACTTTGGATGACCAAATGTAGTCATAGTGAGGGTCGACGGAGGCTCGTTGGTGATGGCGTTGTAGGCATTCTTCGACGTGAATGGCAGCCCACATTGTGAGACTGCTCATCCTCGAGCTCGCTAGACTAGAAATCCTACAACTGAGAGAAGACAACAACCAACTCGTGAGAGGTACTAGAAGTAAGACAATTCCATAGGTTAGTCAATAAGCCAAAATTCCAAACACTAGCCACTTGAACCTACTCCCTCCGTAAAGAAATACAAGAGCATTAGTGATCTAAACGCTCTTATATTTCTTTACGGAGGGTATCATTTGTTGTGTGTGAAAATAGGTGTGGGAAGGCTTGCTTAAGTGGACTGCTTAGTAACCAAGAGTCTAATCAAGAAAATGTTGATTGGTCGTTGTTTATAAGGGTGAAAGAGATGTCTAATAAGGTCAGTAGTTGTTGGTTGACTATTATCAAGAGAAAGGAGGGCCCTGAGGGTTTAGCTCTATATTTGTGGAGTATTTTAGATGGTGCCAGTGTACCGATGGAATGGAAGGCTTTTGTAGTGTGTGTGAAAATAGGTGTGGTCTAGACCATCATTTGGAGGAAAATTTCATAAGAAGACAATAATTTTGAATGTGCAAGTTTTTAATGCTTAGACCACCGTATTTTTTTTGGTTTGGAAACTTTTTCCAAGCAATAAGACACTTTGCACCAGTGCGTGTTTCCTCATCGGTCCAGAAAAAGTCCGGCACAAGGTGTGTTGACATTTAAAATTGTTTTGAGGAGGCAAAAAACATACTCGGTTGTTAGAAGGGAGAAAGAGGGATTGTTGCGGAATATGATGGATGTATTATTGAGCCTCGAGGGCAAGTATATATTGAGTACAAGACTTTGAGGGCAAGACGCCTCTCGTGGAGATAAGGTAGGAGACGGATTACAAATCCTAGACTACCAAATACAAGTATCCCAAATATATCTCTAACATCCCCACGCAGTCGTAGCGGTAGCGTTGCGAACAACAGGAGCATCGCGGACGGTCAGACTGGAGAGAATAGCAGCCGACGGACTGACATCCCCCCGCAGTCCTAGCGGGAGCGTCGTGGACGGTGTCGCGTCGTGAACGCTTTGACTGTAGAGGAAGCCGACGAGTTGCTCAAGCGGATGATAGCCCTTTGTGCCAATGTCGATGTAACCGAGAGCGGAGGGTGGTGTAGCCGTGGTCGAGGTAGTCGTGCGAAGAACGCCGTGGTCGATGTCGAGTCGGGGTAGCCGGTGTCAAGGGAGTCGCCGTGCAGCCGCAGGCACAAGGAGGCGCCGAGTTAGTCATGGGCGCAGTGGTGTCGAAGAAGTGATGCGCCAGAAAGGAGAATGGTGTTGACGACGCGTCGCGCCGGGTTTGCCAACCCCGGGGACACATCGTAGACGAAGGCACGCGCCGGTGTTGCCAGAACCGGGCATGCGTAGACGGACGAAGACGAAGTTGACGAAGCGCCGACCAGGCTTGCCAGGCCCGGGGACACGTCGTGGATGAAGGCACACATCGGTGTTGCCAGCACCGGGCATGCGTAGACGAGGGACCTGCACGACCTGTACGCCATGTCGGAGAAGTCGGAGGGGCCAGCAGAGAAGGACTCAACGACGATTGCGGCATCCATCGGCGCGGGGCCAATGTCACCAACGGTGGTCGGAGTAGACGAAGTGGTCGGGGTAGATGACGGCGACGCTGGCGATGGGCTGGTGCTTGGACGAAGACGAAGAGGGAGGACGGGCGGCGGCGGCGGCTACGAAGGTAGCGGCGGCGGCGGCCAAAGAAGAATGGCGGCGGCGGCGGCCTGACGGCGGCCGCGGCGGTGCTCGAAGTAGGCGAAGAACCCTGACAGCGTGACGAAGACCGGCGCCGACGGTGGCGTTCCCGCGCCAAGGGAGACGGCGCGGCGCATACCACGGGAGGTCGACGCGCTGTGACGGCGGAGTGGACCGCGGGCCGCGGTGTTACGACCCAAAGGGGCAACGCAGCGGCTGCAGGCGGGTCGGGGCGACGGCGGGAAGACCTCGGGGCGGCGGCGGGGACCGCGGGCCGCGACGCTGCGGCCCGAAGTGGCGACGCAACGGCGGGTCGCGAGTCGGTGCAGCCGCGGGGACGGCCTCGGGGCGGCGGCGGGGACCGCGTATCGCGACACTACGGTCCGAAGGGGCGACGCAGCGGCGACACACTAGTCGATGCAGCTGCGAGGAGAACCACGGGGCGGCGGCGCTGCGGCCCGACGGGGCGACGCAGCGGCAGCCCGATGCTCGATCGGTGGAGAGGCGCGCTGAACTCGGGGACGATCTTCATGGGGCCTGCGGAGGCGCGCGCAACCGACGGGCCAGGTCGGTCGCACGGCGTAGATGAGGCGGATCGCGGCGGCGGGTGGGTGATCAATCCGATCGCGCGCGAGATCGGGGACACCGCTCAGTGGAGGCGCGGTGGCGGCGGAGTCCGAGATGAAGCCGGCGGCGGCGGGCGGCAGGGCGGCTATGATTGGCCGCCGCATGGCACGAGGCCGCCGGGTCAGGGTGATGCAGGAGTCCCGGTCGGAGCAGGGCGGTGACGGCCGGCGTAGATCGACGGGCGGGCCGTCGCGCGAACGACGGCGGTGAAGGACCGCCGCATGACGCGAGGCCGCCGGGTCGGGGCGACCGGCGGGCCGACGCGTGGACGACGCGCGAGGCCGCCGAGTCGGGGCGACCGACGGGCAGACGCGCGGACGACGCGCGAGGCCGCCGGGTCAGTGAAGAAGCCGGTCAATCGCGCCGGTGTTGGAGTAGAGGCGCACGGGGTCGACGGCGGCGGTGGGCGACGCAAACCGGATCACATAGACCGGAAAACCAAAAAGTAGACGCCGATCAAAGCGACCGGTGAGAGAGAGAAAACCCGGATCAAAGGATCGGGAAAAAAGGACTCTCTAGGGCAGCCGGCCAACACGGCCGGTGGACAAACCCTAGGTACGGGCGGCGCGGCCCCCGGCGGCGGTCATGGAGACCGATCGCCCCAGGGGCGGACGCGGGTGCGGAAGCGGCGGCTAGGGTTTAGGATCGACTTGCTCTGATACCATGTTAGAAGGGAGAAAGAGAGATTGTTGCGGAATATGATGGATGTATTATTGAGCCTCGAGGGCAAGTATATATTGAGTACAAGACTTGGAGGGCAAGACGCCTCTCCTGGAGATAAGATAGGAGACGGATTACAAATCCTAGACTACCAAATACAAGTATCCCAAATATATCTCTAACATCGGTGCATCAAGAATTGAAGGAGTGAGCCTGCCCACTCTTATGGTGTCCCGACCAAGGGACCTCTCATGATGCCGATTCCCGGCCTGGTGGGCTGGGCAAAGGACCCCATTGTCGATTCCGTCCTGGACCACTTTGGGCGGCCCATGGCGGTATACGCGATGACTCCGGAAGGCTTGACGTCAAGGTTTTGGTTACCAAATGAGGCGTTTTTAGTGAGGGGGACTGATAAACGCGGTTAGCACGGTTACCGAGAAATACCGAGAATATTTTGAATTTATAGTTGAATTTTGAATTCAAATAAGTGAATGAACGAACATTGGAACCACAGAGACCTCTCAAAACAGGAACTATGTTGCTACCAACACGCCAGAACCAACTCTCATGGCATCAATTAGATCCTACGTACCTTACTATAAATTGAGTGTTTAAATTCAAAAAATTCAAAAAACTGGTATTTTTTGCTTGGTACGGGGATTTACCGAGGGGCACGGAAATACGCGGTAACCATGGGAAATCTCGAAATTTCGACCGGTAACCAAAACCTTGCTTGACGTACAAGAGACGAAGACTGATACGTGGAGGATTCTACCTCCATCGACGTAGCCGACCTAGTCGTGTAAACCCTAGGGACCCCGGTATGCTATATAAGCCAGGGGTCGGTCTTGCCGTACTGCAGAATCACAATCCCCTAGTACTTTATATTTTGTATACACCCTGTAACGCCCCGAGACCGACGCTCCAGACACCTTCCATGTTTTCGTGTGCGCCGTGTGTTTTATTTGTTTGTTGCATTCATCATTGCATCATCGCTTTGCATCCGCATGTTTTTAAAACTCGTGGTCCGTTCGTAGTTCCCGCTTCTCCCTGTTGCCTCCGTTGCCCCTTTCGAGACCAACCGGGTTCTCGTTTCCCTCTTCTTCGTTCGCCTTATCTCCCTGCACAATGCATAAAACCCCTTCTCGCGCGCGTCCGAAACCTGTCCCGAACCCGACCCGCTCGGTCGTGACCGTTGGATTCAGATCATCCCCAAACGTCTATAAAACATCACCGTTTTCTTTGTTGGACTCTCCTAGCTTATTTTTCTAGACCGTCCGATTTAAATCGGAGGGACCAAATATCCCCTAACCTAAATTCATCTGCTATATATATTAGTCCAACCCTAGACCAATCCCTAAATTCAAGCCCCTTGTCCCATCGATCCCATCGCGCCGCCGCCACTCCTCCAGTCCCCTCTGCCTTGGGATCCCCTCATTCCTTCCCGAGCAAACCCAGCGCCGCCACCCACCTTCCTCGATCGGCACGCCTGCCCGATCCACCACCGCACCATCGCCCGCTCCTCCCGTCGCTCGAACCCTCCAGCTGAGCGCCTCCTCCTCACCTCGTCTTCCTCGGGCCGGCCACCAGCAGCAGCTTCAGGCCAGCCCCGCCGCCAAGTACCTCGCGCAATCCCCTACCTCGTCCTTGCGCTGCCTCCAGGAACCAACCGAGGAAAGAGCCTCGTGCTCGTGTGCGAGCACGCACATGAGCTTCTGCGCCCGCGCCTCGATCCCGCCGCCTCCCCCTCAACCGGACGACGGCGCCGGCGACCAGCTCCCCCAGGCCGGCCTCGCCTCCCTTCTCTTCCTGTCCCCTTCCTCCCTTGGTTCCTCTTCTCTTTCTCACTCTAGTATCTCCCGCCCTCTCTGTTCTTCGGAGGAGTATGCCATGGAAGCTGCAAGGAGCTCCAGCCCGCCGGCCACCATCTCCAGTCAGATCCGTCTGGTCCCGGCCATCTTCGTCGACCGCCGGCCATCCCTGCCCGCCTTGCGCGTCGCTGTCGTCGCCTTCGTACCGCAGCCCAAGCGCTGCTCCGCGCCGCGCTGCCTCCTTCTGTCGGGAGCAGACAAAGGAAGCTGCCCCTGCCCGTTGACTTCCCACGCCGGCATGTGCGCAAGGGCCGCAAGGCTAGGGGCGCCCAGCTCCTTCCGCTCACCCAGCCAACCAAGGGCCAGCATCGCCATGGCCGCCGGCCTCTGTTTTCCCGCTGTGAGCAACTTCCTCCATGAACGAAGCTTCGATCCTTTCCTAGATCCGTTCTGGCATGTATAGGTTATTTAAGTTTGCCACTATGTTTCCACCGCAAGCATATCAGCTAGCCCAGTGGCTAGCGCGGCCTCTATCCATTCGAGGGGTCTGGGGTTCGAGTCCCAGCCGCCCCATGTTTTGCTTAGTTGCAGAAAACCCCTCATACATCATGCATATAATAACTTCACAGCAGTGCATCGGATTAAAATAATTTATATATGAAAAATGTCTAGAATTTCCTCTAGTTTCATAATATGCTGCTTTCAACCATGTTAAAAATGTTTAAAATGCTGTTTGTTTAAATTTGCTTAAATGCCATGTTAAAATGATATATTTCATAACTAAATAACCGTAGCTCGGATTTTAATAAATTATATATGTAAATGGGGTAGAAAAATGCCTAGTTTAACATGGTGCACTTCATTTTGCTGTTTAACAACATTAAAATTGTGTTTAGGGCAGAACAGTACTAAATCTAAATTATGGACATGAGGATTTTCCGGAAATTGTTGTTTGTCATTCCGGCCTCATTTAAATTGCCTAAAATAGGTAGTTTCCATATGCTTCGCCTCTTGCCATGGTTAATAACATTTAATATTGTTGGGTCCATAAGCGGGAGAGAACTAAATAATTGATGTGGTGTTTCGTCAATGTGCAACTCGTTGCATATTGAGCTCCACTTAACTTGTAGTATTGTTTGTTGCACTTTGCCATGCCATGCCTCTTTAAACCGGACATGCATCATACTTGTTTGTGCATCATGCCATGTGAATGTGATGGTTGTTTACTATGTTGTTTGTTTCTTTCCGGGTTGCTTCTCTCGTTAGCTTCGGTTTCGTTCCGGAGTTGTGAGGATTCGTTCAACTACGTCCGCTTGTCTTCTTCATGGACTCGTTCTTCTTCCTAGCGGGATTTCAGGCAAGATGACCATACCCTCGAAATCACTTCTATCTTTGCTTGCTAGTTGTTCGCTCTATTGCTATGCTGCGCCACCTATCACTTGCTATATCATGCCTCCCAAATTGCCATGAAACCTCCTCTAACCTTTGTCACCCTTCCTAGCAAACCATTGTTTGGCTATGTTACCGCTTTTGCTCAGCCCCTCTTATAGCGTTTCTAGTTGTAGGAGAAGATGAAGTTTGCTCCATGTTGGATTATGTTTATGTTGGGATATCACAATATCTCTTATTTAATTAATGCATCTATATACTTGGTAAAGGGTGGAAGGCTCGGCCTTATGCCTGGTGTTTTGTTCCACTCTTGCCGCCCTAGTTTCCGTCATACCTGTGTTATGTTCCTTGATTTTGCGTTCCTTACGCGGTTGGGTGATTTATGGGACCCCCTTGACAGTTCGCTTTGAATAAAACTCCTCCAGCAAGGCCCAACCTTGGTTTTACCATTTGGTACCACCTATCCCCTGTTCCCTTGGGTTCTGCAGACTCAAGGGTCATCTTTATTTTAAACCCCCCCGGGCCAGTGCTCCTTCGAGTGTTGGTCCGAACCGAGCAGCCTGCGGGGCCACCTCGGGGAAACTCGAGGTCTGGTTTTACTCGTAGCTTGACTTATCCGGTGTGCCCTGAGAACGAGATATGTGCAGCTCCTATCGGGATTTGTCGGCACATTCGGGCGGCTTTGCTGGTCTTGTTTTACCATTGTCGAAATGTCTTGTAAACCGGGATTCCGAGACTGATCGGGTCTTCCTGGGAGAAGGTTTATCCTTCGTTGACCGTGAGAGCTTATGATGGGCTAAGTTGGGACACCCCTGCAGGGTATTATCTTTCAAAAGCCGTGCCCGCGGTTATGTGGCAGATGGGAATTTGTTAATATCCGGTTGTAGAGAACTTGACACTCGACTTTATTAAAACGCCTCAACCGCGTGTGTAGCCGTGATGGTCTCTTCTCGGCGGAGTCCGGGAAGTGAACACGGTTTCTGGGTTATGTTTGACGTAAGTAGGAGTTCAGGATCACTTCTTGATCATTGCTAGTTGACGACCGTTCCGTTGCTTCTCTTCTCGCTCTCTTTAGCGTATGTTAGCCACCATATAAGCTTAGTGCTTGCTGCAGCTCCACCTCATTACCCCATCCTTTCCTTTAAGCTTAAATAGTCTTGATCTCGCGGGTGTGAGATTGCTGAGTCCTCGTGACTCACAGATACTTCCAAAACAGTTGCAGGTTCCGATGATACCAGTGCAGGTGACGCAACTGAGCTCAAGTGGGAGCTCGATGAAGATCTTGTCTGTTGTGTTGTTTCTTTCCTTGTTGATCAGTAGTGGAGCCCAGTTGGGACGATCAGGGATCTAGCAGTTGGGTTGTCTTCTTTCTTTTGGTTCCGTAGTCGGACCTATGTGTGTACTCTGAATGATGTATGATTTATTTATGTATTGTGTGAAGTGGCGATTGTAAGCCAACTCTTTATCCCATTCTTGTTCATTACATGGGATTGTGTGAAGATGACCCTTCTTGTGACTAAACCACAATGCGGTTATGCCTCTAAGTCGTGCCTCGACACGTGGGAGATATAGCCGCATCGTGGGCGTTACACACCCCAACACAATAAAGCAAAGAGCACGACATAGGATATTATCTTCTCCGTGAGAGCCCAAACCTGGGTATATCCCTGAAACGGTTACCATCATGTCGAGTCGAGATAGACTACAGAGGGATCTTCGAATTTAGCTTCGACTGTGGTGGCCCATACAGGTCCTGCTGGGTGAATGTCGCGGCAGATGGGAGTTTTTTATTTCATTTTATGTTTTTTTCTTCTGTTTTTTATTTCATTTTTGTTTTTCCTGTTATGTTTTTTCTTTTTTTCTTTCCTTTTTTCTTTAAAATTTGTAATATTTTTGTAAAATCACTTTTTTTTCCAATACATGAACTTTTTTTAAAATCACAAAAAAAATTCAAATTCAATAATATTTTTAAAGTTGTGAACAATTTTTGAAATTCATGGACATTTTTATCAAACTCGCAAACATTCCTTGAAAGTAATGAACATTTTGTGAACCTGTGAATATTTTTTGGATTTCACAAAGTTTAAAAAAATTGTGATCATCTTTAAACATGCAAAAAATTTGTGAAATTAGTAAAAAAAAAAAAGAACCCACGATCATTTGGTGAACTCTATGAACTTTTTTTTAAGTCATGAACATATTTTTTCAAATTTGTGAACAATTATTGAAATTCACAGACCTATCTTTTTAAATTCATGAACTTTTTTTGAACTCATGAGTTTTTTTTGTTTTTACCAATATTTTTGAATGAATATTTTTGAATTTGTGAACATTTGTTTAAACTTGTGAACATTTTTAGTGATCAAGAAACATTTTTTGAATTCACGATCATTTTCTGAAACCGCGAACATTTTTTAAAATTTGTGAACATTTTTAGTGATCAGGAAACATCTTTTGAATCCACGATCATTTTTTGAAACCGCGAACATTTTTTTAAAATTTGTGAACATTTTTGTGATCAGGAAACATTTTTTGAAACCGCGAACAATTTTTTGAATTTACAAACAGTCTCCCAAATTCTAGATTTTATTAAAATTCATGAATGTTTTAGAAATTATTGAAGATTTATTAAAATGAAAACTTAAAAAATCTAATGTCAGATGTTTAAGCATGGCAGATCCTAGGGAAAAACTGAACATGGCTAGGATCTTCCTTGCTCGTTGAAGGGAATTCCATGCCGTGACAATGTAATTTGCAATTAAAACATTCAAATTGCCATGCCTAAAATTCGGATGCTAGATTATTAGTGAAATCTTTGTGATTGAAAAAAAAAGATCACCAGCACCGCCGCGGGGGCTGGCTCAACGAGCTGGCAGGATACGTGGGATTTGTGATAGGAGACTATCCGACCCGCGTGCTAACTAGGAGGCCCCCGCCCGCCAGAGCGTATACACATTTGAGGAGCCTGACAGTAGATACTCTAAGACTAGCCACAATGGGTAGTAACATAGACTAGTAACATGCCCATATTACTAGTCTATGTTACTACCTTCATAGTGGGGAGTAACATATGTGTGGTAACATGGAGCACTTCATTTATTAGGCTATAGACACATCTTGCCTTGATATGTGTGATGTTACTCATACTAGTAGTAACTAGTTATGTTACCACTTTCATCTCTTTCTTCATTTATTGCATGCCATATCATCTATTTAACTTAGATATGTGTGATGTTACTACCTACGTTATTCCAACTGTGGAAAGTCTAATAGAACTGGCCCTACCTTCACAAAATCCCATTCGATTTTATAATAGTACAACGAGCGAAGATTGCAGCGAGCCATTAGGTCAAAGTCGCGCTGAGTAGTTTTGATTTGAAGTGTGTTCTCCGTCGACAAGCATTTATCCTCGGCAACACCATCTGCACCCAACTGAAAATAATTGGCCCACGCTTCATTTCTTGCCGTCCTTTATTATCACTTGTCCTCGAGCGGAGCGGGGCGGGCGGCAGTCTGTCTCTCTTCGAATTGAAATTTTGAATCCTCTTCCCCCCCATTCCCTTCCCTTCCCTTCCTCCCCTCCCCTCCCCACCTCCCAGGTTTCCACCACCGCGCCGCAGCCCGCAGAGCAGGCCGGAGCAGAGGAGAGAGCCGAGTCGAGTCCGCCCACAGTAGACAGATCGATGGGGTGCGTGTCGTCGACCTTCACCGAGGACGACGAGCGCCGGATCATCGGGGTATCCGCCTCCGCGTCCCACATCGTCTCCCTCACCTCCTCCACCTACGGCATCCTCACCTACAACCTCGCCGCCTCCCCTTCCACCACCAAATCCACACCCCCTCCACCGCCGCCGCCTCCGCCCGTCCCACCGCTCTCGCTCCCCTCCTGCAGGGCCAAGCCCAAGCCGCCCTCCGACGAGCAGCCGGAGGCGGAGGTCATCAACTCGTGGGAGCTCATGGCCGGCCTACACGACCCCTCCACCCCGGCCAAATCCAAGTCCCCGCGCGGCCCCGCCCGCAGGGAAGCCGGCGACCGCCCGCCCCGCCCCATCCGCTTCCCGCTCCGCGCCATCGACGGCAACGCCGCGGCGCGCGTCCCACCTCCGCCGCAGCGCTGCCCGCCCGGCGGCGCGCGCTGCGCGGTGCTCTACACCACCACGCTCCGCGCCGTGCGCGCCACCTTCGAGGCCTGCAACGCGGCGCGCGCGGCGCTGCAGTCCCACGGCGTCGCCTTCCGCGAGCGCGACGTCTCCATGGACCGCGGCTTCCGGGACGAGCTCCGCGCGCTGCTCCTCCCGGGCGCCCCGGCGGCGCTGCCGCGGCTGTTCGTGCGGGGCCGCCACGTGGGCGGCGCGGAGGAGGTGCTGCGGCTGGACGAGGAGGGCGCGCTGGCGCCGCTGCTGGAGGGCCTCCCCCGCGCGCGCTCCCACGGCTGCTGCGACGGCTGCGGCGGCATGAGGTTCCTCCCCTGCTTCGACTGCTCCGGCAGCCGCAAGGTGCTGTCCGGCGTCGGCGCTGCGGTGAAAGGGCGCCCGGAGAGAGGCGTGGTGCTCCGATGCCGGGAGTGCAACGAGAACGGCCTCGTGCTCTGCCCCATCTGCTCCTGACCAGCTGGATTTTTCACCTCACTTCATCGATCTACTCCAGTAGGTTTCAGTTCGTTTTCGCCTATTCAGATCGATGATACTTGTTGTAACTGAGACTGGTGGATCAACTGAGGATTTGTCGTCTGGGTTCTTATCTGAATTGAACTGGTTGGTATGCATTCAGAAAAACAGAGCTTGCACTGATGAGCAATGGGCATAGCAGTGAACAATAATTGAGCAGCTGAACCTCGGCAGGAGAGGAGGCTCGTCTATGCTGGAGCGCCGCCATGTCGAGGGGGAAGAGCTCGTCGCGGCCTCTCCGGGCACAACATGGAGACGCCCCCCACCCATCTCTCTTTGTCTGTGTTGTAATTTAGCAGCTCTGTTTCTGATATTAGTTTACAGTTTTGCAAAAGCACATATATATAGGCGAAAGTGGTTTTGTGGCTCCCCCGATGTTTTCAGGGTATAAGATTATATATAGGCGAAAGAAGTAGGTCGGTGGAGTTACGAGGGGCCCATGAGGGTGGGGGGCGTGCCGACCCCCCTAGGCGCACCCTCCTGCCCCGTGGCCGTCTCGTTGCGTCTCTGACTTCCACTCCAAGTCTTCTGGATTGTGTTTCTTCCAAGAAAGATCCTCGCGAAGGTTTCGTCCCGTTTGGATTCCGTTTAATATTCCTTTTATGCGAAACACTGAAATAGGCAAAAAAACAACAATTTGCACTGGGCCTTCGGTTAATAGGTTGGTCCCAAAAATAATATAAAAGAGTATATTAAAGCCCATTAAACATCCAAAATAAATAATATAATAGCATGAAACAATTAAAAATTATAGATACGTTGGAGACGTATCACGTATCTATGAAAACATGGAAAACTTTCAAGTTGGAAGGGCGGAGTGACATTTGAAAGGAGTACTTTTCAATAAGGCCTTGTTTGGTTGAGTGTGGATGTGAGAGGATTGACGGGGTTTGAGGAGATTTAAACCCCTTGTAAGTCAAAATACGTTTCAATCCTCATCAATCCCCTCCAACCCTCTTGGAGAGAGGAACATTTCACGCCAGCGCGCCAGTTGAAAATTTGGTCGGTCGATTCCGACGCGCGCGCTCGCTGGCAGTGGCACCACGTGATTTACTCCAGGAATCTTATCGTTTCATACGTTTCTTTCTCAACCGCACATCCTCTTCCATCTCTTCTCCCCCCGCTCACGCTCGAGACGCCATGGACGGCACAACCCGAGCTGGTTTCCTCCGCTTCTGTCCATCTCAAACCTCCACCCCTGACTGGCCTGTTGCGCGAAAGCTCTCACCGTTTTTTTTGCAGAGACCATGGCTGACTTCGAGCTGCCCGGAGACACACGCCATTCATCGGAGAGGAAGTGTTTGCTGCCACCGGCGATTTTTTTCCATATGCTACAACGGCCCCTAGTGGTTGCTGAGACAGGTGCCATGTCTTGGTGCAATCTCCGGGGGGAGAGCAAGGTGCCCTACTGCCTGCTGGATCCGGGCAAGATGACGTGCTGCAATCGTTTTACAGGAGCTGCAACCAGCCACCAGAGTGCTACAACGGGTATCCAAAGGAGCTGGAACCGGCCATGGGGGTGCTACGAGTACGTCGATTGGATACAACCGGGGGGAAGAATTCCCGGTGCTGCAACCGTCACGACGGCAAGCTGGAACCAGCGTGGTGGCAAGCTGGAGCCAAAGGTGGGCGATGCTACAACCGACAAACGGCGGCCGCCTCCCCATCTCTTCTTCCCACTTCAGCCACGGTGGCACGCACGAACTCCCAGGAGACGCTGTGAGTTCGTCCTGATCACCCTTGGGACGCGCACGACGATCGTGCTGCTAGGAGATGCACTGGATTGGGCCACGACCATGCGATCCGTGGCAGTGTTCCCTCGGGATGCTACAATGGTGCACCACGGCCACCCGAAGGCTGTGCTACAACCAGCATTAGCCGGAGCTCGAGACGGCGGCCATAGGTGTTGCAACCGGCAACCATCGATGCTGGAACGAGGTGCTGTCGGTACGACGGCTAGTCAAGGTTGCTGCAACCGGCATTTGAGAAAGCTACAACCGACGAGAAAAAAAGCTTCAACCGAAGAGAAGACGGAAGCAGGGCCCGACACCACAGAAGCTGCAACCGGTGTTTTTGAAAGCTACAACCGTTGATGAAAAAAGCTTCAACTGGCAACAAAAAAGGCTTCAACCGGAGGTGACATAAGCTATGAACGACACAAAAAAGCTACAACCGACGTCTGAGAAAGCTTTGACCGACGCGGTGAGCTGACGATGGTGCCAGCGTTGAGAGGCAGACGATACACGATGGTGCTGCGATGAGTCGGCGAAGAAGCTACACCGGTCAGCGAGAAGATGCAAGCCTCATCGTTGGCCGACCAGCAAGCACAAGCGGTCACCGCCGAGCACGGCGCCACGAGAGGACGCAGAGCGCGGGGCGCGGGTGGCCGGCAAGAGTGGGAAGTCGAGGACGACGCAGGTGGGGGTGTCGCCAGTCGTGAGCGTGCTAGGCACCGCGAGCGGAACGGCTGTGTGGTGCCGGGCTGCATGGGGGATGGGGAACACCCATGTGTTGACTTTTTTTGTTTGCGGTGACCAGCGAATCCTACGGACGCTATGCATTGAATCGCGTAGATGGGCTGCGACCGGCCGAGTTTTGGGTCGGCGTGCCAGCGCCTATTAGCGGCCTCAACCAAACAAAGCCTAAGGTTGTTTTTCTGGGCTACTCACTTGGACGTTTTTCGGGGGCCATGATAGCATCACCCATGTTTTTTAATTTCCTTTTGTTTGTACTTTCTATATTTTTATTTCTGTTTCTATTTTTCTCCTTTGTTTTTTATTTTAATTAACCTTTTTCCATTTTAGTTTTCTAAATTATTCATCAAACTTTTATAAATGTAAACCGTGTATTTGAAAAATGTTAAAAAACTCTAAAAATATTTCTGATGCACACAATGTGTATGAAAAAATACTAATCAAAACATGTATGTAAAAAAATGTTAATCATGTATTGAAATATTGTTAAACATATATATAAAAACTTTTCATGTGTATATGAACATTGTAAAAGGAAAAAGTAGGCATCAATACATATGTTTCAAGAAATGTTAATCATGTACTTAAAAACTGTTACCTGTATAAACAAATGTTTCATATGTCACGAAAAAATGCAATAGGTAGAAAAAAATAGACATCAATATATATATATATATATATATATATATATATATATATATATATATATATATATATCTAAAAAATGTAGTTTGTGTTAAAAAATTAGACATCAGAAGATTTATCTAAAAGAAGTTAATTATGTATTTGGAAAATGTGAAACTTATATACAAAATATTCCTCATATAAAAAAACAATGTACATTGTTTAAGACAAAAGGAAAGAGATTAGAACATATATTAAAATGATGTGAAACATATTTTTAAAATTTTTTAAACTTATGCAAGGAAAATGTCCTTTATGTTACGAAAAAGGAACATCATGCGTGAAAAAACTGGACAAGTGTTGAAATAAGAAAAAAGGAAAAAAACTAAAAACTGATGAAAACTTGAGAAAAAAAAAGAAAAGTGCAGGAAACCATAAAAGAACAAAGAAAACAAAAAAAAACCAAAGAACACGGGCGAAAGAAATAGTAAAAAGGAAAACAAGAAAAAATAAAGAAAAACCAAGCTGCAAGAAATGGAAATACACCGAAAAAAGAAAGAAAATAAATCTAACATGGGTTGGCCCATTATTTCCCACTCATAGGCGAATCCTAATAGGAATCAGTACGGGCGAGAAATAGCCCTCACAGATTTTTGGGACCGGCGTGGGGTTGACGTAAGTGCGGTTTAGCTTGGGGATGGGTGGGTCGCCTTGTCGGGTCTCCTCGCAGCGGATCCTATTCCCTGCTTGCGTTAGGGAATAACCATGAAAGGCATAGCTCCTCGTCCTCTGTATGGACCGGCCCATTCCGGGTGTTTTTCTCACCAGTTTTGGCAATGTTCTAGAACCTTCCCTGAACTTATTATTTTCCCCTCTATTTTTTCTTAGATTTTTAATTTTTTAATTTTTGGGGTTTTAATTTTCCTTTTTAAATTTCATAATTTTGGACTTCTTGAACCTTTTTTGAATCCATAAACCTTTGTTTAAAGTCGTGAAGATTTTTTAAACTAATGAATATTTTTTATATTCCTAATTTCTCTGACTTATCAGACCTTTTCAAAATTTCATGAACATTTTTCTCATGGATATGTTCTGATTTACGAAGATTTTTTTGAATTATCGAACATTTTTAGCAATTCATGAACATTTTTTGTATTAGTGAACATTATATTTTTCAAGTTCCTGAAGAGTTTTTGAATTCAAAAATATTTTTCACGATTGAGAACGTTTTATTTTTCAAAAAAGGAAAACTTAAAATATTTAATTTGTGAACATTTTAAAAAATTCTACACTTTATTAAAGCGCAACTTTTTTGAATAACCAGATAAAAATAAGGAGAAAACATAAAACATAAAAACTTAATGAAAAAAACAGGCTACCCCACGCCCCCAATGGATTGACCCAAAGTGTGCGGATGGGAGCGCGTTGCTTGCTCCCTCCCACACTGGACGAGGAATGGGAGCACTCTCTCCTCGCCTGAATGATTCTGGATGATCCCTCCCCGAAGGTTCGCGTGCTCCTAATTGACGCTCTAAGCGCCACTTTCCCATACCAGCACCCGCTACACAGCAGTGGCACTTCGTGCGCCAGCTCCCGTGGGCTGGCCCAGCAACGGAGGGGATCGCTAGTTCGGGAGTCGCGGATTTCCCGGTTAGTGATCGTGGTTCACTGGTCATAGTTGACCACTGATCAGTTGACTTTTTGAAAAGAATGAAAATCACAAAAAGAGAGTTTGCTAAATTCAAAGAAAGTTCACAAAATTGAAAAAAGTTAATCAATTTTCAAGAAACTGCACGAATTTGAAAACAAATTCATTGATTTTATAAAAACTTTGAAAATTTGAAAAAAGTTCATCAAATGTGAGTCCAAAGTTCATCATTTTTTTAAAGTTCATTGAATTTGAAGAAATTTCATGAAATTTGAAAAAAGTCCATTAATTTTGGAAAAAGTTCATCGAATTTGAAAAATAATTCATTGATTTTGGAAAAAAGACCATCAAATATGAAAACTAAAAGGGAACATGAAAAAACAGGAAAAATAAAATAGAAAGAGAAACGAAAAAGGAAAAGTATAAAGTAATAAAAAAAGAAGGACTATGCTAACGTCCAGTCGACTGAACGTTAAGCAACACATCCGCACAATCCTCTCGCGATCCACTTCTTCCGCCCCGCGCGCTATCTCTGATTTTTCTGGCGATCCCACCACTTCTCCCGCTTCCTTTTTATTTTCTGGCGTGGTAGAAAAAACGTGATAAAAATATCGTAGGAGATGGGAGTCAAACTCACTACCTCTTGGTCCATCATCACTTGTCATATCCACCTGGTCTGGTTTCAACTTGTGATTACAAAGAAGATCGATAAAAATTATACTCGCACATACGCGACTAGAAAAACAAGCCATTTTTCTTTCTTTCTTTTTACCAATTTTTCTTCCCTTTTGTACACAGTAATTCATGCATCATAGACCTGATAGCTCACACATCGCTGTAACATTTTGATCCTAGGTAAAAAATTGTTTTAATACACCCCGATAGCTTACAGAGTGTGGTAATTATATGTCACGAACCTGATAATTCACTCACAAACACCATGGTAACTATTGGCCCGAAGAAAAAAATGTTGTTGTAACACATTCCGATAACTTATCTGTAAAAGGAGCATGATAATTTATACGCTATGGATCAGATAACTCACGCACAAACACTGTGGTAATGTTTTTGACCACATGATTTTTTTTGTAACACACGCCAATAACTCTTTATAAAGAGCATGGTAATATATACGCCACAAACCTGATAACTCACTCACAAACACTGCGGTAACTTTGGGCATAGAGAAAAGAAGTTGTATTTTTTGTGGGGAAAAAGTTATCTCCCCCCGTGCCAAAGTTATCTCCTCCCTTGCGCTGACCTTCTCTTTTAAAAACTTGGAGCAAATGATTTTGTGCGATGTGTGAGTTACCATGCTATTCACACAAAAGCTACCGAGGGGATGTTTCATCAACTCCCCCCCCCACTCCCCGTGCCAAAGTTATCAGGACCGGGGTCCACAAGTTATCAGGTCTAGATGTGTCAGTTATCATGATATCGACACAAAATCTACCGAGGGGATATTTCATCAACTCCCCCCCTCGTTGCCAAAGTTACCAGGATGGGGTGCATAAGTTATGAGGTCTGCGATGTGTGAGTTATCATGCTATTCACACAAAAGTTTGTCAACCCCCCTTCGGTCGCCAAAGTTCATTGACCCCCCCCCCCCCCCCCACACACACACACATGCCAAAGTTTTCAGGTCCGGGGTACGTAAGTTATCAGGCTGCGATGTGTGAGTTACCATGCTATTCACATAAAAGGTACCAGGGGAATATTTCATCACCCCCTCCCATGCCAAAGTTATTAGGACCGGGGCACATAAGTTATCAGATCTACGATGTGTGAGTTACCATACTATTCACACAAAAGTTAACGCGTAGTATATTTCATCAACCCCCCCCCCCCCCCCCCCTCACCCCATGCTCTCCCCCACCCCCGCGTGAGAAAATTACCACGGTGTGATCAACTTGAGACGAGTTGGTAAAAAATCTTCGTGAAACTAGATATCATGATGATTGTATGCGAGTTATCAGAGAAATTCAAGAAAAGAACTAGAAAAACTTCCTTTTTTTGCTCATATAGTAGTAAAAAGGTTCGAATACCTTGTTGCCTTCTTTTAGACAACAATTAATAGTTGGTGAGATGGTAAGGGTGATGGGTATAAACTTTGGAGGTGTTGGGTTCAATTCCCACACCAAGCACCTATATTTTTCGCACCAAGATTTTCAGAGAAAAAAAAAGTAGGCGACGGGATTACATCGATTAAGTCGGGAAAGTCCTAGTCACGATCCATTTAATATGGGAAGTCAACTAATCAATGCGGGATTACAGCAATTAAGTCAATGCGGGATTGCAACAATTAAGACGGGATTACATCGATTAAGCCAGCGCCGTATGATCGAGAATGGACGAGATTCACATCGTGCGGATCTGTTGCAATCTGCCAGTCGGCAGGATTTTAGCTTTTCCGAAAAAGAAACAAAAAACTTAAAAAAGGAAGAAAACTGGGTAAAAAGAATCCACCGGAACCTAGCCTAGAAAACCGGGTGAAAAAACCCAGATATTCCACGCACTAAGGAAAGACAACAAAAAGATAAAAAGAAGTAAACATAAACAAGTCCCGCGAGTTGGTCACCACGTGTCGCTATGAACGAAGTAGTTTGGAGTTCAAATCCTAGGGCGCACCCTAAGAAAAATGAATAAAAGCATAAATGTGTCGGCCCAGCGCACATGGAGTGTGTGCCTGTTGGCGAAGTAGCCTTTAACCGGCACTATTTGAGTCCAAACATATTTTCTAAGACAAATTCGCACATATGATTTTGAATACTTGTAAATATTTTTGCAGTCAAAATACTGAAACTCTGACCATCTTTCTTGAAAACGGACATAGTAGTGTCGCTGCTGCTACACTTTTCTCTTCTTTGATGGAAGATTGGAAGTCAACTTAGTGCCTTCTCTTGTGGATTGGACTTGTTGTATGAGTCAAGCTTCCTTCCTGCACAAGAAATTTCTGACGTCCATAATTAACATTTTTTAGAAAGCAATACAATATTCATACTGCTGATGATATGGACAGCTTAAGAAAAAATTCCTTAGACAGGAAGGAAGCTTGGCGTATGCAACAAGTCTGATCTAGAAGAAAAATCACTAGGCTGAATTCCAATCTTCCGTGAAAGAAGAGAATAATCAACAGTAGCCTGCCACGCGAAGTACATCTGCACTACTACAAACCATCAACTATTCGGGATGAATTTGCAAAGGAACACGTACTTTTCAGGTTTTTTTTGCGGGGGCACATACTTTTCAGGTTAACACAACCTATTGGTGTAACCGTTGCAGATAGCTCTAATTCATCACTTGATCATGTTGACATGATTTCTAATAGGTGGTCCTGCATGTAACTACAAACGCATAAAGCATGCAATGATAGTTGGCTCAAGCTAACTAAAACCTTTAATTTCTCCCAAAGGTATGGTCAAAATGAGTCAAAAAAATTTCCAAGGTCAATACTCCATTTACTAGATTTTTATTGTATTCTTAAAATTCTTGAATTTGAAAAAAAATCTATTAAGACAACAAGCTGCCAATATCTCCAACACATGGTCCAAATAAGCTAAAATGTTCTCAAATTAGTATTAGGTATATATATGATTACTAACTTTTGAGATATTTTAAATGTTAGGATTTTAAAATATATAACGATCAACTAAAACTGCGAATATTGGCAGTTTTTATTGGCTGACTGATGCGATCTTTTTTTTCTTTCACGTGCGCACTTACAAGCGAGTTCCACTCATCATGAATCATGTCAATGTAGTCAAACGATGAATTAGAACTAGCCGTAACACGTTGTACCGATAGGTGGCATTTTTGTGCGACAAATCTGAAGAATAGGTGTTATGTAGAAAATCAACTCCAACAATTGGTTGTTTGTGCAATTTCCTTCCCCATAGGTAATGTAAGACGGCCTTCGCAAGAGCACTGGGGTACTTATATTCCTCTTGGAGCGAAACTAAGGGAATGTTGTTTTCATCCATATGGTATTCTTCAATTTAAATCGGAGAGGAAGGCCTCTCTTTCATTCAAACAAATAAGTATAACTAGTGTAAAGAACTTTGGTCCAACTCATGTACTGTTTGCATAAACATCAACTACTCACTTTTTGGAAATTGCTCGTGACATGTTCAAACGAACTATGACCCGACAACACAGCTTGTTGGGGCATATGGAGCTGAGATTGCGAGAAAACTTTCAATTTAGTCATCAAAACATCAAGGTATTACAATGAGCCCTAGAAGTAACAAAAAATACATCCAGATTTGTAAACCACTTAGCGATCATTATAAGCACTGGAGCAAGCCGAAGACGCAATACCGTCATAACCTCTCCATCATTGGAGTTGGGCAAATCTTGTTGTAGAAGACAATCGAGAAGTCGTGTGCTACGACCCTATAGTACCAGTGCACCAGAATAATAACGGTCGTAGATGAAGAGATGAGCAATATCGAAAGGATCCAACTTGAAGACACATGAAAGTAGACGAACGAAAACCGGCATCAAGAGGATCCACCAAACACTAAAGACAAACACCGACCGAATCTCACGAGATCATTTTTTTTTACGGGGCACACCTCCACACGCCTCCAATGACGCTAGACACACTGTCGGGACGGAGTTAGGTGAGAAGAATCTTATTCCATCTTCAGAGAGCCGCCACCACCTATCCTTCTTAACCATGGTACAAACACTAACTAAACTAAACGAACACCTAAAAACGGAGCCCTCCATCCGCGTCAACCGCGATCCACCGCATCTCCATAACTGCCATAGGAGACGAGATAGATCGACGATGACACTGATGTGAGGCAGGGTCACATATATTTCCACCATAGTGAGCGATCATTGCTCCTATTTTTGGGGATATCTTTAGTTGTTTTTTTAACATCAGTACAGACACAAGCGTTCATATATACGCGTATACACTCACCTGTATGAACGCGCGCACACACACCCTACCTCTATGAGCACCTCCGAAAGTCTGAATCGAATATCATCTTGAGATTTTACGAAGTCACCGTAGGCGCCTCGTAGCCGACGGGCGCATATCGTTTGAAATCCTGAAATAAATTCAGAATAAATACGAGCAGCAGGATTTGAACCGTGATGGGCTGGGATACCACTGTCCATCTAACAATCCAACCACAAGCACATGTTGATTTGCGGATATGTTTAGTTTTTGAATCGCGTGTCATCAACAAATAATATACTTGCTCAGATTATTGAGAAAAAAACTAGGTTGAAACACAATTTTTGAATGGTTCGAACATGGTATTTGAAAGAAATTGTACTGACCCGGACCACTTTTTATTTCATTCACACCGGATAAACAATCTGAAAACACACACAACATATACGCCGACGTTGCAATCACTGCTCTGCCTTGTTCCCCAGCCCAAAGTCCGGTGACATGAACTCCTTGACCTTCCTCGCCGCCGGCCTGGCCTTGAGCTCCTCCCACCACGCCTTGACATGCGGGCGCTCCTCCACCAGCGACGCGTACTCCGTCTCCATGAAGTAGTGCATGAGCGGGAAGTGGCTGAGGTCGGCGAGGCTGACCGACTCCCCGGCGAGATACTTGGACGCCGACAACCGCGCCTCGTACACCTCCAGCACCTTCCTCAGCTTGACAACGTTCTCGTCGACGATGGCCTGGTCGCGCGTGCCGCCGAGTAGCGGGACGAGGAGGCACTGGATCGAGATGGCGCCCGCCACGGGGTGGTGCTGGTGGGCCTCCACCTCCAGCCACACGTCCACCATCGCCGCCGACTCCGGCGAGCCGTCGCCCACCAGCAGCTCCGGCTTGTACTTGCGAAGCACGTGCCTCGCAATTGCGCGCGACTCTGCGTGATTTTTTTGATAATAATACAAGCTCTCCTTGGCGATCTCGTAGTATAAACAAAAAAGAGATAATGATGGGAATTACCGAAGAGGGTGAGGTCGCCGTCCTCGAGAACGGGGACCTGGCCGAAGGGGTTCTTGGCGAGGAAGTCCGGCAGAAGGTGGTCACCGGCCTCGCGTTTCATGGGGATGAGCTCGTAGTCGACGCCTGCCTCCTCCAGGCACAGCAGGGGGCGTGCCACGAACGGCGAGACCGCCCACCCGTACACCTTGAGCGCCGGCGCCATCGACTATCGAGATAGCTCGCGTCCGCTTCTTGAAGTTGACTGCGATACATACCCGAGTTAATGATTAAATAGGCGCGCAGTTGCTGATCGTGGATCTGTGTTACGGGTGTTCGTGGCGTCACTGCTTGCGTCCAAAGTAGACTGTCGGCATAGTCCCGATCCACACTGCCTTAGACTCCGCAAAACCCCCGTAAAATGCGTTTGCAATTCGACGCGGATCTCATTTGCGGGTCGGAAACGTGCGCAGCCAAACAGAAACTATATATGAAACTGCATAATTCAAAAAAAAGTTTCACGGGAGAAATTGCAACCATAGTAGTTCATCACATACTACATATACGACATGATCAAACACTAAATTCATCACAAACACTGGTTCATACTACATACTACATTCACTACTAGTACTAGAGGGGGTGGGGATCTAACGGCGGCGAGCTCGCGGCCAGGCACGACAAGGTGGCGGAGCTCAATCCTCCTCGTCGGAGCTGTCGAGGTCAATGTACTTCGCCTTCTGCTCCTCGCGGATGCGCCGCCACTCGTCGTCCTTCTCCTTGGTGGCAAGGTTCGCTGTGACCGCCTGTTGGAACAGGAGGTCGTCGAGCTCCTCATGGTGGCGCCGACGCTCCACCTCGCGCAAGCTGCGTTCGGTAATGGCGGCCGCGATCACGTCGACATCGGCGACGAAGTCCTCGGGCCCGACAATGCCGCGGCGCACGATCTCCTCGGGCTCCTGCTTGACGACGACAACCTCGATCTCCTCCGGCCACTCCCTCTTCACGGGGAGAAGGCTCGCGCCGGAAGAGGAAGAGCTCGCGGTGCTCGCGGCGGAGGAGGGCGTATGCCCGTGCCGACGGTCGTACTCATCCGTCTCGCGGACGCGGAAGCTCGGCAGCAGCGAGAGGCCCCTGTTCGTCCACTTCCTCGCCCCGTGCTTCCTCGCGCCGTCCGACTGGGCACGCCGCTCGCGCTCGGGGTTGCCGCCGCCGCCGGAGCTCTACATGCGGCCCCACATGGCGGCTGGAGGCGGAAGAGGCTCACCGGCGGCCAGAAATGTGAGGAGGGGAGTGGGGAATTGCGGAGAGGCGCGGCGGGGGGTGGGGGGGGGGTTAGGATTTCGACCCGCAAAAGCAGCGCGAACCCATAGATATGCTGCTTAGGGGGGGGGGGTTGCGGGCCGCGGTAAAAAATTTTACGGGCCGGGCGAGTATACGGGCTCTGTTTTGCCCAGAAAATTGGGCCGAGCCCGTATACTCGCCGGAATTTTGCGGGGTCTGCTAGAGTTGCTCTTAGGCATCTTCGAGGCGAACCGTAAACCTCCCACAACCATTCGGACTAAGGAGACCATCCAACACCGGCCTATATCGGTCCACCGGGCGGTCAGACTAATTGTCACTTCAAATGGTCGATGCAAATGCATATTATTTTGTAGGAATAAGGTTATCGCCTGACCTTAAAGTGAAACCTTGAAATATCTACTGCTTAAAAAGAATGTAAGGTTTTCCTTTCATCTTTCTTTACATCATGACTTCGTCCAACCTTTCATGTATATGATAATCAATAACTTTAATTACTTACCTTTTGAAGCAATTTCACTTTAATTTACTTATGAAACTTGTAATCAAAATTTGATGAACATTTATTTGCATAATTGCATTATTATTGACAGGTAAATTACAAGCTAACGTATTAGAATATTTATACCCGTTGTAACGCACATACATTGTTCTAGTACAAGTATACAAGGCCGCAAGGACCAGAAACATGCGATGCAAAACAACTCCTGTTGGTCGCTCGAATAGAGAAATCCTGACGCATAGGGCAGCCCAACTAGGTTGCCTTCCAATTGGTGATTTTAGAGCATCTTCAGCCGCGTCCTCAACGGGCCCTCCTCAGGCGTTTTTGCCGCATCGGCGCCGAAAAAACGGCCCAGTCGCCACCCCAGAAGCCCGTTTTTCGCCGGCTCGGGCCGAATCTGGTGCCGGCGGACCCAGGCAGAACCCGGCGCCCTGGGGGGCGCCTGGGGCGCCGGCACAAGCGAAAAGGCGCGCGTGGGTCCGCCCTGTCGGCGAGTCAAGCGCCTCTTCCCGCCGTTTCTCCCCGCTTTTCCCCCAGTTCCCTCCCATTTTCTCCTTTCTGTTGGAAATATGCCCTAGAGGCAATAATAAAAGGTTATTATTATATTTCTTTGTTCATGATAATCGTCTATTATTCATGCTATAATTGTATTGTCCAGAAATCGTAATACATGTGTGAATACATAGACCACAACGTGTCCCTAGTAAGCCTCTAGTTGACTAGCTCGTTGATCAACAGATAGTCATGGTTTCCTGACTATGGACATTGGATGTCATTGATAACGGGATCACATCATTAGGAGAATGATGTGATGGACAAGACCCAATCCTAAGCATAGCATAAAAGATCGTTTCGTTTGCTAGAGCTTTTCCAATGTCAAGTATCTTTTCCTTAGACCATGAGATCGTGCAACTCCCGGATACCGTAGGAGTGCTTTGGATGTGCCAAACGTCACAACGTAACTGGGTGACTATAAAGGTGCACTACGGGTATCTCCGAAAGTGTCTGTTGGGTTGGCACGGATCGAGACTGGGATTTGTCACTTCGTGTGACGGAGAGGTATCTCTGGGCCCACTCGGTAATGCATCATCATAATGAGCTCAATGTGACTAAGGCGTTAGTCACGGGATCATGCATTGCGGTACGAGTAAAGAGACTTGCCGGTAACGAGATTGAACAAGGTATTGGGATACCGACGATCGAATCTCGGGCAAGTAACATACCGATTGACAAAGGGAATTGCATACGGATTGATTGAATCCTCGACACCGTGGTTCATCCGATGAGATCATCGTGGAACATGTGGGATCCAACATGGGTATCCAGATCCCGCTGTTGGTTATTGACCGGAGAGGCGTCTCGGTCATGTCTGCATGTCTCCCGAACCCGTAGGGTCTACACACTTAAGGTCCGGTGACGCTAGGGTTGTAGAGATATATGTATGCGGAAACCCGAAAGTTGTTCGGAGTCCCAGATGAGATCCCGGACATCACGAGAGGTTCCGGAATGGTCCGGAGGTGAAGAATTATATATAGGAAGTCAAGTTTCGGCCACCGGGAAAGTTTCGAGGGTTACCGGTATTGTACCGGGACCACCGGAAGGGTCCCGGGGGTCCACCGGGTGGGGCCACCTGTCCCGGAGGGCCCCGTGGGATGAAAGTGGAAGGGAACCAGCCCTTAGTGGGCTGGGGCGCCCCCCTTGGGCCTCCCCCCATGCGCCTAGGGTTGGGAACCCTAGGGGGGGGGCTTCCCCCTTGCCTTGGGGGGCAAGGCACCCCTTTCCACCCCTTGGCCGCCGCCCCCCCAACCCTAGATGGGTTTTGGCCGCCCCCCTCCCAAGGGGGCCTATATAAAGGGGGGAGGGAGGGCAGCAACCTACAGCCTTGGGCGCCTCCCTCCTCCCCTGCAACACCTCTCTCTCTCGCAGAAGCTCGGCGAAGCCCTGCCGGAGACCCGCTACATCCACCACCACGCCGTCGTGCTGTTGGATCTCCATCAACCTCTCCTCCCCCCTTGCTGGATCAAGAAGGAGGAGACGTCGCTGCACCGTACGTGTGTTGAACGCGGAGGTGCTGTCCGTTCGGCACTCAGTCATCGGTGATTTGGATCACGGCGAGTACGACTCCGTCATCCACATTCATTGGAACGCTTCCGCTCGCGATCTACAAGGGTATGTAGATGCACTCCCTTCCCCTCGTTGCTAGTAGACTCCATAGATGCATCTTGGTGAGCGTAGGAAAATTTTAAATTATGCTACGATTCCCAACAGTGGTATCAGAGCCAGGTCTATGCGTAGTTACTATGCACGAGTAGAACACAAAGCAGTTGTGGGCGTTGAGTTTGCCAATTCTTCTTGCCGCTACTAGTCTTTTCTTGTTTCGGCGGCATTGTAGGATGAAGCGGCCCGGACCGACCTTACACGTACGCTTACGTGAGACAGGTTCCACCGACTGACATGCACTAGTTGCATAAGGTGGCTAGCGGGTGTCTGTCTCTCCTACTTTAGTCGGAACGGATTCGATGAAAAGGGTCCTTATGAAGGGTAAATAGAAATTGGCAAATCACGTTGTGGTCATACGTAGGTAAGAAACGTTCTTGCTAGAAACCTACAAACCACGTAAAAAAATTTGCAACAACAATTAGAGGACGTCTAACTTGTTTTTGCAGCAAGTGCTATGTGATGTGATATGGCCAGAAGATGTGATGAATGATATATGTGATGTATGAGATTGATCATATTCTTGTAATAGGAATCACGACTTGCATGTCGATGAGTATGACAACCGGCAGGAGCCATAGGAGTTGTCTTTATTATTTTGTATGACCTGCGTGTCATTGAATAACACCATGTAAATTACTTTACTTTATTGCTAAACGCGTTAGCCATAGAAGTAGAAGTAATCGTTGGCGTGACGACTTCATGAAGACACAATGATGGAGATCATGGTGTCATGCCGGTGACGAAGATGATCATGGTGCCCCGAAGATGGAGATCAAAGGAGCATAATGATATTGGCCATATCATGTCACTATTTGATTGCATGTGATGTTTATCATGTTTTTGCATCTTATTTGCTTAGAACGACGGTAGTAAGTAAGATGATCCCTTATAATAATTTCAAGAAAGTGTTCACCCTAACTGTGCACCGTTGCGAAGGTTCGTTGTTTCGAAGCACCACGTGATGATCGGGTGTGATAGATTCTAACGTTCGAATACAACGGGTGTTGACGAGCCTAGCATGTACAGACATGGCCTCGGAACACACGCAATACACTTAGGTTGACTTGACGAGCCTAGCATGTACAGACATGGCCTCGGAACACGGAGGACCGAAAGGTCGAGCATGAGTCGTATAGAAGATACGATCAACATGGAGATGTTCACCGATCTTGACTAGTCCGTCTCACGTGATGATCGGACACGGCCTAGTTAAACTCGGATCATGTTTCACTTAGATGACGAGAGGGATGTCTATCTGAGTGGGAGTTCATTAAATAATTTGATTAGATGAACTTAATTATCATGAACTTAGTCTAAAATCTTTACACTATGTATTGTAGATCAAATGGCCAACGTTGTCCTCAATTTCAACGCGTTCCTAGAGAAAACCAAGCTGAAAGATGATGACAGCAACTATACGGACTGGGTCCGGAACCTGAGGCTCATCCTTATAGTAGCCAAGAAAGATTATGTCTTAGAAGCACCGCTAGGTGATGCACCAATCCCATAGAACCAAGACGTTATGAACGCTTGGCAATCACGTGCTGATGATTACTCCCTCGTTCAGTGCGACATGCTTTACAGCTTAGAGCCGGGTCTCCAAAAGCGTTTTGAGAAACATGGAGCATATGAGATGTTCGAGGAGCTGAAACTGGTTTTTCAAGCTCATGCCCGGGTCGAGAGATATGATGTCTCCGACAAGTTCTTCAGCTGTAAAATGGAGGAGAACAGTTCTGTTAGTGAGCACATACTCAGAATGTCTGGGTTGCACAACCGCTTGTCTCAGCTGGGAGTTAATCTCCCGGATGACGCGGTCATTGACAGAATCCTCCAGTCGCTTCCACCAAGCTACAAGAGCTTTGTGATGAACTACAATATGCAGGGGATGGAAAAGACCATTCCCGAGGTATATTCAATGCTGAAATCAGCGGAAGGGGAGATCAGAAAAGAACATCAAGTGTTGATGGTGAATAAAACCACCAAGTTCAAGAAGGGCAAGGGTAAGAAGAACTTCAAGAAGGACGGCAAGGGAGTTGCCGCGCCCGGTAAACCAGTTACTGGGAAGAAGTCAAAGAATGGACCCAAGCCCGGGACTGAGTGCTTTTATTGCAAGGGAAGTGGTCACTGGAAGCGGAACTGCCCCAAATATTTAGCGGACAAGAAGAAGGCCGGCAACACCCAAGGTATATGTGATATACAAGTAATTGATGTGTACCTTACCAGTACTCGTAGTAGCTCCTGGGTATTTGATACCGTGCGGTTGCTCATATTTGTAACTCAAAGCAGGAACTACGGAATAAATGGAGACTGGCAAAGGACGAGGTGACGATGCGCGTCGGGAATGGTTCCAAGGTCGATGTGATCGCCGTCGGCACGCTACCTCTGCATCTACCCACGGGATTAGTTTTAAACCTCAATAATTGTTATTTAGTGCCAGCTTTGAGCATGAACATTGTGTCTGGATCTCGTTTAATTCGAGATGGCTGCTCATTTAAATCCGAGAATAATGGTTGTTCTATTTATTTGAGAGATATGTTTTATGGTCATGCCCCGCTGGTCAATGGTTTATTTTTGATGAATCTCGAACGTGATGTTACACATGTTCATAGTGTGAATACCAAAAGATGTAAAGTTGATAACGATAGTCCCACATACTTGTGGCACTGCCGCCTTGGTCACATTGGTGTCAAGCGCATGAAGAAGCTCCATGCAGATGGACTTTTGGAGTCTCTTGATTACGAATCATTTGACACGTGTGAACCATGCCTCATGGGTAAGATGACCAAGACTCCGTTCTCCGGAACAATGGAGCGAGCAACCAACTTATTGGAAATCATACATACCGATGTGTGTGGTCCAATGAGTGTTGAGGCTCGCGGAGGATATCGTTATGTTCTCACTCTCACTGATGATTTAAGTAGATATGGGTATGTCTACCTGATGAAACACATGTCTGAAACCTTTGAAAAGTTCAAAGAATTTCAGAGTGAGGTTGAGAATCAACGTGACAGGAGAATAAAATTCCTACGATCAGATCGTGGTGGAGAATATTTAAGTCACGAGTTTGGTGCACACTTAAGGAAATGTGGAATAGTTTCACAACTCACGCCGCCTGGAACACCTCAGAGAAATGGTGTGTCCAAACGTCGTAATCGCACTCTATTGGATATGGTGCGATCTATGATGTCTCTTACCAATTTACCGCTCTCATTTTGGGGTTATGCTTTAGAGACTGCCGCATTCACTTTAAATAGGGCTCCGTCGAAATCCGTTGAGACGACACCGTATGAATTATGGTTTGGGAAGAAACCTAAGCTGTCGTTTCTAAAAGTTTGGGGATGCGATGCTTATGTCAAGAAACTTCAACCTGAAAAGCTCGAACCCAAATCGGAAAAATGCGTCTTCATAGGATACCCTAAGGAAACTATTGGGTATACCTTCTACCTCAGATCCGAAGGCAAGATCTTCGTTGCCAAGAACGGGTCCTTTCTGGAGAAGGAGTTTCTCTCGAAAGAATTGAGTGGGAGGAAAGTGGAACTTGATGAGGTGATAGTCACCCCTTCCGAACCAGAAAGTAGCGCAGCGCGGGAAAATGTTCCTGTGGTGCCTACACCGACTGGGGAGGAAGTTAATGATGATGATCATGAAGCTTCGGATCAAGTTACTGAACTTCGTAGGTCCACAAGGACACGTTCCGCACCAGAGTGGTACGGCAACCCTGTCCTGGAAATCATGTTGTTAGACAACGGTGAACCTTTGAACTATGAAGAAGCGATGGCAGGCCCGGATTCCGACAAATGGCTAGAAGCCATGAAATCCGAGATAGAATCCATGTATGAAAACAAAGTATGGACTTTGACTGACTTGCCCGATGAGCGGCGAGCCATAGAAAACAAATGGATCTTTAAGAAGAAGACAGACGCGGATGGTAATGTGACCATCTACAAAGCTCGACTTGTCGCTAAGGGTTATCGACAAGTTCAAGGGGTTGACTACGATGAGACTTTCTCACCCGTAGCAAAGCTTAAATCTGTCCGAATCATGTTAGCAATTGCCGCATACTATGATTATGAGATTTGGCAGATGGACGTCAAAACGGCATTCCTTAATGGCTTCCTTAAGAAAGAGTTGTATATGATGCAGCCGGAAGGTTTTGTCGATCCTAAGAATGTTAACAAAGTATGCAAGCTCCAGCGCTCAATCTATGGGCTGGTGCAAGCATCTCGGAGTTGGAACATTCGCTTTGATGAGATGATCAAAGCGTTTGGGTTTACACAGACTTATGGAGAAGCCTATGTTTACAAGAAAGTGAGTGGGAGCTCTGTAGCATTTCTCATATTATATGTGGATGACATATTATTGATGGGAAATGATATAGAATTCTTGGAGAGTATAAAGGCCTATTTGAATAAGTGTTTTTCAATGAAGGACCTTGGAGAAGCTGCTTATATATTAGGCATCAAGATCTATAGAGATAGATCAAGACGCCTCATTGGTCTTTCACAGAGTACATACCTTGACAAGATATTGAAGAAGTTCAGTATGGATCAGTCCAAGAAGGGGTTCTTGCCTGTATTGCAAGGTGTGCAATTGAGCGCGGCTCAATGCCCGACCACGGCAGAAGATATAGAAGAGATGAGTGTCATCCCCTATGCCTCGGCCATAGGGTCTATTATGTATGCCATGCTATGTACCAGACCTGATGTAAACCTTGCCGTAAGTTTGGTAGGAAGGTACCAAAGTAATCCCGACAAGGAACACTAGAAAGCGGTCAAGAATATCCTGAAGTACCTGAAGAGGACTAAGGATATGTTTCTCGTTTATGGAGGTGACGAAGAGCTCGTCGTAAAGGGTTACGTCGACGCTAGCTTCGACACAGATCTGGATGACTCGAAGTCACAGACCGGATACGTGTATATTTTGAATGGAGGAGCAGTAAGCTGGTGCAGTTGCAAGCAAAGCGTCGTGGCGGGATCTACATGTGAAGCGGAGTACATGGCAGCCTCGGAGGCAGCACAGGAAGCAGTCTGGATGAAGGAGTTCATTACCGACCTAGGGGTGATTCCCAATGCGTCGGGCCCAATGACTCTCTTCTGTGACAACACTGGAGCTATTGCCCTTGCAAAGGAGCCCAGGTTTCACAGGAAGACCAGGCATATCAAGCGTCGCTTCAACTCCATTCATGAAAGTGTTCAAAATGGAGACATAGATATTTGTAAAGTACATACGGACCTGAATGTAGCAGATCCGTTGACTAAACCTCTCCCTAGGGCAAAACATGATCAACACCAGGACGCAATGGGTGTTCGATTCATCACAATGTAACTAGATTATTGACTCTAGTGCAAGTGGGAGACTGTTGGAAATATGCCCTAGAGGCAATAATAAAAGGTTATTATTATATTTCTTTGTTCATGATAATCGTCTATTATTCATGCTATAATTGTATTGTCCGGAAATCGTAATACATGTGTGAATACATAGACCACAACGTGTCCCTAGTAAGCCTCTAGTTGACTAGCTCGTTGATCAACAGATAGTCATGGTTTCCTGACTATGGACATTGGATGTCATTGATAACGGGATCACATCATTAGGAGAATGATGTGATGGACAAGACCCAATCCTAAGCATAGCATAAAAGATCGTTTCGTTTGCTAGAGCTTTTCCAATGTCAAGTATCTTTTCCTTAGACCATGAGATCGTGCAACTCCCGGATACCGTAGGAGTGCTTTGGGTGTGCCAAACGTCACAACGTAACTGGGTGACTATAAAGGTGCACTACGGGTATCTCCGAAAGTGTCTGTTGGGTTGGCACGGATCGAGACTGGGATTTGTCACTCCGTGTGACGGAGAGGTATCTCTGGGCCCACTCGGTAATGCGTCATCATAATGAGCTCAATGTGACTAAGGCGTTAGTCACGGGATCATGCATTGCGGTACGAGTAAAGAGACTTGCCGGTAACGAGATTGAACAAGGTATTGGGATACCGACGATCGAATCTCGGGCAAGTAACATACCGATTGACAAAGGGAATTGCATACGGATTGATTGAATCCTCGACACCGTGGTTCATCCGATGAGATCATCGTGGAACATGTGGGAGCCAACATGGGTATCCAGATCCCGCTGTTGGTTATTGACCGGAGAGGCGTCTCAGTCATGTCTGCATGTCTCCCGAACCCGTAGGGTCTACACACTTAAGGTCCGGTGACGCTAGGGTTGTAGAGATATATGTATGCGGAAACCCGAAAGTTGTTCGGAGTCCCGGATGAGATCCCGGACGTCACGAGAGGTTCCGGAATGGTCCGGAGGTGAAGAATTATATATAGGAAGTCAAGTTTCGGCCACCGGGAAAGTTTCGGGGGTTACCGGTATTGTACCGGGACCACCGGAAGGGTCCCGGGGGTCCACCGGGTGGGGCCACCTGTCCCGGAGGGCCCCGTGGGATGAAAGTGGAAGGGAACCAGCCCTTAGTGGGCTGGGGCGCCCCCTTGGGCCTCCCCCCATGCGCCTAGGGTTCGGAACCCTAGGGAGGGGGGAGCTTCCCCCTTGCCTTGGGGGGCAAGGCACCCCTTTCCACCCCTTGGCCGCCGCCCCCCAAACCCTAGATGGGTTTTGGCCGCCCCCCTCCCAAGGGGGCCTATATAAAGGGGGGAGGGAGGGCAGCAACCTACAGCCTTGGGCGCCTCCCTCCTCCCCTGCAACACCTCTCTCTCTCTCTCGCAGAAGCTCGGCGAAGCCCTGCCGGAGACCCGCTACATCCACCACGACGCCGTCGTGCTGTTGGATCTCCATCAACCTCTCCTCCCCCCTTGCTGGATCAAGGAGGAGACGTCGCTGCACCGTACGTGTGTTGAACGCGGAGGTGCCGTCCGTTCGGCACTCAGTCATCGGTGATTTGGATCACGGCGAGTACGACTCCGTCATCCACGTTCATTGGAACGCTTCCGCTCGCGATCTACAAGGGTATGTAGATGCACTCCCTTCCCCTCGTTGCTAGTAGACTCCATAGATGCATCTTGGTGAGCGTAGGAAAATTTTAAATTATGCTACGATTCCCAACACTTTCCTCCCGCCATTCTCTCTCCCGCTCGCCTCCCAGATGGCCGCCATGGCACCGAAGAAGTACGTCGTCCCCCGCACCGCGGCAACCGCGACCGCCTCCGTCACCCAGCCGAAGCAGAGGAAGCCGAGGGCGCCGCCGTCCAAGCCGCCGGGCATGACAAACGCCGATTGGAGGGTAGAAGTACAGCGACGGCAGGCCGTCACCGCCGACCGGCGGAACAGGGCCCTCGCCAAGAAGGCCCGTGACAACGCGGCACGCGCGGCTGCGGGTGCTGCTGCCGCTGCCGCTTCCGCGGACCAGGCCGAGGCCGAGGCGGCACGCACGGGGATGATGAATCCCCCCGGCAACCACGCGCCGTACGCGCCCTGGGGCTAGCAAGGTGTCGGGTCTCCGACGCCGCAGCCATGGGGATCGCCGGGCTACGCCGATGGGGATGTGCACGGTGGGTTCAACCCAAATGTCACGTTCCCCCATGGACACCCGGCCCAGCGCACGCCCTCGCCCGCCTTCACCGGCGTGCAGTACCCTCCATACAACTACTCGCCGCCCGCGCACGCGTCCTCCCCGACGCCCCCTCTCCGCCGTTGTGCACTGCCCTTCTCGCACCTCGGCGACGCCGACGAGACCGAGATCGACATGGACGACATCATCGCGGAAGGATCGGCCGCGGCCGCCGCGTCTCCCGGGTTCACCGCGGATGAGGCGGTGGATCTCAGCGGCGGCATGGACGGCGAGCTCGGCTACGTCTACGGCGACGAGGAGCAGGAGGAGCAGGAGGAAGAGGACGAGGACGAGGAGGAGCCGGCGAGGAGGCGCAAGAAGAAGAAGCGGACGGCCAGGTCACCCGAGCCGCGCATCAAGTGAGCGTCCAAGGAGGAGGAATGCCTCACTGAGGCATGGAAAGTCGTCTGCCTCGACCCGACCTACTTCGGACCAACGTCGCCGCGAAGAAGAGGAACACCGACCTGGCTTTCCTGCTGGGCGGGGCGGACATGCTTCAGAGCACCGACGAGGTGGTCAAGGCGTGGTACAGGGCGCATGTCGGCCTCATCCTGGACCAGCTTCCCTCGACGACGCCGCCCACGCCCACGACGACGCCGCCCACGCCCACGCGCACGCCGACGCCGCCAACAAACCCGACCGATGATGCCGCCGAGACTGCCCGTAGCGCAGAAGCCACGCCGCCAAGCACAGAGACCCGTCAAGCCCGCGCACGCCGACTCCGCCGACGCCGGAGGCCGACCTCGCCGTTTGATGCGCGTTTCTGTTCTGATTTTTGTACGCCGAACTTTTCATCGATCGCCGATCACCGCTTGATCGCCGGATTATGGCGTTTATTTTTGGGCGCGGGAATGAACTACGTTTGAATTTGCCAAGGCTGGGGGTGGGGGGGGGGGCGCCTGGGGCCGTGGCTGGGAGCTAGGCCGCCCCCAGGGGCCGAACTAGCGCCGGCTCGCCCCGAGGGCGCAGTTTTTCGGCGCCTGGGGGGCCGAACGGCTGGAGATGCTCTTAGTGCCCCCGTTCACTTTTCACTGCAGCGTTCTGGTTTAATGTTGCATACCGGTCACTATTCCTTATAGCGTCCTAGTTCACCTTGAACAATTTTCCAAAAAAAAGTGAACAGTGTTCAAGAAGTTTAAAGATTTTCTAAATCTGTGAACATTTTATTAGAACGCGAACATTTTTGGACAATAAGAAGAATTTATGATTTTTTTTCATTTTTTTAAAAAGAAAAAATATTTAAATTTCGAACTTTCCTGAAAAATGCTTTAATTCGGGAAATTTTGAACATTTTCTAAAAATTCTGAACAAATTTTAAATTTAATTTTTTTTAAAAAATGTGAACAGTTTTCAAAATATTTCAACATTTTGAAATTATGAACATTTTTAGAAAAATAGAACAAATTTGAAACTCTGAGCATGTTTTGAAGAAAACGAACAGGTTTTGAAATTCACAAAATTTTCAATTCCTTTTCAAATATGAAAACATTTTCTGAAAATGAGAACATTTTGAAACTGAGATCATTTTTTGGGAAATTAGGACTTAAAAAAACAAAAAAGACGAAAATAAAATAAGAAGCAGATTAAAAAATACCAAATAAAAACTAAAAAAGGAAACCAGTAAAGAAAACAAAAAAAAGGAAGAAATAACCGGTTCAAAACCTTCTAGATGGTTCCCAAAACCGGTTGGAAACCTTAAGGTTCGAAGCCAGTGGCTCACACGTGTAATACATGTCATGGGCCAGTTCGATGTGGTTCCCTGTGTGAAGTAAAGACATTCTGACGCTGAGAGTGTCATATAGGATTCCGTGTGGTACGTGTGTTCGTGTCATCATTGATTGCGTTCAGAGTAGACTGTCGACACATTCCCAATCCACTGCCTTAGCATACACGAGCTGTTACGTCAATTGGTCGATGCAAATGCATATTATTTTTTAGGAAGAAGGTTATCACCCGACATTAAAACCAGGCTCGTAAGCTTGAAACACAAGTTTTGATACAAGGGCGCAAGGACCTGAAACATGCGATGCAAGCGAGCTCCGGTTGGATGCTTGAATAGAAATCCCGACACATAGGGCAGCCCAACTAGGCTGCCTCCCAATTGGTGATTTTAGCGCCCCGTTTCACTTTTCATTGCAGCGTTTCGGTTTAATGTTGCATACCGGTTCACCCTGTAGCATCTTTGTTCACGCTGATCAAATTATTATTTTTTGAAAGGAGTGAACAAATTTTCAATTTTTTAAAGATTTTCCAAAATTTTGAACATTTTATTTAAACACGAACATTTTTTGAGAATATGAAGAATTTTTTGAAGTTGTGACTAATTTAACTATTTTTTAAAAGCTAAACATTATTTGAATTCTGAATTTTCTTGCAAAAAGGTTTTAACTTCTGAAAAAAACGTTTTAAAAAAATGTGAACAATTTTTTAAATTAAAAATATTTTAAAAAGATGTGACCTATTTCTAAAATATTTGAACATTTTGAAATTATGAAAATTTTATTATAAAACTAGAACAAATTTAAACTCTAAGCATTTTTTTAAATTCACAACAAATTTCATGCACGTCTGAGTGCACCGCCGGAGGTCCTTGTCGTCGGCGATGCTTCGGTGGCTTTTGACCTGTCATTTTTGCACCATCACAACCACACGGAGCATAGATACTTATGTTGCATTTTATTTGTTGGTTTGCACACCATAGCACACACGCCCGTGCACGCCCGAGGGCCTCCCCGCTCCGGCATGTCGCCGTCATCGCCTCCGTTGACGTCGTGGCACTTTGAGCCCTGGTCCGACATGTTCATGGGACATCTCCATATGGAGTCAACATGCCACGCAAGCGCCCTGGATCCACTTCCATTCACAGTGGCTAGGCGGGTCCTAGGTGGCTATAGCAATTTCTCATGTTATCCTTTTGTTTGCCTTTTCATTTAAAATATGTTCTCGTTTCTTCCAAAATCATTCAAATTGCTTAAAGTTTGACTAAATCAAATATGAATATTCCTAACCCAAACATAAACATGTCGTATATGAATTTGGGGTAAAATTGTCCTTAGGTTTCAGATTTGCACTTTGTTTCTGGTTTTAAGCACTCAAAAATTGCAGCAATTGTCACTTTTGCAGTTAGGTCCCTATACTTTGTCAAAAACATAATTTCTTCATACCTATTTAAATTTTGACAAATGTTATATGATTTTTTTACCAATCTTGTAAGGATTCTGTTGGTGCACTTTTATTTTTCAAATATGAGCGAACTTTATTTCATTATTGCCTCAAATTTGTACTAAAGCCCCCACACCTTGTCCAATTTATATCTTTTGCATCCTAAATCAAAAACCCATGAGTTTTATATTCGTTTGGGGATACTCAATCCATACATTCCAGAAAAGCAGATGGATTCCAAGATTGTGCACCCAACTCCTTCTCCTTCCTGGTTGCACTAAACCCCTTGTGAATCTTGTTCCGTTCATAATTAGTGCTTCACAACTCTGTTTAATATGTTCTTTATTTGCATTCTTGCTAGGAAAATGAATAGAACATGAGTTAATATGTTCATGCATTGATCGCACCATATTCTAATATATTTTTGGCAAACCACTTAAATAAAAATAATTGCACTTGGAGTTTTCACTTGGATCAAACTCCAATTAAAGATGCTAGGTAATTTAATTCAAATGCATCTTTAACATGCCATGCCACTTGTTGATTTTGCATTATGCCATGCCTTGTTTATGTTTACTTTATCATTTGCTTCTTTTCAGTTTGGTTCTTATCGATAGAGTCTGACAATGTTACGAAGTTCGAGGAACTGTGTGACGATCTCTCGGAAGGGCAGACTTACCATCAACTAGAGGATTCAACACGCCAAGGATGATAATTACCTTGGATAATATTACTAGCTTTACTTGCTAGATGTCTTGATGCTATCGTTTGGTCCTGCTACCTACCACATTGTTTCAAGCCTCCCAACTGCAATGATATAGCCTTTAGCCTTCACTACGTAGCAAACCTTTGATTGGCTATTTTATCGCTTGCTCGACCCTTCTTAGAGCTTTGCTAGTTGTAGGTGCAGGTGTTTCCATGCGTCAACATGGATAGCATTGGGATATCATTATTATTATGCTTAAGTTTTTTAAACTTGATTGTACAGTTAACTAAGGGTGGAAGGCTCATGCCTTTGCCCAGTGTTTGTTCCACTTTGGCCAACCCTAATTTCAATTGTTCTGGCTATTATGTCCCTTCATGAGCGCATCCTACCGTGTGTGTGGGGACGGGGGACTATGGGGTTGCCGTTGAATCTCTTTATCTGCCAGAGGACCCAACATTGGTACTAAATATTGCCAACATAAAACATGCATAAGGAGTGGTCCACCCAAGTTATCTTAATAAACAACTTGGGCCAGCGCCCGACAAAAGTGTTGGTCCACAATGGGCAGCATGAGGGATCACCTTTCGGCTAGGACCGTGTCTAGATACACATTCAGCACTGATCCAGATGTCGATGCACCGGGAGGCATTTGAAGGAAATATGCCCTAGAGGCAATAATAAAGTTGTTATTTTATATTTCCTTATTCATGATAAAGTTTTATTATTCAAGCTAGAATTGTATTGATCGGAAACTTAAATACATGTGTGAATACATAAACAAGTACTGTGTCCCTAGTAAGCCTCTACTAGACTAGCTCATTAATCAAAGATGGTTAAGGTTTCCTAACCATAGACATGAGTTGTCATTTGATAACGGGATCACATCATTAGGAGAATGATGTGATGGACAAGACCCATCCGTTAGCTCAGCATGTGATCGTTCAGTTTATTGCTATTGCTTTCTTCATGGCAAATACATATTCCTTCGACTATGATATTATGCAACTCCCGGATACCGGAGGAATACCTTGTGTGCTATCAAACATCACAACGTAACTGGGTGATCATAAAGATGCTCTACAGGTATCTCCTAAGGTGTTTGTTGAGTTGGCATAGATTGAGATTAGGATTTGTCACTCTGAGTATCGGAGAGGTATCTCTGGGTCCTCTTGGTAATACACATCATAAGAAGCCTTGCAAGCAAAGTGACTAATGAGTTAGTTGCAGGATGATGTATTACGGAACGAGTAAAGAGACTTGCCGGTAACGAGATTGAACTAGGTATAAAGATACCGACGATCGTATCTTGGGCAAGTAACAAACCGATAGACAAAGGGAAGTACGTATGTTCTCATAACGGTTCGACCGATAGAGATCTTTGTAGAATATGTAGGAGCCTGCTACTTCTTGAGCTTGCGTTGGTATTTCCCTTGATGAGGAAAGGGTGATGCAGCAAAGTAGAGTACGTATTTCCCTCAGTTTGAGAACCAAGGTATCAATCCAGTAGGAGACAACGAACAAGTCACTGAATACCTGCACAAACAATCAACAACTTGCACCCAACACGATAAAGGGGTTGTCAATCCCTTCACGGTTACTTGCAAAAGTGAGATCTAATAGAGATAGATAAATGGTAAAGTAAATAATTTTGGTATTTTTGGTTTATAGATCGGAAAGTAAAAGATTGCAAAGGAAGTAAATCGGAAACTAAAATTGTAGATCAGAAACTTATATGATGGAAAATAGACCCGGGGGCTATATGTTTCACTAGAGGCTTCTCTCAAGATAGAAAGTGTTATGATGGGTGAACAAATTACTACCGAGCAATTGATAGAAAAGCGCAAAGTTATGACGATATCTAAGGCAATGATCATGAATATAGCCATCACGTCCGTGTCAAGTAGACCGACTCATGCCTGCATCTACTACTATTACTCCACACATCGATCGCTATCCAGCATGCATCTAGAGTATTAATTTCATAAAGAATGGAGTAACGCATTAAGCAATATGACATGATGTAGAGGAATTAACTCCAGCAATATGATGAAAACCCCATCTTTTTATCCTCGATGCCAACAATACAATACGTGCCTTGCTGCCCCTACTGTCACTGGGAAAGGACACCGCAAGATTGAACCCAAGCACTTATCCCATTGCAAGGAAAACCAATCTAGTTGGCCAAACCAAATCTATAGTTCGAAGAGACTTGCAAAGATATCAAATCATGCATATAAGAATTCAGAGAAGATTCAAATAATATTCAGAGATAAGCTGATCATAAATCCATAATTCATCGGATCTCGGCAAACACACTGCAAAAAAGTATTACATCAAATAGATCTCCAAGAAGATCGAGGAGAACATGGTATTGAAAATCAAAGAGAGAGAAGAAGCCATCTAGCTACTAGCTATGGACCCGTAGGTCTGTGGTAAACTACTCACGCTTCATCGGAAGGGCAATGGTGTTGATGTAGAAGCCCTCGTGATCGAATCCCCCTCCGATAGGACGCCAAAAAAGGCCCCTAGATGGGATCTCACGGGTACAGAAGGTTGCGGCGGTGGAAAAGTGTTTTCGTGGCTCTCTCTGTTGGTTTTGGGATATATGAAAATATATAGGCTAAGAAACTAGGTCAGTGGAGTCACGAGGAGCCCACAAGGGTGGGGGCGCGCCCTACCCCACTAGGCGCGCCCTTCGTCCTTGTGGCCACCTCGTGGCTTCTCTGACTTGCACTCCAAGTCCTCTGGATGTCTTCTTGTCCAAGAAAAATCATCGGGAAAGTTTTATTCCGTTTGGACTCCGTTTGATATTCCTTTTCTGCGAAACTGTAAAACAAGGAAAAAACAGGAACTGCCCTGGGCTCTAGGTTAATAGGTTAGTCCCAAAAATAATATAAAATAGCATATTAATGCATATTAAACATCCAAAACAGATAATATAATAGCATGGAACAATAAAAAATTATAGATACGTTGGAGATGTATCGGAACCAATATGGGCATCCAGGTTCCTCTATTGGTTATTGACCGGAGAGAGGTCTCGGTCATGTCTACATAGTTCTCGAACCCGTAGGGTCCGCACGCTTAACGTTCGTTGACGATATAGTGTTATATGAGTTATATGATTTGGTGAACGAATGTTGTTTGTAGTCCCGGATGATATCACGGACATGACGAGGAGTCAGTCGAGAGGTAAAGACTGATATATAGGACGATGGTATTTGGACACCGGAAGTTTTTCGGGTGGTACCGTGTACTTATGGGGTCACCGGAAGGGGTTCCGGACGGCCACGGTAGGTTATTAGGCCTTATGGGCCAAAAGGGGAAGAGCAAACCAGCCCACAAGGGGCTGGTGTGCCCCTCTACCCCCTGCCCACGCACCAAAGGAGGGAGGGAAGGAAAGGGGAGGCGCCCTAAGGCAGCCATCTCCCTTTTCCTTTCCCCCTCATGTTCAAATAAGGAAAGGGGGAGCGGCTAGGCAGGTGTCCTAGGGCAGCCGCCGGCCACTTGGGGCGCCCTAGGGGCTGCCTCTCCTCCCCCACCTATATATATATATATATATATATATATATATATATATATATATATATATATATATATGAGGGAGGGGGCGCCACAACAGCACACAACATTGTCTTAGCCGTGTGCGGCGCCCCTATCCACCGTCTACTCCCTTGATCATATTTTCGTAGTGCTTAGGCGAAGCCCTGCGAAGATCGCATCACCATCACCGTCACCACGCCATCGTGTTGCCGGACCTCATCTACTACCTCGCCATCTTGCTGGATCAAGAAGGCGGAGGACGTCACTGGTGTGCAGAACGCGGAGGTGTCGTGCGTTCGGTACTTGATCGGTTGGAGCACGAAGAAGTTCGACTACATCAACCGCGTTGTTAAACGCTTCCGCTTACGGTCTACGAGGGTACGTAGACACTCTCTCCCCCTCGTTGCTATGCATCTCCAAGGATAGATCTTTGCGTGTGCATAGAAATTTTTTGTTTTCCATGCAACGTTTCCCAACAGTGGCATCCGAGCCAGGTCTATGCGTAGATGATATGCACGAGTAGAACACAAAGAGTTGTGGGTGGTGATAGTCATACTGCTTACCACCAACGTCTTATTTTGATTCGACGGTATTGTGGGATGAAGCGGCCCGGACCAACCTTACATGTCCATGCACATGAGATCGGTTCCACCGATAGACATGCAACTAGTTTTGCATAAACGTGGCTGGCGGGTGTCTGTTTCTCCTACTTTAGTTGAATCAAATTTGACTATGGCCAGTCCTTGAAGAAGGTTAAAACAGCAAACTTGATGAATCACCGTTGTGGTTTTATGCGTAGGTAAGAACGGTTCTTTCTAGAAGCCCGTAGCAGCCATGTAAAACTTGCAACAACAAAGTAGAGGGCGTCTAACATGTTTTTGCAGGGCATGTTGTGATGTGATATGGTCAAGATATGATGTGATATATGTTGATGTATGAGATGATCATGTTTTGTAATATCGACAACCGGCTGGAGCCTTAGGGTTGTCTCTTTATTGTATGAAGTGCAAGCGCCATGTAATTGCTTTACTTTATCACTATGCATTTGCGATAGTTGTAGAAGCAATAGTTGGCGTGACGACCTCGACACAACGACGCTATGATGGAGATCAAGGTGTCGAGCCGGTGACGATGAAGATCATGACGATGCTTTAGAGATAGAGATCAAAAGCACAAGATGATGATGGCCATATCATGTCACATATTTTGATTGCATGTGATGTTTATCTTTTATGCATTTTATTTTGCTTAAAACGACGGTAGCACTATAAGATGGTCCCTTCACTAAATTTCAAGATATAAGTGTTCTCCCCGAGTATGCACCGTTGCGAAAGTTCGTCGTTTTGAGACACCACGTGATGATCGGGTGTGGTAGACTCTACGTTCACATACAACGGGTGTAAGACAGTTTTGAACATGCAAAATACTTGGGTTAAACTTGACGAGCCTATCATGTACAGACATGGTCTCAGAACACCGGAGACCGAAAGGTCGAATGTGAATCATATAATAGATATGATCAACATAGAGATGTTCACCATTGATGACTACTCCATCTCACGTGATGATCGGACATGGGTTAGTTGATTTGGGTCACGTATCACTTAGATGACTTGAGGGATGTCTATTTAAGTGGGAGTTCTTAAGTAATTTGATTAATTGAACTTTAATTTATCATGAACTTAATCCTGATAGTATTTGCAAATTATGTTGTAGATCAATAGCTCGCGTTGTAGCTCCCTTATGTTTTTGATATGTTCCTAGAGAAAACTAAGTTGAAAGATTATGGTAGCAATAATGCGGACTGGGTCCGTGATCTGAGGATTATCCTCATTGCTGCACAGAAGAATTATGTCCTTGATGCACTGCTAGGTGAAAGGCTTGCCGCAGGAGCAGATGTTGATGTTATGGACGTCTGGCAAGCTCGATCTGATGACTACTCGATAGTTCAGTGTGCCAAGCTCGATCTGATGACTACTCGATAGTTTAGTGTGCCATGTTGTAGATCAATAGCTCACGTTGTAGCTCCCCTATATTTTCATATGTTCCTAGAGAAAACTAAGTTGAAAGATGATAGTAGCAATGATGCGGACTGGGTCCGTGATCTGAGGATTATCCTCATTGATGCACGGAAGAATTATGTCCATGATGCACCGCTAGGTGACAGACCTGTTGCAGGAGCAGATGCAGACGTTATGAACGTTTGGCAAGCTTGATATGATGACCACTTGATAGTTTAGTGCACCATGCTTTACGGCTTAGAACCGGGACTTCAAAAACGTTTTGAACGCCACCGAGCATATGAGATGTTCCAAGAGCTGAAATTGGTATTTCAGACTTATGCCCGTGTTGGGACGTATGAGACCTCTGACAAGTACTTCGCCTACAAGATGGAGGAGAATAGCTCAACCAGTGAGCATGTGCTCAGAGTGTCTGTGTACTACAATCGCTTGAATCAAGTGGGAGTTAATCTTCCAGATAAGATAGTGATTGACAGAGTTCTCTAGTCATTATCACCAAGCTACTAGAGCTTCGTGATGAACTATAATATGCAAGGGATGACGAAAATGATTCCCGAGCTATTTGCGATACTGAAATCGGCGGAGGTAGAAATCAAGAAAGAGCATCAAGGGAACGAAACGGAACTTCAAGAAGAATGGCAAACAAGTTGCCGCTCCCATGAAGAAACCCAAAGCTAGACCCAAGCCTGAAACTGAGTGCTTCTACTGCAAAGGAAATGGTCACTAGAAGCGGAACTGCCCCAAACACTTGGCGGATAAGAAGGATGGCAAAGTGAACAAAAGTATATTTTATATACATGTCATTGATGTGTACTTTACTAGTGTTCATAGTAGCCCCTGGGTATTTGATACTGGTTCAGTTGCTAAGATTAGTAACTCGAAACAGGAGTTGCAAAATGAACAAAGACTAGTTAAGGGCGAGGTGACGATGTGTGTTGGAAGTGATTACAAGGTTGATAAAATCACCATCGCACACTCCCTCTACCTTCAGGATTAGTGTTGGACCTAAATAAATGTTATTTGGTGTTTGCGTTGAGCATGAATATGATTAGATCATTTTTATTGCAATACGGTTATTCATTTAAGTCATAGAATAATTGTTGTTTTGTTTACATTAATAAAACCTTCTATTGTCATACACCCAATGTAAACGGTTTATTGAATCTCGATCGTAGTGATAATGATAGTGCAACATATTTGTGGCACTGCCGTTTAGGTCATATTGGTGTAAAACGCATGAAGAAACTCCATACAAATGGACTTTTGGAATCACTTGATTATGAATCATTTGATACTTGCGAACCATGCCTCATGGGCAAGAGGACTAAAACTCCGTTCTCCGAAACAGTGGAGCGAGCTGATGACTTATTGGATGTATGCAGTCCGATGAGTATTGAAGCATGCGGCGGGTATCGTTATTTTCTGACCTTCACAGATGATTTGAGCAGATATGGGTATATCTACTTAATGAAACACAAGTATGAAATATTTGAAAAGTTCAAAGAATTTCAGAGTGAAGTGGAGAATCATCATAACAAGAAAATAAAGTTTCTATGATCTGATCGTGAAGGCAAATATTTGAGTTACGAGTTTGGCCTTCATTTAAAACAATGTGGAATAGTTTCACAACTCACGCTACCTGGAACACCATTGAAGGAAATATGCCCTAGAGGCAATAATAAAGTTGTTATTTATATTTCCTTATATCATGATAAATGTTTATTATTTATGATAGAATTGTATTAACCAGAAACTTAGTACATGTGTGAATACATAGACAAACAGAGTGTCCCTAGTATGCCTCTACTTGACTAGCTCGTTAATCAAAGATGGTTAAGTTTCCTGACCATAGACATGTGTTGTCATTTGATGAACGGGATCACATCATTAGAGAATGATGTGATGGACAAGACCCATCCGTTAGCTTAGCATAATGATCATTTAGTTTTGTTGCTATTGCTTTCTTCATGACTTATACATATTCCTCTGACTATGAGATTATGCAACTCCCGAACACCGCAGGACCACTTTGTGTGCTATCAAATGTCACAACATAACTGGGTGATTATAAAGATGCTCTACAGGTGTCTTCGAAGGTGTTTGTTGAGTTGGCATAGATCGAGATTAGGATTTGTCACTCCGTGTATCGGAGAGGTATCTCTCGGCCCTTTCGGTAATGCACATCACTATAAGCCTTGCAAGCAATGTGACTAATGAGTTAGTTACGAGATGATGCATTATGGAATGAGTAAAGAGACTTGCCGGTAACGTGATTGAACTAGATATGATGATACCGACGATCGAATCTCGGGCAAGTAACATACTGATGACAAAGGGAATGACGTATGTTGTTATGCGGTTTGACCGATAAAGATCTTCGTAGAATATGTAGGAGCCAATATGAGCATAGGGTTCCACTATTGGTTATTGACCGAAGATGTGTCTCGGTCATGTCTACATAGTCCTCGAACCCGTAGGGTCCGCACGCTTAACGTTCGATGACTATTTGTATTATGAGTTATGTGTTTTCGTGACCGAAGTTTGTTCGGAGTCCCGAATGAGATCACGGACATGACGAGGATTCTCGAAATGGTCGAGTGGTAAAGATTGATATTTTGAAGGTTATATACGGACACCGGAATTTTTTCAAAGAAGATCGGGGATTTTTCGGAGTACCGGGAGGTTACCGGACCCCCCAGGAAAGTTAATGGGCCTATTGGGCCATAGTGGAGGAGAGGAGGTAGGCCACAGGAGGTGGCGCGCGCCCCGCTTGCCCCAATCCGAATTGGACAAGGGGAGGGGGCGCGGCCCCCGTCTTTCCTTCTCCCTCTCTCCCCTTTCCCCTTTCCCTCTCCGTTGGAAGGAAGGAGGGGGGGAATCCTACTTGGACTAGGAGTCCAAGTAGGACTCCCCCCTTTGGCGCGCCCTCCTTGGCCGCCGGCCTCCTCCTCCCCCTCCTTTATATACGTGGCTAGGGGGCACCCCAAGGCACAACCGTTGTTTCTTAGCCGTGTGCGGTGCCCCCCTCCACAGTTTACCAGCTCGGTCATACTTGTCGTAGTGCTTAGGCAAAGCCCTGCGCGGATCACATCACCAACACCGTCGCCACGCTGTCGTGCCGACGGAACTCTCCCTCGACCCTCTAGTGGATCAAGAGCTTGAGGTACGTCATCGTGCTGAACGTGTGCTAAACATGGAGGTGCCGTACGTTCGGTACTTGGATCAGTTGGATCGTGAAGACGTTCGACTACATCAACCGCGTTAACTAAACGCTTCCACTTTCGGTCTACGAGGGTACATGGACACACTCTCCCGTCTCGTTGCTATGCTTCTCCTAGATAGATCTTGCGTGATCGTAGGAATTTTTTTGTATTACTACGTTCCCCAACAGTGGCATCCGAGCCAGGTCTATGCGTAGATGTTATATGCACGAGTAGAACACAAAGAGTTGTGGGCGATAATAGTCATACTGCTTACCACCAACGTCTTACTTTGATTCGGCGGTATTGTTGGATGAAGCGGTCTGGACCGACATTACATGACCGCGTTCATGAGACTAGTTCTACCGACATGCTTCGCACACAGGTGGCTGGCGGGTGTCTGTTTCTCCAACTTTAGTTGAATCGAGTTTGACTACGGCCGGTCCTTGTTGAAGGTTAAAACAACACACTTGACGGAAAATCGTTGTGGTTTTGATGCGTAGGTAAGAACGGTTCTTGCTAGAAGCCCGTAGTAGCCATGTAAAACTTGCAACAACAAAGTAGAGGACGTCCAACTTGTTTTTGCAGAGCATGTTGTGATGTGATATGGTCAAGTCGTGATGAGATATAAATTGTTGTATGAGATGATCATGTTTTTTAAAAGTTATCGGCAACTGGCAGGAGCCTTATGGTTGTGGCTTTATTGTATGAAATGCAATCGCCATGTAATTGCTTTACTTTATCACTAAGCGGTAGCGATAGTCGTGGAAGCAACAGTTGGCGAGACGACAATGACGTACGATGGAGATCAAGGTGTCAAGCAGGTGACGGTGGAGATCATGATGGTGCTTTGGAGATGGAGATCAAAGGCACAAGATGATGATGGCCATATCATGTAACATATTTTGATTGCATGTGATGTTTATCCTTTATGCATCTTATTTTGCTTAGTATGGTGGTAGCATTATAAGATGATCCCTCACTAAATTTCAAGGTACAAGTGTTCTCCCTGAGTATGCACCGTTGCTATAGTTCGTTGTGCCGAGACACCACGTGATGATCGGGTGTGATAAGCTCTACGTTCATATACAATGGGTGCAAGCCAGTTTTGCCCATGTAGACTACTCGGGTTAAACTTGACGAGCCTAGCATATGCAGATATGGCCTCGGAACACTGAGACCGAAAGGTCGAACGTGAATCATATAGTAGATATGATCAACATAGAGATGTTCACCATTGAAAACTCCATCTCACGTGATGATCGGACATGGTTTAGTTGATATGGATCACGTGATCATTTAGATGACTAGAGGGATGTCTATCTAAGTGGGAGTTCTTAAGTAATATGATTAATTGTACTTTAATTTATCATGAACTTAGTACCTGATAGTTTTTGCATGTCTATGTTGTTGTAGATCAATGGCCTGTGCTACAGTTCCCTTGAATTTTAATGCGTTCCTAGAGAAAGCTAAGTTGAAAGATGATGGTAGCAACTACACGGACTGGGTCTGTAACTTGAGGATTATCCTCATTGCTGCACAGAAGAATTACGTCCTGGAAGCACTGCTAGGTGCAAGACCCGCTGCAGGAGCAACTCCGGACATTATGAACGTCTGGCAGAGCAAAGCTGATGACTACTCAATAGTTCAGTGTGCCATGCTTTACGGCTTAGAATCGGGACTTCAAAGACGTTTTGAACGTCATGGAGCATATGAGATGTTCCAAGAGTTGAAGTTAATATTTCAAGCAAATGCCCGAGTTGAGAGATATGAAGTCTCCAACAAGTTCTATAACTGCAAAATGGAGGAGAATAGTTCTATCAGTGAACACATACTCAGAATGTCTGGGTACGACAACCACTTGACTCAACTAGGAGTTAATCTTCCTGATGATAGTGTCATTGACAGAGTTCTTCAATCACTGCCACCAAGCTATAAAGGCTTCATGATGAACTATAATATGCAAGGGATGGAAAAGACAATTCCCGAGCTCTTCGCAATGCTAAAGGCTGCGGAGGTAGAAATCAAGAAGGAGCATCAAGTGTTGATGGTTAACAAGACCACTAGTTTCAAGAAAAAGGGCAAAGGGAAGAAGGGAAACTTCAAGAAGAATAGCAAGCAAGTTGCTGCTCAAGGGAAGAAACCCAAGTCTAGACCTAAGCCTGAGACTGAGTGCTTCTACTGCAAAGGGACTGGTCACTAGAAGCGGAACTGCCCCAAGTATTTGGCGGATAAGAAAGATGGCAAAGTGAAAGGTGTATTTGATATACATGTTATTGATGTGTACCTTACTAATGCTCGTAGTAGCGCCTGGGTATTTCATACTGGTTCTGTTGCTCATATTTGCAACTCGAAACAGGGGCTACGGATTAAGCGAAGATTGGCTAAGGATGAGGTGACGATGCGCGGGGGAAATGGTTCCAAGGTTGATGTGATCGCCGTCTGCGTTGAGCATGAACATTATATCTAGATCTTGTTTGATGCGAGACAGTTATTCATTTAAATCAGAGAATAAGGGTTGTTCTATTTATATGAGAAAGATCTTTTATGGTCATGCACCCTTGATGAGTGGTCTATTTTTGTTGAATCTCGATTGTAGTGATACACATATTCATAATATGGAAGCCACATATTCATAATATTGAAGCCAAAAGATGCAAAGTTAATAATGATAGTGAAACTTAGGTCATATTGGTGTAAAGCGCATGAAGAAACTCCATGCTAATGGACTTTTGGAATCACTTGATTATGAATCACTTGATGCTTGTGAACCATGCCTCATGGGCAAGATGACTAAGACTCCATTCTCCGGAACAATGGAGCGAGCAACTGACTTGTTGGAAATAATACATACTGATGTATGCGGTTCGATGAGTGTTGAGGCTCACGGCGGGTATCGTTATTTTATGACCTTCACAGATGATTTGAGAAGATATGGGTATATCTACTTGATGAAACAAGTCTGAAACATTTGAAAAGTTCAAAGAATTTCAGAGTGAAGTGGAAAATCATCGTAACAAGAAAATATAATTTCTACGATCTAATCGTGGAGGTGAATATTTGAGTTATGAGTTTGGTCTTCATTTGAAACAAGGGATTTTTATTTCTATGCCCCCGGTTTGTTAGTTCTACTCATTCATCCCCACGCTCTTAACTTTTTCTCACTTTTCCCCACTCCCTTGCCCGAAACCCTCAGAACTGGTCACAGCGGACGTTGCCGTCGGGTCAATGGCTTGACCGTTAACTCTAACTAGTGGGGCCGCGTAGGGCAGAGTCCACATTTTGACCGTTCCGTGGTAACCAATGGGACCGCGAAACTGACACTCACGGTAACCTGAATCAGATCTAGTCGCTTCCGTGCCGCCTCCGCCGCAGTCGTGCCGCCTCTGCCGCATCTACCCTCTCCCCCATCTAGGATTAGGAAGCGATGTCGGGGGGGGGGGGGCGCCCCGTCCGGCCCATCGACCGTGGAGATGATTGGGTCGAACCAGAGGCTGATAATTCAAGGATTCCACTTGGGTAAGCATCATTTACCTCTCAAATTGATTAGGAGATCCGTAAATTAGGCTGTATTTGACCACCGTTGGCGTGAATCAGCGCAATTTATCTAAAACAATTTGGCCTAACTGTGCCCTTTATCTTATTTCAATCAAATAGGGTTGATCCTGCACTTGCTTTTCGGCTGGCGGTTAGAATGGAAACTAGCAAGCTGCGTGGAACTAAACCGTGTGTGATTTCTGGATTTTTCTATCCTAAAGTGGTAGAAACCAGCGTTTTGTTCAGAGATTTCCACGAGGCACTCTGTTGTGAGTATCCGTGGAGCCCTGCCGATGCTGTTGAACTGAGATATTTCGACAGTACCGAGCATAGATTTCTCCCATTAACTTGTGATGAGCATTTGGGATTGCTATTTAGTTTGAATGCTGACAGCCGTTTTGGTAAAATCCATATCGGTGTGCTTCAGGCACGCAAACAACGTATCCCGAAGGGTGTTCAGACATCATCTGTCTCTGCTAATAGCGAGCGTCCTCGCACTCCTTGTAGGTCGAGACCAAGTAAACCTAGTGGTTCTGAAAGCCACAACATGTCGGCTGCCGCTAATTCTGCCACTTCTCCTCTTCCTTATGCACCTGATGTAGAAGTAGATGTATAGCCTGACGATGAAGTGCCTCGACATGATGATGAGGATGAGATTCTATTCCCTGAACTGGTAGATAGAGTCAGTCAACAGGCAGTGGAAGATCAATATGCAAAGGAGCCTAGCAGCCGTGCTAGATTTGATGACACTGATGATGAAGAGAGGGAGGAGAACATCGACTCCTTAGTTTTACAAGAATATGATGGTGAGGACATGCCAACAATTGAGTGGAACAGGGAGAATCCTGACCTTACTCCAGGAACCGTATTCGAATCGATGGTGGACTGTCGTAATGCAGTGACTACTGATAACCCACAAGTATAGGGGACCAATTGTAGCCTCTTTCGATAAGTAAGAGTGTCGAACCCAACGAGGAGCTAAAGGTAGAACAAATATTCCCTCAAGTTCTATCGACCACCGATACAACTCTACGCACGCTTGACGTTCGCTTTACCTAAAACAAGTATGAAACTAGAAGTACTTTGTAGGTGTTGTTGGATAGGTTTGCAAGAATATAAAGAGAGTGAGTAAATAAAAGCTAGGGGCTGTTTAGATGAAGACACAACTAAATTAGTAAAGAGCTTTTTGTTACGAGAAAGTTATTTGTCCCTAGGCAATCGATAACTAGACCGGTAATCATTATTGCAATTTTATTTGAGGGAGAGGCATAAGCTAACATACTTTCTCTACTTGGATCATATGCACTTATGATTGGAACTCTAGCAAGCATCCGCAACTACTAAAGATCATTAAGGTAAAACCCAACCATAGCATTAAAGCATCAAGTCCCCTTTATCCCATACGCAAACAACCTACTTACTCGGGTCTGTGCTTCTGTCACTCACGCCACCCACCATAAGCAAATCATGAACATATTGCAAACCCTACAGCGGGAATCCCTCACACTTGCGGGACACGGAGAGCACCATAGGACAGCACCAATAATAAAACATGCAACTCAAACCAATCTTGATCATCAAATAGCCCATAGGACAAAATGGATCTACTCAAACATCATAGGATAGCCATACATCATTGGGAAATAATATATAGCGTTGAGCACCATGTTTAAGTAGAGATTACAGCGGGTAAGAGAGAGGTTACACCGCTGCATAGAGGGGGGAAGAGTTGGTGAAGATTGCGGTGATGATGATGGCCCCCGGTGGCACTCCGGCGCCACCGGAAGTGAGGGGGAGAGAGCCCCCCTCCTTCTTCTTCCTTGACCTCCTCCCTAGATGGGAGAAGGGTTTCCCCTCTGGTCCTTGGCCTCCATGGCGTGGGAGGGGCGAGAGCCCCTCCGAGATTGGATCTGTCTCTCTGTCTCTCTCTGTTTCTGCGTCCTATCCTGCTGCCCTTTCACCGTTTCGTATATATATGGAGATCTGTAACTCCGATTGGACTGAAACCTTCGCCATGATTTTTTTACCAAAAATTAGCTTTCTTGCGGCCGAAGAAGGGCATCAACCGCCTTACGGGTGGCCCACGAGGGTCAGGGGCTCCCCTGCCTCGTGGCCACCTCGGGCACCGTCTCGCGTGGATTTTTCTTTCGGAATTTTCCAAATATTCCAAAAATAAGCTCCGTCCGTTTTTATCCCGTTTGGATTCTGTTTGATATGGATATTCTGCGAAACATAAAACATGCAACAAACAGGAACTGGCACTGGGCACTGGATCAATATGTTAGTCCCAAAAATAGTATAAAAAGTTGCCAAAAAGTATATGAAAGTTGAATAATATTGGCATGGAACAATAAAAAATTATAGATACGACGGAGACGTATCAGCATCCCCAAGCTTAATTCCTGCTCGTCCTCGAGTAGGTAAATGATAAAAAAGATAATTTTTGATGTGGAATGCTACCTAGCATAATCTTGATCATATGTCTAATCATGGCATGAATATTAAGACACGAGTGATTCAAAGCAATAGTCTATCCTTTGACATAAAAACAATAATACTTCAAGCATACCAACCAAGCAATTATGTCTTATTGAAATAACATAGCCAAAGAAAGCTCATCCCTACAAAATCATATAGTCTGGCTATGCTCCATCTTCACCACACAAAATATTCACATCATGCACAACCCCGATGACAAGCCAAGCAATTGTTTCATACTTTTGACGTTTCTCAAACCTTTTCAACTTTCACGCAATACATGAGCGTGAGCCATGGACATAGCACTATAGGTGGAATAGAATATGATGATGGGGGTTATGTGGAGAAGACAAAAAAGGAGAAAGTCTCACATCGACGCGGCTAATCAACGGGCTATGGAGATGCCCATCAATTGATGTCAATGTGAGGAGTAGGGATTGCCATGCAACGGATGCACTAGAGCTATAAGTGTATGAAAGCTCAAACTGAAACTAAGTGGGTGTGCATCCAACTTGCTTGCTCATGAAGACCTAGGGCATTTGAGGAAGCCCATCGTTGGAATATACAAGCCAAGTTCTATAATGAAAATTCCCACTAGTATATGAAAGTGATAACTCAAGAGACTCTCTATATGAAGAACATGGTGCTACTTTGAAGCACAAGTGTGGTAAAAGGATAGTAACATTGCCCCTTCTCTCTTTTTCTCTCATTTTTTGTTTTCTTTTTTTCTCTTTTTTGGGCCTTCTCTTTTTTTGGCCTTTCTCTCTTTTTTATTTTTTTATTTTTTTTCGTCCGGAGTCTCATCCCGACTTGTGGGGGAATCATAGTCTCCATCATCCTTTCCTCACTGGGGCAATGCTCTAATAATGATGATCATCACACTTTTATTTACTTACAACTCAATATTACAACTCGATATCTAGAACAAAGATATGACTCTATATGAATGCCTCCGGCGGTGTACCGGGATGTGCAATGATCTAGCGTAGCAATGACATCAAAAAACGGACAAGCCATGAAAACATCATGCTAGCTATCTTACGATCATGCAAAGCAATATGACAATAAATGCTCAAGTCATGTATATGATGATGATGGAAGTTGCATGGCAATATATCTCGGAATGGCTATGGAAATGCCATAATAGGTAGGTATGGTGGCTGTTTTGAGGAAGATATAAGGAGGTTTATGTGTGATAGAGCGTATCGTATCACGGGGTTTGGATGCACCGGCGAAGTTTGCACCAACTCTCGAGGTGAGAAAGGGCAATGCACGGTACCGAAGAGGCTAGCAATGATGGAAGGGTGAGAGTGCGTATAATCCATGGACTCAACATTAGTCATAAAGAACTCACATACTTATTGCAAAAGTCTATTAGCTATCGAAACAAAGTACTACGCGCCTGCTCCTAGGGGGATAGATTGGTAGGAAAAGACCATCGCTCGTCCCCGACCGCCACTCATAAGGAAGACAATCAATAAACACCTCATGCTCCAACTTCGTTACATAACGGTTCACCATACGTGCATGCTACGGGACTTGCAAACCTCAACACAAGTATTTCTCAATTTCACAATTACTCAACTAGCACGACTCTAATATCACCACCTTTATATCGCAAAACTATTGCAAGGAATCAAACATATCATATTCAGTGATCTACAAGTTTTATGTAGGGTTTTATGACTAACCATGTGAATGACCAGTTCCTGTCATCTCTCTAAATAGATATAAGTGAAGCACGAGAGTTTAATTCTTTCTACAAAAGATATGCCCACGCTCTAACAAATATAAGTGAAGCAAAAGAGCATTCTACAAATGGCGGTTGTCTATGTAAAGAGAAACAGGCAATCCAAGCTTCAAATGATATAAGTGAAGCACATGAAGCATTCTATAAAGCCATACTCAAAAGATATAAGTGAAGTGCAATGAGCATTCTATAAATCAACCAAGGACTATCTCATACCAGTGTGGTGCATAAAAGAAAAATGAAAACTAAATGCAAAAGACGCTCCAAGATTTGCACATATCACATGAATGAAACGAATCCGAAAACATACCGATATTTGTTGAAGAAAGAGGGGATGCCTTCCGGGGCATCCCCAAGCTTAGACGCTTGAGTCTCCTTGAATATTTACTTGGGGTGCCTCGGGCATCCCCAAGCTTGAGCTCTTGCCTCTCTTCCTTCTTCTCACATCGAAACCTTCTCGATCATCGAACACTTCATCCACACAAAACTTCAACAGAAAACTCGGTAAGATCCGTTAGTATAATAAAGCAAATCACTACTCTAAGTACTGTTGCAAACCAATTCATATTTTGTTTTTGCATTGTGTCTACTGTAATATAACTTTTTCATGGCTTAATCCACTGATATAAATTGATAGTTTCATCAAAACAAGCAAACTATGCATCAAAAACAGAATCTGTCTAAAACAGAATAGTCTGTAATAATCTGAACATTCACCATACTTCTGATACTTGAAAAATTCTGCCAAAATTAGGAAAAATAAACAATTTGTATAGAAAGACAGTGCAAAAAGAATCAGAACCATTTGACGTTCCAGTAAAAAATTAAAAATCGCGCACTACAGCCAAAGTTTCTGTCCTGCACCGTACAAACCAACAAGCATTGTAAACATCCTAAAGGCAAACCTTGGCACATTATTTTTATAATACAATGGAATTGTACAAGGGGATAATTATTTTTGTTGAAAAGTTTCTGTAATCAAGATTCACAAAGTTGCCGTGAGCATGAACAAAGTTCAAGGAGCTCTCCCACTTTCACTTTCCTTTTTGAAAAGTTTTGGGTTCCCCTCTTTATTTTTGTTGTTTTTAAACTATATGAAAGCACTCAACAGAAATAAATGACTCTCTAAAACTTCCGGGTTGTCTCCCTGGCAGCGCTTTCTTTAAAGCCATTAAGCTAGGCATATAGTGCTCAAGTAGTGAATCCACCCGGATCCCAAGGTATATCAAAGCCAATTTTAATTAGCAATGATTTGTAATTTAGTAGTGAGCACAAAGTAACATATATCATGTAATGACGAAGTCTAACTCTCTTCCTATGCATCGGCATGTCATAAAAGAACAATTCATGCACACATAGTAAAGGCCAATGCATAGTATAAACAGTTTCTTGCAATTTTATCGTGTTGGGAAACATAGAGAGGTGGAGATATAGTTCCTCTCTCATAATAATTGCAAGTAGGAGCAGCAAGCACATGCATATTATATCTATCAAAATCATCATGTGCAACGGTAAAAGGCAACCCATCAATATAATCCTTAATAAGTGCAAACTTCTCCGATATAGTGTAGTTGGAGAATTCAAAAAGATAATAGGACTATCATGTGTGGGTGCAATAGCAACAATTTCATGTTTAACATAAGGAACTATAGCAAGTTCATCTCCATAAGCATAATTCATATTGGCATCTTGGCCACAAGCATAGCAAGCATCATCAAAAAGGGATATTTCAAAAGAATCAACGGGATCATAACAGTCATCATAGCAATCATCCTTCGGTA